>NC_140961.1:92147876-92187876 GCF_056783735.1 Eptatretus burgeri
GCAAATCACGTGGGGTAGAACTACCTGTCTAGCACTATGTGCGAACTCTGCTGGACCAATGGAGGAAAAGACACGACAAGCTGGGTACATTTATGCAAGCAATTTATTATAAGCGAGGACGAGGAAAAGCCTGTTCATAAGAAGCAAACAATGGGTTTCATTACACTGGAATATGTACAGCAAGTGAAAGCAAGGACTGAGGAGGTACGGCAAAAGAAAATGCATGCATATACAAAAGAGTAGACATAGGGAAGAGCTAAACCGACCCTAAACTTCCACAATCTTAATTACGCGAACACAACAGGCACCATCAGAATCATTCCTCGAGGAAAGTTAGAGAGCAAGAAAGAGAAAGTATGAGGTGTTTGCAACCTTTTTGATACCTGGTGTGGCCGACAGGCTCATGCTTCCCAGTCAGTAGTCAGAAATAGTAATTCTGGGACACTTTAAAATTTGGATTGAAGTGAATGGGGAAAAACAAAAAAAGCTTCTGGGACACCCCCATACACCCAAAAAATTCTGCCTATCTCTCCTTCTTTAACCCAAAGTCCATAATTTCAGCACCCCATCTTATCATTTAACTCCAATCATTATTTTATCATTATCAAAATTTACATTGAAGTTAATGGGAAAAAATTTCCCAAGATTTCCCCCTCTTTCAACTAAGCCAAAACCCAAATATTAAATCTTGAAAACCCCCTACTTTATTACAACTTGTTGGGGAGGGGATGGTCTTTCAGATTATTCACACCTTTTATAATTTCATTATACTCAAACAGCGAACCAACAAATATTTACATAGGCCAAAGGCCAACAACTTCGGTAGGATTTCTAAAATCCTCAATTTTCATCTGATTGACTCAATTTGAAGAGGATTTCTATTTTAGCTCACTAAATTTGACAAGCCAATTATTTTTGAGGTCCACTTCGGCCAAAATGTCAACATAGGCCAAAGGACAACAACTTGAGTGAGATTTTGAAAATACTCATTTTTCATCCTCTTGACATGAAATTGAAAGAGCATGTATATTTCAGGTCACTGAATTCAACCAGCCAGTTATTATTGAGGTCAAGATAGACCAAAAGGTCAACATAGGCCAAAGGCCAACAACTAAGGTGGTATTTCTAAAATCCTTTATGCCTGGTTCCTGCTTTATACCTGGTGTTGGCTCAATGGTTAGGTTGGTGGGCTTGGGATCCTAGGGTCCTGAGTTCAAATCCTGCTTGGCTGTTGAATTAATATCAGGTGGGGTTGACTCAGCCTCTCAATCATCTGAGGTCAGCAAAATGAGTACCAGCTTGCATATCCTGTGTCAGAGTGGTGACCCATCCAGGATTGTGCCCAATAGCCCAAGAGAGTGCTTAGACAGCACCAACGCTCTGTACAGAGTGTGGGCCCAATGGAGGGATGGAATATTTAGTAAATTATTTGGATTCAGCATATTTATATAGTATGTTTTCAATGCAATAAAATTCATCTTCACCATAATCAGTGCTTTCATCATCATCATCTATAAAACTGCTTTCATAACTATCGTTTGAACACAAATTCTCAGTATCATAACTGTTTTCTGTTCCAACTGAGATGCTATCATCAGGATGATAATCTTCAAAATCTTGCACCACTTCCCCTGCCTCCTCCCACCCCACCACTCCCATTCCCACCCCAGTCCCCCCAGACTCCCACCCCACCCATTCTCCCTCCCACCACAGCCCCACCGGACTCCCACCCCATCCCTTCCCCCACTAACCACTGTCCCTCCAGACTCTCACCCAACCCTCCCCTCCCTCCGTTTGTAAAGGCCCTGTCACACCTTGACGATTTAGCCAACGTATGCCTGACATGTGCAAAATTGGGCTAAAACGCCGGCACACGTCAAATACGTTATGGGTAAGTTTGTATACGTTAAGAGCACGCTGGCATACATCGTAGAACACTGGAATACATCGTAGTATGCTGGCATACATCGTAGTTCGCCGAGCTGTTAGACAAATTTTCCATGCTTGAAATTTCCCGACGTATGCCAGTGTATGACACACATTCCGCACAATGCTGCCCATTAGTTGTAGGCACGTTACGCGATCGTTGATACACGTCGACACACGTTACTTGTAAGTTACTCAGAAGTCGAAACACGTCGAGGTAATGTTTAGCGTACCCGAAACTTATTTCTAACCAATGAGTAACGTGTTGTAGGCACGTTACGTGATCGTTGACACACGTCGACACGCATTACTTGCAAGGTACTCATAAGTCGAAACACGTCACTGTAATGGTTAGCGTCAGTGTTCCAGACTCCCTGGTTTTATTTATTTTATTTTTATTTTTTTTCTTCGGTATGACGGTCATGTTCACACTTTGATTTCTAGTGCGGTTATAATATAATATAATTAAAAGGCTGCTGCTCAACGATTTAAGTCATAACCGTCATACCGAAGAAAAAAAAAACAGGGAGTCTGGAACACTGACGCTAACCATTACATTGACGTGTTTTGACTTATGAGTAACGTATGTCGACGTGTGTCAACGATCGCATAGCGTGCCTTCAACTTATGCCAGCGTATGTGGAATGTGTGTCATACGTCGAGTCCATCGAGAAATTTTCAACATGCTGAAAATTTCTCGACGTACTCGGCATACAATGATGTACGCCAGTGTACTACGACGTATGCCAGTGTACTACGATGTATGCCAGCATGCTCTTAACGTATACAAAACTTACCCATAACGTATTTGACGTGTGCCAGCTTGGTTCGGCAAATTTTTCATACGTCGATATACGCTGGCTAAAACGTCAAGGTGTGACAGCGACTTCACACTTCGATGTCCAGTGTGGTTATGATTTGAATGGTCGAGCCGCAGCCTATTAATAGCCTACGCCACGTGATCGTCGGCGATACGCTGCTGCATGCTATGCATAAGTTAGACTATCGTTGGGCATAGGTTGTGAACTCCGACAACACGCTTAGCATTTGTTGGTATAAGTTACTATATGTGATTAAACCGTTCTGTGTACGTTACTAATACGTTATGCATACGTCCAACACATTATTATACGCCCAAAATTTTTCAAAAAACTTCAATAGTTCAGCATATGCCAGCGTTTTACATACATTTTTATACGTTTCCATACGCTGGCTAAAACGTCAAGGTGCGACAGCTGCTTTACCAAGTGTAATTGCTTGTGTTCAGTTTCACGTTTCTTGTGGGGAGCTCGCAAAGTGGCTTAATCACTCAAGCAAGTACTCCATTTATAACTGTTGATTAGGAACGGCTGGCTTGGCTAGCGCTAGCTAGGTACTTGGTAACTGATCACACCCCTGGACATCTCGACAACATACATTACATACAAAACACCAAGAAAAGGACAGTTTTTTAAATATAGATGTAAAATATTAATCATGACGATTTTTCTTGCGATGAAAACATCTAGTCAGGTGTAACATGTGTTTTTGTTCCAATTTTATGGAGATTACCAAACCATTCCCTTTTGAGAAACTTATGGCATCAGGAATATTAAAATCAATGTTTACTTTTGCGCAGATGCCTGCACAGCCGCAATTTTGTATTTTCAAAATGGCCACCATAACTTTAGAATTTCCAAATATCTCAGCTTGTTATTGAAATAGAAACCTCATTCTAAATGCTAATCCTATGTTTCCAGGCCCAATGAATCCTTAGCTTAAGACTCGGTCACACCTTGACGTTTTAGCCAGCAATGGCAACGTATTAAAATGTATGTAAAACGCTGGCTGACGTTGAACTTTTGATGTTTTTTTTTTTTAAGATTCGGACGTATTCATAACGAGTTGGTCGTATGCATAACATATTAGTAATGGACACAGAACGTTTCGTTGTGTTATAGATAACTTATACCAACGAATGCTGAACCAGTTGTTGGCCTACACAACCTATGCCCAACGATAGTCTAACTTCGGAATAGCGCGCTGCACGCATCGCCGACGATGTCGTGACGTAGCCTATTAAAAGGCTGACGCACAACGATTCGAATCATAACTGCCGTAGAAATGGAAGTGACAACATCGCGGTCCCACCTTGGCGATCTTGCCAGCATATGCCGACCTAAGAAAAATGTGTCTAAAACGTTGGGGCACGTCAAATACGGTATGAGTAAGTTTGGTATACGTGAGTAGAACGCTAAAGTACGCTATCATACGTCGTAGTAAGTAGAGTACGTCAAGAAATTTTAAACATGTTCAAAATTTTACGAGGTACTCGGCGTATGACACACGTTCCGCATGCGATGGGGATAAGTTTTACACACGATATGTGGACGCTTACACACGTCCACAAAGGCTACTTATAAGCTACTCATAAGTCGAAACACGTCGCGGTAATGTCTTTTTTACGCGAAACTTATTTCTAACTTATGTTTGACGTGCTTCGAACCAATTCTTTATGTAGTCCCAACACACATCGATGTATGTAGACGTATTCCAATGACGTCTTCCGGTCGACAAAAAAAATGAATGTGTTTCTAGCTTACAACTGCCATATAAAGACGTGTTCCCAGCGGTTTTGGGAATTGGTATATAAAAATGGTGTTCATAAAAGGGGAACCCAACAGTGTTTTCGAGTTCCTTTTTGAGTCGATGTCCATGTCAGCAGTAACAGTATCAGTATCAGTATCAGTATCAGTATTAGTATTAGTATTAGTAATAGTAGAAGTAGTAGTTTGTTCATGTTGGCAGTAGTAGGTGAGTGTGAGGGGGAGGGTGTGGGTTATGATGGATCGTCCTTGCGTCCGCGTGTCCACGGGTAGGTTCATATGCTGCCACTCAACGATTTAAATGGCTGCATCTCCACTATTGAAAGTAGACACTTACGCTGAACAATTGGATTTTTTTTTACACTCAACGACTTTTAAACGGTACCACTCAGCTATTTTCATTGTTTACAATGAACGATTTAAATTGCTGTCACTCGCCTTTGTTTTTTGACGCTCCCGCTCGGAAATTTTAATCGTTTCTATTGAACGTGCTAAATCGCTCAAACCCCACTATTGAAAGTAGACGCTTGCGCTCAACAATTGGATTTTTTTTACACTCAACGACTTTTAAACGGTACCACTCTGCTATTTTCATTGTTTACAATGAACGATTTAAATTACTGTCACTCGCCTTTGTTTTTTGACGCTGGAGTTTGGAAATTTGAAGCATTTCTTCTGAACGTGTTAAAACGCTCAAACTCGACTATTTTAAATAGACGCTGTCGATGGACAATTGGAATCATAGCCAAGCTAGACATCGAAGTGTGAACATCCTCGTCATGCCGAAGAAAAGTTTGAAGAATGCTGCAAATAAGTGTCCTGGCCGTGGCCGTGGATGCTGATGCAAGGACGATCCATTATACCGACGTCTTTCAGCCTATGAGTAACTTAAAAGTAACGTCTGTCGATGTGTGGCAACGATCGCGTAACGTGCCAACAACACGTTAATCATAGGTTAGAAATAAGTTTCAGGTACGCTAAACATTACCTCGGCATGTCTCAACTTATGATTAACTTACAAGTAGCATGTGTTGACGTCTGTCAACGATCGCAGACCGTGCATACAACTTGTGGCCAGCGTAGCGGAACGTGTGAGTCATACGCCGGCATACGTCGTGAAATTTCAAGCATGAAAAAATTTGAGGACAACCGAAAAGTACAACGTTTAAAGCTAACGTACAACGACCTATGGCAGTGTTTTTCAGCGTGCTCTCAATGTTATCAAAACTTACCCATAACGTATTCAACGTGTGCCAGCGTTTTAGAAAAAAAATTCAAAAATCGGCATACGTTGGCTAAAACGTCAACGTGTGACTGGGCCTTTATGTCAAATTAGTGATTATGAACATCAACAACAGATCCTCAAGTGTGGCCACTACAAGAGAGCACTCCATGCAGACATCCACACTTACATGGCTCTGTGTGAACTTGCTCGAGAACAGTTTTTTTCCCAGATATGCCACAACTGCAAGACATCTGCTCGAAAACAGCAAACGAATTCCAGGAAGCCTGCAGAAACACAGCTTCTGGGACAAGTGATGGAGCAAAATGCATCAGAATTGCTCACACTCACCTGCTTCAAGTCTTCAACAACGAAGATGTCATTCAACAGCTGAAGAAGTGGGAAGCTCAGAAATCATCTAAAGCTATGTTCAAGTCATTGATGAATTACCTCCACTGGGTTGAAACCCTCTTGTTCTTTGTTGAAGCATCCAGAAATGCTAATCTCATTTTCCATTTGGAGGCTGGAGAAGCATTCAGCAAGCTGTTTTTCACAATGGATCGAATAAAATGTAAACGCCTCTGGTCAAAGTACATCGCCAACATGCACAAAATGAAGACAAGCCATCCACCAACATGGCGAGAACTTCAAGATGGAAATATATCTGTCACCAAGAGTGAGATTCCGTTCATCTCAATAGGTGCAGACCATGCCTGCAAACATCTAAACAAGATGATTAAGGTTCATTCTGGCCTAATTGCCATTTCCAATAATACAAATGATAGGCAGCAGTTCTTCTTGGCTTCTCCAGAGATGTTTTACCTCTCAACAGGATTTAAAGGACACAGCATCTAATCAGGTCAAGATCAGCAGGGAGTGATGCAGCTGCAATATACCTGTCAGTGGGATGGTGTACTGTATGACAGAATGTGAGGTTGATCCCGGTCTGAAAAAAGGAAAACAGGTTAGCCAGAGTATCGTAGAAGTCATTTACGTACACGAAGAAAGCGCGTCATCCTTAAACTATGCTCATAATTTTTTCCAACACAGAACACCGGTGAAGGTTTCTTGTAACACAAATGAACATACCTAAAAGTCATAAGCTAAACTATTGTTATTTCCTGCATATTAGTGAAATAATTGTATATTTTATGGTATTTTCTTTTTTGCAGGAACTGCCTTCAAAGATACAAAGGCTCACACAATTGTCACGATGCTCCACCTGAAGGATTATGGTCCACTTGGTGAGCTGCTTTTACAGAACAACATTACCAAAAAGACATGGTTTGGTTGGATCAGTTCACCAGAAATTAAGAATGAACGCTTTGCACATGTTTACGATGGTGCAATTGGCTTTGATCCACGTCAAGGAAAACTTCCTGGTTTAAAAAACTTTCTACTATGTTTCAAGCCACAGGCCTTTTACAAACTGTATACATATGACAGGTTCAGATCCACTCAAATGTCAAAATCAAAAATCGTAACTACAAATAAAATAGGTAAAATAAAGAAACGAAATAAACAGTAATCACGAGGTTAATTAATTATTTTATGAAATATGTAATTCAAATGGCATTATTTAAGACATTTTATAAACAAATAAGTGACTGTAATGTATTTTCACATACAGCAGGAGACTTTGATTGTCAAAATTGGCAAAAAAAGACAAAGCCATCTCAAAATTGTTTCTTTCATAATAACACCTTAAATGTTGAAAATAGCCAAGGAAGCAGAAACACAAAACTGTTTCCAAATAATTTTGGGTACCTGGATGTACTGATGAAGAATTTATGGGAACTAACCTTCAATTGTTCTTGGAGTATAGATGGTGAATTTATGCAATCTTGTGCACAGTATAAGACACTGGACGGAATTGACACACCATTCACAGATGTTTCTAAACTGCATTTATCGTATACAACGTACCTTGCAGTTTATGCTGTGGCACATGCACTACATGACCTTTATGCCTGCATGCCTCACTATGGACCTTTCTCGAATGGTTCATGTGCTCATTTAAAAGATTTTGCATCATGGCAGGTTAATATTGCTTTTGGCTTTGAATATTGCTTTTATGCATTAAATGGTGATTGAATATGTAGTCTAATATGATGCGTCATTCTATATATAATTAGAGAAGTATCTGTTTGTTTGATTGTGGGTTTGGGAGTTTGGTTGGTTGTGGGTTTTTTCTGTTTGTTTATTTTTTTCTTCTTCTTATTTTTCATATCGCTGTGCACTTTTCCCAGCCACTACAAAAAAACACAGGCTCTGGCACAGGAGTTGAGAGCCTAAAGATCGTCTTGTCTGCAAGGCTTTATTAAGAGAAGTCAATCTAGAAGATGTTCCATTGTTTGACTAGAAAATTAGGAGAGATTTGGGTGGGGTTAATGAGGGGAGAAACGATCATGGTTTTGGATCGGGGTTGACCTGGGATGGTGGCGAACAGCTATCTTGAACACAAGGAGGAAAGAATGAGATTGAAGAGGATGTGGAAGTCAATTCCACAGGTGGGAAAAAGAGAAAAGAATGAGTGGTGGTGAGCAATAATCGTGGATTTAGGTAGCTTTACCAGAAGGGGCTTGATGATGGACCGTGTGAGCCCTGCAAAAACATGTGGAGGTGGGGGGGGGATAAAGCATGGAAAGAGCACAGTATGCAAGACCAGAAAGTAGGTGGAGGAAGACAGAGAGACCACCGACCTATCTGCAATGGTGAAGTTATAGACTCACATACTCGGCTTTAGTGTGAGAGATTCCAATGATCTTGAAAGTCTTGGTTTCCACAGTGTCAAATTGAGCAAGATGTGACGTGGGCGAGCCAGCCAACAGGGGACAGCAGGACTCCATCAGGCTGCAGATGAAGGTCTTGTCGGTGGATAGGAGTTCAGGTATGCCAAGAAAGGACTTGTACGATGGAGGATGCCGAATCGGTGGCTGGGTTTGGAGACCAATTTTGAGATGTGGTTTGCCCAAGATAGATTGTGGCTGATGGTGAGACCCAGCAGTTTGAATGACTGAACCTCCTCAAGAGGATTGTTAAGAAAGTATTTGGGGGGGGGGGAATTTAGCAGATGATCCTTTTGGAGGGAGATAGTGAGAGTTTGAGATTTGTTAGCATTGAAAGATATATTCTAAGTGTTTGATCAGCTTGTGATTTTTTTTTCAACGTCTGAAGAGGCTGTAGCCTCTGATATGGCATTGATCAGTCTCTTTCCAGTTTCCAGGGGATCATCCCCAAAGGGATTAGTCTGTAAGCAATTGGTATAGCCATTCTCGATTTCCTTAGTATCCTGTGACAGTCCCAGGATGTAATTGGTCTTAGAGGACCTTATCATATCCACGCAAATGTCATTGTTAGCAGGAGAATCTGGTCAGTCTTTGATTGCAGCATCCAGGTCCACTGCGAATTTCTCCCAGTTCACCTTTTCAGGTTGAAACTTTGGTGGAAGGTAACTTGTAGGTGTGCTTTTTTGAAGTCAATATATGTATATATATATATATATATATATATATATATATATATATATATATATATACATATATATATGTATATGTATGTATACATGTATATATGTATATGTATGTATATATATATATATATATATATATATATATATGTATATATATATATATATGTATATATATGTATATGTGTATATATGTATATGTGTATATATGTATATATGTATATGTGTATATATATATGTATATGTGTATATATATGTATATGTGTATATATATATATATATGTATATGTATGTATATATATATATATGACAAAGAATGTGGTACAAGGTAAATCCAAGGATTGACTGGCAACCACTACATGGTGTTTGATTCGAATAGCTTGGTGCTGGGAGTTTGGAATTGGGTCAAGGACAATTTTCTCACATTTCATGGTAAGCAATGTGGTTTGGAGCAAACGCCAGATCCGAGTTTTAGCAGTGTCTCTGTGTTTGTTTGACTTCTCTGTATTCCTAATCCTCTGGAATACAAAAAACGAGTTCAAAACTGGCGGTTGTACTTGGAGTGGACACAGGAACGTGTAAGGGAAAAAAGCTTAGACTTGGGAGTTGAGGTGAAGGGAGGGGGGGAGAGTAAGGTGGATACAAATGATTTATCGAAATGCATTGTCGTGGTCCTGGTGGTTAAGTTAATCCCCCCGACCCAATTGTGGTGGACAGGCAGTTGGCACCGACCAGGCCAGATCACCGATCGGTTTTCCTTGGAGGTGGACACGTGATCCTCAGAGATTATGGCGCTCTCTGGAGGGAATGGGCGGCAAAGTGACAGAGGCAAATGGGTTGTACATGAACCCACTAGAGATACACGGACATGAGCAACTTAAATAAATAATGATTTATTAAACAGAAAATCAAGTTGGAATGGAATAAATCAAGACATGAGGTAACCTAAATCAAATTTTGCGGTGCCTCCACACAGACTTAAATACAGACAAGGGGAATATAATAAAACAAAGGAAAATAATCACTCCTTTATTTTGGCACTTCGCTTCGGGTCCAGGAGTGAGTTAAAGTCACCAAACTGCTTAGTCACTGTATGGAAAAACGTGCCACAAAATGGCGCCCAGCCACTCTCAGGGTGGGGAACGTACATCAGGTAATTCATGAGGTGGTGTTCGACACCATGGCTCACCAAAGGCCGTGTGGCTTCCACGTCGGTAGTGCTTGCTGGTGCCATGTCTCTCTGTAGAATGGCGCTGCTCCCTTCAGTGATGTACACGAGGTTTCGAGGTTGGTCTCTCACAACCCAACCAAGAGTCAATGGCCAGCGTCTTGCTCCACCACATTAGCCAATCCGCCTCAGCACGAATACGAGAATCATGCAGCCATTTTTGTGTGCTGAGAGGGGAGCAAAGCGAGATCTTCCATCCCAACCACGTTCTTCTCACAACTACTGTCTTTTCTTCAAACCTCACCCTTATTCCACCCGCTCTCTCACGCCACACCCATCAATCATCCACCTCCTGGAATATGGTTTCACCTGCCATCACCGTTGGAGGCTGGGCTTCTTGCCTGCTTAGACGTGCAGCACAGTTGTAATGGTGGTGGTTTTAAAAATGTAATTCTTTCATGGCTGACTTATAAATGCAAAAATGTAGGAGAAGGTCACAGTGGGAAATTACGTACTGGGGAAATTGGTTTTAATCCCTCACTAATGAACAAAGCACCACCCCCTGTGTGGTGACAAGTAACACTTCAACTCTCAGTTTCCCAACTTAATTTACATGGAGATGTCTCCTACACATCCAGGAATCAAGCACACCTATACAATCCTAACTCTCCTATGAAATTCCTCAATCCACCCCACAAACATAACACAGCCCCCTCCCCAGAACTGTAGCTCCTGCAAGGTTCAATGCAGGTGTGGTGGAAAATAACTCAATTTCCACAAGTTGGATCAGCATACCAAAGCAGAAACTTTAATTTCATATATACAGAGGAAGAACATTGAATAATTCACTGAAACATTCGAATGGACTTCACTGAAACAAAAGCCTGAATCAATTCTTTATATATATATATATATATATATATATATATATATATATATATATATATATATATATATATATATATATATATATATATATATAATTTGACATTCCAAAGAATTTGAGGGTGAGACATTTGGCAACTCAACTACAGTATTAGCTGATAAGCATATGGCAAAAGAACTCAAAACTGAAATATGTGTCTACTTTGGATGTCAGGGAGGGAATGACACAATCGCTGCAAAAGTTTGCAGTGTTATCAACCAGGTCACCTTGTTTCAAAGTAAGACATTCCTTTTATCCATATGTAGGTCAAAATACACTTGGGTAAAGGGAAAAATTACTGACATCCAATTCGACTATGGCATAAAAATTAAATATATAAAGGACCAGCAACAATTATAATTGTGAGTGCATGAATATAATTATTTTTCTTCCAAACAGTCGTTTCCATTCCAGCCTTACTACTTACTGACTCACACTGAATTAACCGATGAAATAAATTAGGAGGGGCTGTGGAAACGAGCCATAGCTAACTTACCTATTCTCCTTAATGTTATACACCCCTTGAAAACAACAAATCAGATATTTGCAAAACTCTTGGTTCCTCGCTCCTAACTTCTGGGGCAGGTCGAAAATGTCAGAAAACACACAACAAATATACTGTAACAGAATTAACCCTAATGAAAACATGTTAACGTTTATACATCCACTTCTAAAGGCTGCATTTCCTGGTGGATACCACAATACCCAACATTACCTGCGGAGCCATTCCAATTTACCTTATCCAAATTTTCACGAGCCCTGTCTCCACAGGGTAGTGACACGGATTCAGTGAACCTTCCCTTACACACTCATACATAAACCCAATATCAATCATTCATTCCAACCCTGCAAGACTATGGCTCAAATGTTATTATACATGTGTGATCCTCAACTCTGCAACGGGGAGGTACCGTACAACAAAGTTGGTGGGAATGCTTCCAGTTGTGGTGACCACAATCCAACAACAAGTTGCCCAGCATATGACTTTCCCCCCCCCCCCTTCAACTATTTGGTCCCTGACAGCCAAACAGCTCTTTTGCTGTATGCCCCACCAGGGAGGGTCTCCTCACATCCAGGCTCTCACAGCCCCATATGGTTCGCAAGGGGTCTCCTTACTGCTGGTCATGCAAGCAGACCTCCCCTCTGACGGGTCTCCATTTCCAGACACCACCAGCTGCCAGGGACAAATTACCTCACGGGGAGCCGCAGTCACCGCTCCTCCAGAGCATGTTCCATTCCTACAGACCCACATACCTTCCTCACCCACAAAATCCAACATCTCATTTCCTCCCCTGTTGCCATTCAATCCTTAAACATTGCAATACACAAATAGTGAATGTGTTGCGATGCTGCCATGGCCTGCTTTGATGTTGTCATCTGCATTCACTCTATGAACACAATTCAATTCTCAACACATAACAGATATCAACACCCCAAGACGATTCTGGTTTCCAAACCGAACCATTTACAGACCATTAAGTAACTCTCACCTGTTCCCATACGAATTACCCATGTCACAATTTCAAGCAAAACAACCCTTTGGAATGTAAGCATTAAGGCACTTTACACGAAGTGCAACTCCTCGCAGGTTGGTTGGGTCCAAGAGTGTCATCCACCCCTTCTAGTTCTCCACACCCTTCCAATCCACCCATGTGTATTCTTTGCTTTCAATCTCCCTGAATTCCATACTTTTTTTCGGTTTTTTTTTTCTTCTAAATTTGCCGATTATTCCAAAATTTTTCAGATCAACCTGACCAATGTTTGGATGTAAACGTAGACTTGAAGAACACCCTCCATGAGAAGATGTCAACGAATCAGATCAGCCACAAGAATTGTCTACAAATATTCTTATGAGAGGCAGCATGATCGATTCCTGCACCCCACCCCCACCCCTTCCAGGATCCGGTCGACCCAAGTTTGTCTCATTCCTTCCCAGAAAACTGTGTCCTCCTCCAGGGTCTGGAACCCCATTACTCTCCCATCCTGGCCTGATCAATGCCTGCATCCTCCTCCAGGATAAACTGTGGCCACAGCTAAAATCCAGGCAGACATTGCCACAGCCCAGCGGACCCAGCCAAAACTTTATCTCCTGAGCATGCCAGGCTGAGGACAGAACAAGGCCATAACCGGCTGACCCACAACCAGCAGGAGGATAACTCCCAGGCAAGCATGGATGCAAGCAATCACATCCCACCATCCACGACAGCAAAATCCAGACAAACAGCCACTCTGGTTAACGTGAATGGATCCAAAGACCTTGGGCTGTTACACTCGTCTGCTCGGCTGCCTGCGATGAGAGTTGGGGTGAGTTGAGGTGCGTTTTGGCCTCGTGCAGCTCTCGCTCCAGCTTCTCTGCTCAAATTCCCTGTTCCTCAACCTGCTATCATGCTTGGCGATATGCCCGCTCAAAGGCTTGCTCCTGTTCTTCCTGTTGGCATTTATCCCAGCACTGACTTTCTTCCTTCCAGAACTTCCTTCCAGAAGCAGAACTTCCAGCCGACGTCTGTTCACCACTTCCTCGGATTCGCTCTTAAATGACTGCAGTTCAGTAATCACTGCTCTGGTCTCCTGGCATAAGCTCTCTATCAGCAGATTTTTTCATCAGGTCCTTCTGCAATGCTGGGTTCCAGAATCGGCAAAGGATGTGTTTCTTGTTGCGGTTAAAGTTCCAGCCCTTCGTCACCTGAAATCACCACTACTGGACTCACGTGCTCAGCCAGCGCAGATGCTCTCATGTCCGGCCTTTGCTCTTCATCGCTCCACAGATTTACCTCCGTGGGATGGGAGATGAGGATACTCGGATCTGGTATGACATGGGTGAGAGGTGCCAGATGAAACTGTCCAGCCTGTGTCAGAGAGATAGCATGCTGTAGATCCACAGATGCAGAACCTGCTTCAAAAGAGCTGAGCTCACTGTCCATATAGGCAAACAGCTCCACTGTCAGCCGAAAAACTGCGCCAATGCCGTTATCTCCAGTAGCACCAAGCTCTTTGTCCATCACTGTCAAGCCAGGTGGAAGAACCGACCACCCCATGTGGAATTCAACTTTCTTATGATCAACATTATGTAGATGGAAACAAGCCAACCACAATGGTCATGATGATGGTTCCACGCATGACCAAGCTCCTTTATTCGAGTATTTTGAAGTGAGGAATCCAGCAGAACATTGGGATATCCATCGCGCAAAATCTTGTGGAGCAAATTACAGAACTTCCAGCTGAGAACAGAGTTGCTGGAAAGGAAGAAACTACTTGTGACATTCCAGAAGGTGTTGGCACCTTGTTTCTCGGTGGGTGCCCAAGATGCAAATGCAGACATGTTTTTGTTCCAAGCCTGCACTTGACTCACTCTGGCCTAATTCAAGATGAGCCTCCCTCCCGCTCAACCATCGGGAAGCCGCAGCTGTTGCAACTCTCCACAACACATCCTTCCTGGGACTGTTTCAATACTGGCTAAACACAACAAACTTCAAGACTTGCCTTCCGGGAAGTGCCATGTTCAGGAAGCAATGCTTCAGGAAGATCACTTTCCTCCTCCAGCACCTTCGCTACTTCCACGTCATTCCTTTTCACATCATCCAATGTGTCCTTCTCTACTGCAGTATCATCAACAAACATTTCTGTAGATCCACTGTCAATTATATCTGTACCATCTGCATTACAACAGCGAGAAACACCAGACTTGTCATAACATTCTGCATTGCCATTACTTCCACAATATTCACAAACAGTGAGTAATTGAGCTTCACAACAATTATCCAAATCTGAACTCTGGGGTTGGTCCTGCAAATACCTTTCAAAAACATCACTCTCACATGGGTCTGTTTGACAAGCATTCTGCTGTTGCTCTTGAGGTCTATCCATGACTGTTAAACCGTCTTGCACCTCTTCAAATTGGGCAAATCTCTCCAGAGTTTACATCAGCAAACTCACCTTCGATTGTTTCAGAATCAGCCACATGCTCGGGACTTGGTCTGTCAACGTCACTGTCACTCTCCTCCACTATCTGTCCTGCAAGTGGTTCAAACATTTGCTCTGCCAAGTCTGCTTGAGCCAGTTCAGTAACATTCCCAATGTTAAAGTGCAGCAAGTCCAGTTTAACTTTGTATGAGTCTGTCAGTCCTAGCATGGTCTCAACAGAACCATCAGTGTGACCAGTGAAACGAAGAGAAACATTTTCGTTCTATCACCTCTCTCTTGATGGTATTGTCCCAAATTTTCAGCTGCTCCTGTAATATCTCATCCATCCTTTTCCCAGTCAATTGTGGCTCCTGCAAGCCTTTATCAGCTAACATTTCTGACACCAAATGTCGCAGTCCTGGCAGTTAGGTTAATCCTCCCCCCCCCGCCCCCACGACCCAATTGTGGTGGACAGGCGGTTAACACCGACCAGGCTGGATCACCGAGCGGTTTTCCTTGGAGGCGGACACGTGATCCTCAGAGATTATGGAGTGTGTGGGAGAGAATGGGCGGCTGAGGGATGGAGGCACACAGGTTGTACTCAAACCCACTAAAGATACACGGACATGAGCAACTTAAATAAATAATGATTTATTAAACATAAAATCAAGTTGGAATGGAATAAATCAGGTTATGAGGTAACCCAAATCTAAATTTCAAGCACCTCCACACAGACAAATACAGACAAGGGGAATGGAATAAAACAAAGAAAAATAATCCCTCCTTTAATTTGGCACTAACCTTCGTGTCCAGGAATGAGTTTCAGTGGCTTGAAAGTCGCCAAACTGCTTCGTCGCTGTGTGGGAAGATATGCCTCAAAATGGCTCCGAGCCGCCCTTTGGGAGGGAAATGTACATGAGGTAATTTGTGAGGCGGTGTTCAATACCAGGGCTCACCAACCGGCGTGCGGCTTCCTCGTCGATTGCGCTTGCTGATGCCGGGGCTCTCTGCAGAATTTTATCTGCTTCAATCTCTGCTTTAATCCCGATCTAATTAACACAGTACCACCTCTCCCCCCCCCCCCCCGTGTTATGACAAGTACCACTTCAGCTCACAGTTTTTCTTCAGCTCGTAGTGCCGATCATGGAGTGAGGGAGTATTTCAAATTATAGTAACATCCAACAATTCTCTACATGATAAACGTGGACAGGAAATAAGTGGGGAATTATCATCCTTTATTATCATACACTTTGTGTGATTGTTTGACATCTATGCACTCCTGAACTTTTGTATGAGATTATTTGAAAAACTGGTGAATATATATATATATATATATATATATATATATATATATATATATATATATATATATATATATATATATATATATATATATATATATATATATATATATATATATACTACTGGAAATGGGGACATTAAGAGAGACTCAACTGCTGGAGGGAATGAGTTGAAAACTGGTGAATTTTGTTCAGCGTTTGCAAGGCAAGGTTTAAGGGGGTAAAGAAATTAAGTCCTGTTAATCCAGGGTGGGTGAAGCACCACAAATCTCTCTATGAAATATGTGTCTATGTAAAGTGCAACCCGGTGGAAGCCGGGACTACAAATCAAACAAATATGTGCCATCGACATCATGAAGGTGGGGAAATTACACCATCCGTAATGACGTGTTATTTGCTTGTTTAACACAATTTGCATGTCTACTTTCTGTAGCTTCTATACTACATGAAGAGAGTGCATTACATTGATAACATGGGCAATGAAATGAGTTTTGATATTAACGGAGATCCTCCTGCGATCTATGAGTTATTAAACTGGCAGGTGGTTGGTGAAAATAAACTTGAAATGAAAGCTGTTGGGTTATATGATTCTACAGCTCCAAAAGGACAGAGACTTCAACTGGAACATGGAACCATCATGTGGAAAGGAAACACACATGAAGTAAACATGATTATAATCCTACAAATGTCTTTTTTTGAATAATATTAAATCTGCATTTAAAAATAAGAGGAAAATTCATCTGAAAATAAATACTTGACATCAATCGGATCAATTTATGATCCTCACAATTACGATAGAGTAAACTGGAGAGTTCATAGAACACGTTACCTTGTGCTGTCTTCCAAAACAAGGACATGAGCAGGGTCTTTGAGTGGCAGATTTGATTGGTTGTGATGATGTAAAATGCCATAATATTTTTGTCCAAGTACTACTAAACAGAAGGGTTTTGAAAGTTTTAAAAAGGGGGTTCTTGTTCTACAGTGTTCAAGTGTATAATTCAATTTAAATAAAATAAAGATTTGAATGTCGAAGAAAGAAAAATTATGGAAGTTTACCATCATTGATGCAGTCTTTTACTCCACCTTATTTAACATGTTACATTATTTACTCGTGCCTGTTGTTTATTGCCTTATGACGACTTAAAAAACTTAAGTTTCCTGTTTGGAATGACTTTCAATTTTGTTTGACTGCCAGACAGGAAGACAAAGTAAGAAAATTATCTAACTCTTCTCTGTGTATGTATGATCGGGATGAATTCAGAGCCAAAGTATTGCTAAACGTATGGTTAATTTTGTGATTCATGTTCCGATTTCTGTTCGAAATACAACATTCAATTGAAGCCAAGTTGTTCCTCAACCATCAACTGACATTTGCAGACAGAAGAACAGACAGACAGAAATAAACCAATTGCTTAACCCTGCTTTTCACTTTGGTCTGCAGAGTAATAAGTCATAAATTGAATTAAACTTTAAATAATTTCTAAAAGTCCAATAAAGATTATTTCAGATGGATTTGTAGAACAGTTTTTTTAAGCATGTGTTTTTGTCATACATATCTTGCAATATGGTTCACTCCCTCAAATCACAAAGAAGATGAATTGTATTTTATCAGGTACCTGTATCTTCATGCAATGAGCCATGCACACCAGGAACACGCAAAACTCCCCGGAAAGGAGAACCCATTTGCTGTTTTGACTGTATACCCTGTGCCCCAGAAGCATATTCTAATATAACAGGTTTGTCACACACTGCATATGTAAACATAAAAATATCAGTGTAGGCAATTCTCAAACAAATTTCTTTCTATGCATAATAAATGAAAAGTTATGTAAATTTGTGACAGTTGCTATTTTTGTTCATGCAATTTAAAACAGACTCAGAAAACTGCTATTCTTGTCCATTGGAGTACTGGCCCAACAAGCAGCAAAGTTCGTGCTTGCTGATGCAAAAGGAATTCCTTGCATTCTCTGATCCACTGACACTTACTTTGTTGCCCTTCGCTCTGCTTGGAAATATGATATCATTCATCATCGCATTGATTTTGTTCAGATCTTGGAAGCTTTTAATGATTGAGACAAATGAATTTTCAGTCAATATTGTGTTACTTGTAATTCTACAGGGATGTTTTGGATGTACATTATTATTTGTTGGAAATCCAACTAAATTTGTTTGCTGGTTACAAAATCCGATATCAATTGTTTTTATTACTCTTTCCATTGATTGCATGCTTATCAGAACTCTTGGATTGTTTAATCTCAGATATGGTAAGAAAATATAACTTCTACAAGAAAGCATAACTTTAAAATGAGTTATAACAAAACATTATGAACCCAGAGTATATTTGGTGAGGGGGAAATTCATGAACTTTGTGTAACATGATGTTGCGATATTTCTGAGCCTATAGAAGCAAAGGACGAAGCTGTGATGTCAGTAGGGTGAATATACTGGTTCTGGCTCACTTTTCCCCATGTAAATGAATGGGGGATTTTCAGCGATTCATATTTTTTTCCCCTAAAAATAAACCCCCTTTTTATCCCAAGGTATATTTATTGGTCTCCCCTTTTAACCTGGGGACACTTTTTTTTCAAATAATCCATGCAATAAGATAAAGATTTGTTCAAGTACTAAAGTGGTAATGAGATTTGTTAAAGGTGATTCGAAAGAAATATCTGAAACGTCTAAGCCTCGGGACACTCTTTATCAAATAACTGATGCATATTGTTTAGCTCACTCATTGAACCTATAAAGATTTGTTCATTCTCAAATTTCTTCTATAGTTTAATTTTCTTTGCACAATAATCCCCATCTAAAATATTGAAAAACAAAACATTTGAATCTTTATATTTTTTAAGATACCCCTTTTGTGCCATTACGAAATGATAAACTTCTCTTAATGCTCTTGTTTGACCACCTCCTGAGCCACATATCATTTTGAGATTATAGTAAATTGTTTTTTCATTGTTCAATTGATAACCATCAAAGTTTTCAGTCCATTCAAGGATATTCATTTTTTTCTTTACATCCTCTAACTTACTACTTTTTAAATTGATTCGCTGATTTGTTTTATTTACCTTTGTTTTAGTTATTTTTTCAATAAGACTTATTTGATATTTTTCACATTCATTATGTTTTCCATTTATATACCAAGACTGAGATTTTCTCCACTCTTGAGTTTGATTAATACTTGGTTTGACCATTTATATATTGCAAAAAAACGCGGCGGTAGCCCTTAAAAAACCCTAACCCATCTTCCCATCGTTAAAACACAATCTATTCTATTCACTCTATCATACAATATCCATATGGAACACAATCTATTCCATTTTTCTAAAATAAATCTCTTATCATCAAAGGCTCCTAATGCCTTTTTATTTACTTCTTCACTATATATGTTATGTTTATAACTTCTTATTGTATTCATTTTCCTATATTCTTCTTTCTTATTCATCAAACAATTATAATAATTTCTAAAAGTTATTGATTTCTTTATTACATATTTCTTTATTCCCTTTAACCTCTTATCAATCTGATCACCATACTTATAAGCATATGCCCTTGCTCTCAATCCAATAAACTCACTCATTGCTTTTCCACCCAACTCATCCTTAAACTTACGAATAACCTTTTCATTCTTTTTGGAAAATAACTCACTCTTCTTGCTGAAATTACTTGGATCATATACTCCAATATTTTTCTTCATATCTTTATAAATATCATCAGTTTTTATATCTAGGATAAAACTATCAGTGTCCATATACAACAATGAAACATTTTCACCATACTCTTTCTTTAAGTCATTTTAAAAATAATCATACATCAATATCTTTGATAAATCAAGAACTGCTGTTCCAATATAAATTGGTTTATCCATTACAATACTTTCCTTTTTCATATGAATTGCAGAAAAGTTCTCTGAAAAGACCTCTTCTCTCTCAAAACTTGGTTTATTTATCAATCTCGAAGCTTCTTTCCAAGATGTTGCGAATCTAATGTTTTGCCTGTTTCGAACATTTTCCATAGTCTTTCCAAATGCAGCATTATTCATTAATTTATAAAAGTCCCCTTCAAATTTTACTTTTGTATTTGCTCTCATATCTGTATTGAATTGAATATACTTTTCCACCCAAGGACTTTGTTTAAATTATAAAACTCTATGAATTTTAGCTACTCTCAATCCTTCTCTCAAAAACTGTTTTAAGCTTCTCTGATGCAAAACATATCCTTCTTTATCATAGAATGTTGTTAATAACTTTTCTGTTGATTTGCCTTTAATATTAAAACTTTTATGATAATCACTGAACCATTCTTTCTTTGGGGTTTCTTTCTCACATGCAAAAGGAAGGTATTTATGCTTATTATGAAGATCACTCGGGTACCTCAAATCAACTTCAAAATAATAACCTTCTTCTTCGTCATTCAATTCCTCTTGAGAAGAAATAACAATATTCATCAAAGCCTTTTCATAATGCTTTTCTTCCACCCACTCTAATTTACCAAAAGGCAGAGATTGAGACGTTGCCCATCCATACAAATTATTAGCATCAAAATACATCAAATAATTACTATCTTTTTCACTATCATAATTTGGAAGATATTTATTATTTGCTTTAGCATATCTTTTTGAACAGACTTGTGATATTCCACCTCTCTTGGACTTCTCAATCATCAAAAGCATATCAACATCACTGATTAAATCTATATCTTGTTTTATCATTTTCAACATTGCACTCCAAGCTAAACCAGGAGCTGTGAAATAGTGGGCAGGATCTAATCCATAACAATTTTTATAATGACAGAGTGATCTAAAAGCTTCAAACACATCAGGTAACAATAAAACATCTGTTTTTAGATATAAATCATGATATTCTCCAAGGTTCTTTATCTTAAATATTTTCCATATTTCTTGTGCGTGTTTATATTCCTTATCACTTATCTCTTCTTCATAAAGGTTATTATAGAAACTTTCTTTTGAAGGAAGTTGTATTTCTTTAAATCTCATAAATGAATCCATATAATCATAAGGATAAATTCCCTTGTAAGAATTTTCTCTTTACTTTGAATTCCATTCCTTGTTTGAATTTCCTCTCTCGTAAGAATTCCTTCTTTAATCAGAATTTCATCTTTAATCTGAATTTCCTCTTTAGTTAGAATTTCGTTCATTGTTCGAATTTTCTTTATAATTAGAATTTCATCTTCAGTTAGAATTTCTTCATTAATTTCCTCTTTACTTTGAATTCTCTATTTAATCTGAATTTCCTATTTAGTGAGAATGTCCTCTTTTGGAAAGAATGAATTAAGATTTGGAAAAGAGTCCGTGGAGCTTAGATTTGATGCGAGGTAGGCTAGTGGTGTTCCCATAAGGTCAGGTCAGGTATGGGAGCATGTGCCAGAACAGCACGTCGCTGCGTCCACTTTCCGCCGGTACTCCAGGGGCATCCGTCTGGCCATCCCCCAGGCAGATGCCAGGCCCATCCCCATCTCCTTGAGATGATGGTCAACCTGTTGCAACCATGAGGCACGTGGTCGACCCACTGGCCTCCTCCACTCATGAGACTCCCTCGCTGAGAGAATCTGGTGAGCAGGATCAGAGTCAGGAAAATGAGCCACATGTCCATACAGCTGCAACTGATGCTCACGGACTATGCAGGTAACAAATCTCATCCGAGTCTCTCTCAGCAACCGCTCGTTGGACACAAAATCCGACCAGCAATAGCCAAGGATTCTCCGAAGAGACCTGGTACCAAAGGAATTAAGTCTCCGTCTCAGATCCTTGGTCAGAGTCCAAGTCTCGCACCCATAGAGCAAGACTGGAAGTACCAAGGACCTGAAGACTCGGACTTTCGTCCTCCCGCACAGGTACCGGCAGCGCCACACCCCATGATCCAGTGAATCCATGACTCCCCAGGCCCGACCCAGACGTCTATTGACCTCTGACTCGCAGCCAGCAGAGACATGAATATCACTGCCAAGGTAAGTGAATCTCTCCACGACCTCAACATCCTCACCACAAACAGACACAGACAGGACAGCAGCATCCAAGATGTCACCGAAAGCCTGGATCTTAGTTTTGACCCAAGAAACCCGTAATCCCAACGGCTCCGACTCCTCATTCAGCACCTCGAGGGCCCCCAAGAGGATGTCTAAAGTCTCCGCAAAGATGACTGCATCATCTGCAAAGTCAAGGTCCGAGATCTTGACATTCCCAAATGACGCAGCGCAGCTTGATCTCTCCGACATCCTCCCTAAAATCCAGTCCATACAAGTGCTGAAAAGTGTGGGGGCAAGTACACATCCCTGACGAACTCCAGTAACAACTAGAAATAAGTCAGAGATGGTACCACCACACTTCAAAGCACTCTCAGTACCAGAGTAGAGTTCAGACATCAGATCGATCAGTTTTGGTGGCACCCCACGAAGACCAAGAATCCTCCAGAGGACATCCCGATTCACTGAATCGAACGCTTTACAGAGATCAACATAGGCTGCAAGCAGCCCCTGCCGAAACTTTCGCCTGCGTTCGGTGAGGACACGAAGTGCAAGGATACGGTCAATCGTTGACCTCTTTGGTGTAAAGCCTGACTGCTCTGGAAGCTCGTGCTCAAGCAGATGGTGGCGAACCCTATCGAAAATTATCCACGCAAAGACCTTGCCCGGCACTGAGAGCAGCGTCACCCCTCGGTAGTTGTTGCAGTCTTGGCGATCACCCTTCCCTTTCCAGAGAGGGACAACAAGGCCCCTCTTCCAGTCAGTTGGGATGATGCCTGTGTTCCAGGCAGAGCACAAAACTGCATGCAACGACACGAGTGCAGCATTTCCACCAGCCTTGAGAAGTTCGGCATGGATGCCACAGATCCCTGGAGCTTTGCCCCGTTTCAACTGGTTCACCGCAGCCCGTGTTTCCACAAGCGTAGGTGGACCACAGTTGATTCGAGGGTCAGCAACAGGGATTGTAACACCCTTGATGTCCAACTCGACAGTTGGGGGATCAGCCTGGTACAACCGCTCAAAGTAACCGGCCCAGCGGGCCTTCACTTCAGACTCCTCTGTCAAGAGCCTACCACTCTCTGCTCGAACTGTAGTGCTCCGAGGGATGGGCTTGGATGAACGTAATGCGCGAATTCCCCTGTAAGCGGGACGAGAATCACCTGTCCACAGGTGATGCTCTACCCCCTCACAGATTCCTCGCACATAGGTCTCCTTGTCCACCCTCAGTGCACGTACAGTTTTACGCCTCAGCTCCCTGAACAGCTCAGCTCTGCCATTCAGCCTGGCCCTGCGACTCTGGTCAATGGTATCCAGTGTCCCTTGAGAGACAAAATTCTTCTTTGCCCTGCGGTGAGCTCCAAGGCATCCACCGGCAACATCAAGGACGGTGGTCTTGAAGGCGCTCCACAACTCTTCAGGACCCCCCAAAGCACCCAGACCCCCCAAGTGTCCACTCAGCCTGTTCGCAAACTCCTCAGCTACTTTCTCATCCCTGAGCTTGGCAACATCCAGTCTCAGCTGGGATGGTACCATTCTCCAGGATTTAAGGTGCAGCTTTAGAGTTGTTACAACAAGCCTGTGGTCAGTATTGAGGAACTGAGCACTCCGGTAGACCCTGCAGTTCTGGATCATCCTCCAACGACCGTCAATGAGGACATGGTCAATCTCCTTTGCCAGACCGCCAGCTTTGGAATACCAAGTCCAGCGATGAGCTTGTGGGCGCTGAAACCATGAACCAGCCACCCTAAGTCCATGACTTCTTGCAAAGTCAAGGAACTTAGTGCTATTCTGGTTCATAGTTCCTGACAAATGGGGACCAACACACACCTCATAACCGTCCCTATCAGTTCCAGTCGATGCATTGAAATCCCCCAAGACTAGAAGTGTATCTCGTCTGGGGCACTGATCAACCACAGACTCGAGTGTGGCGTAGAATGCATCCTTCACGGTGAGATCGCTCGCCTCAGTCGGAGCATAAACAGAGACCAGGGAAATGACACCTAAGGAGTGACGAATTCTTAATCTCATAATACGCTCGTTGACCGGTGTTACCTCAATTATCATTGGGGTCAGCTTATTGGACACAGCTACAGCAACTCCTTGGGCATGGTAACCATCAGAGCGACCAGACCAATAGTAGGTGTAAACACCCACCATTATCTCGCCGCAATCCGGTCTCCGAACCTCAGAGAGAGCTGCAATCCCGATGTCCAAACGCTTGAACTCAGATGATAACGGAGACAGGTGATCATCCTTTCTTAGGGATAGGACATTCCAGGCACCCACCCGAAGGGACCGCCTCCGGTTAACCCAAGGAGACCGCCGTCTGGTGGACGACACCTCAGCACCACTCCGACACACTCTCCCGCAATCTGACCCAGGGATGTTACCCCGTGGTTTCCCTCCTATCAAAGATTGGGGGTCCCGAAGGCTTTGCCCCAATCCCGTCATCCAGTGAGCTGCCCTGCGAAGGGAAGCTGCACAGGAGGTACTCCCACGGAGTGGGTTTTCAGATTTTTTTGCGTTTTTGAGTTTTGCGGAATGAAGGGTTTTACGGTGGCCGGAGTGCAAATCCTGCCACCAACCTCCTAATAAGAAGTGACCCAACTGCAGGAGGACGTCCGCAGACACAGTTGGGCACTAGATATGGATGGCCGTTGGCTCACAAGGAGCTCCTCTGCCCTTTGATCCCATAAACTTTGTTCCCATAAACTTGTAAGAATCTAGAAACCTAATACGAGTTAAAGGTTTTGTGAATATCATTTTTGTAAATGAAATATACTTTTGACTTGTGTTTGTTATGGCAGAAATATTCCCTGGTGTTTTTGAAAGTTCATTTATAAATAGATGTGTATCATAGTTGGCGCTGTTGTGAAGAAAGACTGGAATAAAAGAAGGTAATTTATAATTAAGATTACAACAGGAATGAGCGGGACCTCTATATTTACCAGTAAGATGACAATGATCCCTAACTTTAGACTCCTTAATTTCCCCCTCACAAATATGACAGATATTGTTCTTTCTAAATTCTAATTTTTCTTCTTTGGTTAATTTCATCGGTTCATTTGTTTCTTTAATTAATTTAGTGAGTCTTATACAATCCTTTTCTTATCGTTTTACAAACTCTTGTGAAGCTTTTTTTCCACTATAATGTTCAAGTTTGTTGTACTTTTCTCCAACAGATGATTTGATATAATAACAGAAACCACAAGGAATATGTTTTTGATATTTATTTGTGTATGATTCTTTTGGATTAGGAGAAGCAGTATTTATCTTTTTAAGGATACACTCAAAATCAGCATATATCACAAATGGGTGCATGAGAGATTTATTATAATCTTCAAAAGAAATCTTTTCACCAGGTTTAGGCATTGTAATTACAGCTGATTTATGATTACTACAACATATTGAATGTTGTTCTAATCGTTCTTTTGTATGAAATGAATTAAGACATCGCTTACAAGGATATATTTTGTTTGCTGTTATGAATACCTGAGAAGAGATTAATCTTGATAAATTATTGATGTATGTGTAATGTGAATTATTTCCAACACTAAAATATAAAAGATCAATGTGTGTTTCTTCATTTTTATAGTTGTTTGAAATTTTTAATATTTGAACTTTGTTTGTATCCGTTAATCCATATACATTAATAGAAAGATTATTCTTTTTCTCAAATTTAGGAATATCTGTTAGTGGCATTGGGAATTTAAAATGTTTAATGTCCAAGGTATTCTCATATTTCATATATTGTTTTACTCTTTCTGAATTACATTTTGGTAGATGAAAGTGAGCAAGAACAGACCAGAGAAAACATTTATTATCATTGTTCTTAATATTAACAACTGCCTTCTTTAGTTTTATTTCTTTTGATAATTCAATATAAGAAGAAGCTTTAAGAGGGTTTGATTTTAGAATGTGTATATCTAAAAAGATGATTTTTTTTAATATTGAATCCACTTCCTACCACTGTATTATCAACATCCTCCTCTTGTTTTGATAGTTCTTCATAAACCCCACTATTTAAAAAATCTTGAAATGATGTTATAAAATGAAGATCTGTTCTCATATAAGGAGTTTGTTCTTCATCTTGTCTTAACATATTCATTTTTACTCCCATATAAAACATTAAAGTTTTCATTTCTTTTAATGTCTTTTTAATAACTTTTTCAACATCAGGTTTCACTATTTCAATTGATTCAGCTATTGATGATGGACCAGGTTCTCCAAATTGAAAAATCCTTATTTTTATATGCCCTTTAAATGCCCCATCAGTGTTTTCAATATAATAGTCTCCCTTTACTTTAAACTCATTTTTCTTGTGTTTTTGTGATTGAAGATGTTTATTATAACTTCTCTTCAAAACATCCTTTGAACATATATCACAATGTTTTCTTTCCAACTCAAGAGGAGATATTTTATGAAAGAGATTAAATGTGTGTTTGTTGGTTTGGAGGTGTTTTCTATAATGTTTATATTTGTGATTACAAACATCGCAGTATGTTGTATTCACCATATTTATATAATAAATCTTTGCTTAAACTAAAATTTTCTTGATGAAATTTCGTTTATTTTACAGGTGAATCTGTGCTTAAAACCATTTTATCCTCCAACTTTTTCACTTAATTAGTACAATGTTTCAAGACACAAAAGACAAGTTTCAATCAATCTCTTCATTTGTAAAAGATACTGAGAAATATGTCAAGGATGTAAAATTGAACAAAGACAAATATAACAACTATTGGATGAAAACAATTATGGTAAATAATATGAGTTCTTCAATTTCCTTCAGTGGAAGGGCTTTTAGTATACCTGGTGGAACATCAATTAAAGTATCTCTAACAAAAGTTTCTCCTCTCCTTCTGGCAATATATTCAAAACTAGAAGAAGCAATGAAACAAGAAAAAGTATCAAAAAACAAAAACCTTATGGATGAAGCTTTAGAAAGAAAAGATAAGACCATCTGTAATATGCAAGGAGAAATTTGTATTTTTTTCAACAACCCTAAAGATGTAAATCCTGATGAAATAAAGGATGTTAATATATCAGGTGAAATGACATTTCGTTCAATAGTCGTGAACGATCATTTTAAAATTACCTTTAATATAAAAAATGTTGTCGTTGAATCTGGTAATGAAAAAAAGTATATCGATATCGATGGTAATATTATTAAATATGAGTCAATATACAACTGAAAGTATAGATGAATTTCAGTTTAAGTGAAGTTTTACTTTATAAATATGCTAGACTTTGCTGATTCTCCATATGACAAATTTGAGAATTGTCCTGCGTGTGAAAGACGGGGATTAAACACAGAGTCAAAAGCCTAAAACAATGTATATTCTGTGATTATCTTCTAATTAATGATAATAAAAAGGAAAATAATTATTTTAGATTTACACCAAAAATGAATTACTTTACAAGATTGATTAGAGAAATGAATGTAAAGTATGAGGGTGATAACACACCTTTCCTTACAAGGGAAGAAACTGAACGTATTAGAGAAATGCTCAAAGGATTGTTGTTATATATTATTCATGGATGTGATTTTCAGGGAAATATCAACACAAGATATTGTATAAATAAAATAATGGATTATCTTGAAATTAAACCTGAACTTAGGATAAAATATAGAGTTTCTAAAAAAGCCAAAAATAAATTAAATAACCTGTTTTCCAAATATATAAATGAATGATTTTTTACCCATTTGGGAAAATAAGATAAAACTTAACAACCATAAAAATCTCCCAAATTCATTAAGATGTCTCATAGTTGGTTCAAGTGGATGTGGAAAAACCTGCTTACTTTTAAAGATGCTCCTCACTCCCAACTTTTTAGATTATGATAACTTAATAATTTTCACAAAGTCGAGTTTTCAACCAGAGTATCAACTACTCTCACAAGGTTTTAATGCTGGTCTTCAAAAAGAAGATATAATCAGTTTATTTAAACGTCAAAAAAACCTAAATGATTAAAAACATTGAAGATATAATTCAAGTATTTTGTGATACACAGAGATGTAAAAAAATCAAATCCGATACCTTGTATTCTTAGTGATAATACGGATATAAATCAAAAAAGAAACTCGTTATCTTTGATGATTGTGTTAATGAGAGAAACCAAACGGTAATGGACAGCTACTACACAAGAGGGAGACATCCTTCTAGTAATTGTATTTATCTTAGTCAATCGTACTTTCAACTTCCTCGTCGTTCCATCAGAAACAATGCTAATACTTTTATTTTATTCAAGTTAAATTCAATAGATATCAATAATTTTTGGAGAGATAATTGTTCTACATTATGTAGTAAAAAGAAATTTGAGGATTACATGAAGCACATGACTGAAAAATATAAATATATTGTTGTGAAACAAGATGGGATATTAAGGGATATATTTTTTGTTTTATAAACAATTACATATATAAATGACAACTATTATTGTAAATCTTGTGGGTAAATATGCTTCTGGAAAAAACTTTCATAAATCAAGGTTCTTGTGTAGTACAAATGAGAATATTGTAAATTTACTTAAAAAAACACCCTGTGATACGCATTGTATCAACAACAACTAGAGCAATAAGACCTGGAGAAGTAAAAGGTGAAGATTATCACTATATTTCAGTGGAGGAACATATGCGATAGAGGAATGAAGGTCAAATATTTGATGAGGTTTCTCTTGGTACAACGAAATATTCACATTGTAAGAGTGAGTTAAGGAAACTAAAATCTGGTGGTCTTGGGATATTATAAACTAATCCAGAAGGAACGAGACAAATTATTAAACATCTGAGCGGAGTGAAGATTTTATCATTCGGTTTTGATGTTGATGAAGAAACTCAACACAAACGTATGAAAAGCAGAGATGCAAGTATTAGTGAAGAAGAAATTACAACTCGCATTAATGTTAATAAAGAATTTGATGAAATATTTAAAGAAAAGGATTTATTTGAACACATCTACTTGAATGATGAAGAAAAGGAAAATTTCCCTGTTGATCGTTACATTTCATTAAATGATATTTTACAATAAATAAATGGATGCAAAAGAAAGAGCAAGAAGATTTAAGGAACATCAAGAGTTGGTTTCAAAAGTTGTAAAACAACAGGAAGACATAAAGAAGAAATGCAGACAGAAACTAATGGGTGAAGAAGCATTTGAAAGAAAACAAGAGAAATTTTTTAAACCACATTTAAAAACTTCCCAAGAAAAAATGAAAGAATATCCACAGTTCCCACAGTAGAATATACTCCTAAAAAAACTTCAAATGTTAAAAGATTTTGATCAAATGACGGAGGAAGAATTAGAGCATTTAGGAGAATTAGAATATGATGATGAAGGTTTATTTCAAAAACTGGAAGAGATTAATCGACCCACTGATTATATTGTGAATGCTCTTCAAAACAATGAATATTCAGCGGATTCAAAAACCAAAGCAGGACTCATTCCAACAGAACAACCAGCAATATTTCATCTTGTTCAAGAAAAGGTATTGATATTTAATGATGAATTAAGGTTCTTGGGTTCTGCTCAACCCCCTGTTAAACTAACTCCGAGATTAATGTTTCTTCTCACAAAAGATGGAAGACAAGGTTCAACTGTGAGGGATGAATCAAAGTATATTGATAAACCATTGGATATGAGAAAATAATGATGATAGAGTATATATTGATCTGCTGAATACTCTAAATTATAGGGTTAGTATTTCTAGTAAAAGTAGGAAAAATGAGAAGGAGAAACACATTATTCAGGCTTTAAGTATCCTTGGTTCAGGTATTAGTTTTCTTCCAAATGACCCATCACAATTAGTTAATAGACTGTTATTGTTGTTAGGTAGTAAGAAGGCTGGAAATAACAATTGTTTTAATGAAGCATCAGCCATTTTAGACCAGATGATGATCATGAAAATAATTAATAAATCTCAATATAAAGACATTTATCTCATATTAAATAAGATGAGAAGCACAATCCTGAGTTTTAATTTCCCAACAAGCGACCACAATCTTCATTCCCATACCCACTACAACTTGACACAACAAAAGAATATGAGGCATCTTTATTGTACATGGAAACTTATAATACCTTCTTTAATATAACTGATAAAAATGACAACTTTAATTATAATCCCGGAAGTGGATACAAAACGATAATGGTCTCACCCGGAGCATTTGAGATTTCTCAAATATCTTCCGAAATTGCTCGTCTTATGAAAGAACAGGGTGATGAACCAAAAAATATTGTTATAGACATTCAAAAACATACTTCAAAATCAACGATTAAAGTTAAAAATAACTACAAGGTTGATTTCACAATTGATAATTCATTTAGAGAGTTATTGGGTTTCTCCTCAAAAAAGATTGAAACTAATGGGACGTTTTACAGTGATAATGTCTTTCAAATATCCTCAGGAATAAATTCGGTGTAAATTCACTGTGATTTGATTGATGGTGCTTATAATGATGGAAAAACAACAAATACAATATTTTCATTCAGCGCATACTCAACCCCAATTGGTAATAAATTCAATATGGAACCCAAAAATTTGGTTTATCTCCCTGTGTCAGGAAAAACCATACACAGAGTAAATTTTAGGATAACCGACCAAGATAATGGTATGATTTCTTTTAATGGAGAAGTTATATCCATCAGAATTCACCAACGTGAAGTTTTCCAATAAATAAATACGATGGTTATTGTGAGGAAACACGAGTTGGGAAAATATAAAATAATTACAGGGGATGGGATGTTCCTTTCCCCATACTACAAGGGTGAAGGTATGTATCTTGGTAGAGGATACTATAAACCTAAGAGACAAAGGGGTGTTGGACATCAATTTAGAGCAGATGGGATAATTGATACTCTAATGGGTATTGGTTCAACTATTCTTCAACATAAAGATCTAATTGGTTCAACTGCTTCTGCTGTAGGAAATGTAGCAGGTGTTGTAAAGAGCAAAAAAGATGCCCAGAAGGAATCTCATAAATTACAAGCAATAAAAGAAACTAAGAAAGGCAAAACTAAGTTGCCCCCCCAAGAACGACAGAAAATAATTCGAATACTTGGATCAGGGTTTCAAAAGTTTTAACATCTTTTTTCCGAAATAAATACAAGTATGGAAGCAATTGATAGTATCTATGATTTGGATGATACTATTATTATCTCAAACTCCACTAAAAAAGAAGATTACTTCAAGGTAAATGCAATAACTGGAACAGACTGGAATATGAATGGTACAAAAAGTTTTGAAATAAATAATCAACAAACCTATTTGAATCTCTCCGAAAGTTTCTTGTTGTGTAAATTTAAATTCACTAAGGCTACGACTAACACAAACACTACACTTGTAAATGATTTCTTCTGGAAAATGTTTGATAGTGTGCGTTTATATATTGGAACACAAGAAGTTGAAGCGGTTGATTATGTCTCTGCTGTATCTGAAATGATGAAATTTACACTCTACACATTCAGTGATAGAATGGGAAAGGGGTCTGTCGAAGGTTTTATTCCTGATATGTCAACGGGAACAAACACAGACCCTGGATATACTCAAAGGAAAGGAGCGTATAATGATGATACAAAAGCAGAAAATAATTTTACTGTGGCAGTTCCTCTTTAAGGTATATTTGGATTTTGTGTTCATGATAAAGTTCTGTATGGTCTTAAAATTAGATTTCAACTACAAAGGAATGATAATGAAAATAGATTGCTTTTTGGTGTTGGTAATGCTTTTGGTGATCAGAATAAATTTGTAATTGAGGAAATGAGTTGGTATATCAGTGAATACACTCCTAATCTTAAAACAGAAGAGATGTTGAATAGAAGACTTAACTCAAAGAAACCACTCAGTGTATCATACCTCAAAAGAAGATGTCAACACGTTGAACTCAACCAAACTACTTACACGTGGAATTTGGGTGTTCTGGAAGGAAAACCACGATATCTGTGGATCATTTTTAACAAGCCAGATGGTGATCATGTGACTGATAAGAATAATGCATTGAGTGATAATGCTAAGGTGAAACAACTTCGTGTTTCCCTAGATGGAACATTTTATCCACGAGATAGATTGGAAATTAATTGGGAAAAAAATGATTTTGCTGAAGCATACAAGTATTACCAAAAGGTGTGTGAAAGTAATGGAAATAAAGAACCTATTTTGGATATGACAGCATTTAAAAGTTTGTATACAATCTATGCGTTTGACCTGAGCGCTCAAAAGGAAACTATAAAGTCTAATCGAGTGGATACTTCCCTATACATTGAAAGAGGAGAGAGTGAAGAAGTTGATACATATTGTTTGCTTTTGGAAGAAACAGAATTATAGATTAATACAGATAATGGTGTGATGATTAGTCTCACATAATTTTTTGTTAAATAAATGAGTGGCAAAGTACCAACTGGGTTATATGTTAATCAAATCAATCTTCATAAACTATCATCTTGTGTTCAAAATCAAAAGCCTTGTACAATTAACGTTAATACAATTCAGAGAAAAGGAGCAGTAAGAATTGATGTTTTGCTCACAAGAGAACAGGTTAAAATCTTGAATGACACTGGCTCACTTAAAATTAGAATGACAAAACCAATGTTGAAAAAATATTCAATAAGAGAGACGAGTGGAGGATTTCTCCCATTTCTAATTCCTTTATTTTCTGGTTTAAGTGCGGTTGGAGCATTGACGGGTGGTATTTCAACAGCGGTCAAAACTGCCAACGAAAGGAAGGCTCAACTCCAGGCTCAAAAATAATTGGAAAGACATAACAAAGAGTTGGAGAAACAAATTAGTGGAAGTGGTGTAATTGTAGATTTTGCTGAAAAACTTGAAGGTCTGCCTGATAAAGCGAGATTGTTAGTTCGAGATATGCTTTCTTCTATAGCACAAGCAGGTGTAAAATTAACGAAAAAAGGTAATGGATTATATCTTTCAAATAAATAAATGAGCATTGATGAGTGGTTTAAAGAATTTGGAAAGAATACAACATCAAATTTACAACTTGTCAAATATTGTAAGAAATTAAAAATTCATAATGTGGTTATTTGTATGAGAGATGAATTAACAAATGTGCCGAAACATACAAAGAATATTATTATGAACTTAGAAGATAATAATGGGAACGTTTCTCATTGGGTTTGTTTTTCAATAGTCAAGACAAATATTATTTTGATAGTTTTGGTCTTCCACCTGTTGAAGTCATAAAATTCTTACAGAATGGTGTTTATCAAACATTTCAAGTCCAAGAATTAAATTCCAAGTGTTGTGATCAATTATGTCTATATGTGTTATTTCAACTCAACAAAAAATAAAAAAATTTATGATATTATTTTTAATCTAATATAAATGACTTATGTTGGTAAAGATGGTTCTATCTTTGGTGTATCCCAAGAACTGGATATAGATTTATCAAATTATTACACAAAGGCACAGGCTGAACGACATAAATATAATATAACCAAAAATATTAACATGAAAAATGCTTATAAATTAAAAAATTATCCAAGCCCGACTGACGCGAATGACTTGGTGAGATTAAGCGATTTATCACAATATATATCTTTAAATAAAATGGCCGTGTATTCCAAAGATACAGAAGTGTTGATATTATCTCCAGGTCATACAGAATTCACAGTTCGAATTAAAATAAATTTTTATAAAGAAGGGCGTATCGTTTGTATGAGAATAGAACAATGGGGGTATGATATGAATGATTTAGGGTAGAATTGGTCATTTAAAATTAACCTCGAAGACCTGGAACAATTAAATCAGTCTCGTAAGGAAGAATATTATCCACTTGGTATCGAGAATGAGTTTTGTGGGGCCACGATTAGTAAACAACAAATAAAAGAATTTAATAAGGGTAAATATAATAATGGTTTTGTCCTTGTTTATATCATGAAAACAGAAAAAAACAGGATTATATATAATAAGTAAGGAAATACAAAATGATTTAACTATGGGAAGATGGGGAGGTGTTTCGTGCCATAATATTATTCTAACATATATTTCTAATACATAAATGACAGCAAGAAGGCTTCAAGAAAATTATCATTTCTGTGTCCAAGCATACCTTCAAGAAAAGGGTATTCGGTATTTTAATAAATATGTTCTACAACATAAGAATGAGGTATTTTCAATAAAAGATTGGCATTATGCTCATGTTGATAAACCGACAACTTTAGATTTAATTAGAATGTTAAATAATGTAAAAATTATAAAGTTAAGAAAAGGTAAGGCTCTTTTAGAAATTCAAAATAAATTTTATTGGTTTCCTGTTGTAAAAAAAAATAATTTGGATACAGGAATAACAAGAAATCCTGATGAATATATGTATGATATTCTATGGGGTGTAAGCGATTCAAGGATAATAAGGGATGAGGAAGGAGTTGAAGAAGAGAGGGAAGAGGAGGAAAAGGAGAAGAGAGAGAAGGAGGAGAGGGAGAAGTAAGAGAAGGAGGAGAGGGAGAAGAAAGAGAAGGAGAGGGAGAAGAGGGAGAAGAGAGAGAAGGAGAGGTAGGAGAGAGAGAAGGAGAGGAGAAGGAGAGGAAGGAAAGAGCGAGACAAAATAAATATCAAAATATGGAAACCATTGAGATTAAAAAAAGATTGGTGGTATTACAGAAAATAACTCAACCCACCGAGGAGGAAAACAAAGAATTGACAAGTCTATTTGAAATATTTTCTACAAGACTATTGACATCGACAAGATATTCATTTTAATTCAAGTTTTTCATTTTTATTTTTTTTCTTAAATAAATGGAGGAGAGAGTGAAGGCATTTCTAAGGATTCTTTATGTTTTAAAAATTAAGATTCAAATGTGCATGTTGGAAACTAAAAAGGTTTTTGCACTCTGCAGGAATATTTCAAATAAATAAATGAGTTATTGTCTCAAATGTGAAAAGAAAACTAATACTAAAAATATTTCATATATTAAAAGTAAAAATAACAGGGTTATACAAAAAGGTATATGTTCGGTGTGTGGTTCAAAAAAAAATCAATTTATCTCCAAACACAAACGAGGAGGAGATATACAAAAGTTTTTATCAGGAAGTAAATTTACAACTACTGGAATACCAGGGGAATTACATCTTCCAGGGTATTCTTTCTGTGGTCCAGGCACAAACTTGGATAAAAGATTAGATGAGGCAGACAATCCTAAATCATGGAGTAAACCCATCAATAGAGTTGATGAAGTGTGCATGAGACACGATATTGATTATGGGAAGACCACAACGTTGGAAGAAAAGCATGAAGCCGATAGAGAAATGTTGTATAATTTGTCTCTGATACAAAATCCAACCTTGAGAGAAAAAGTTGATCGGTTCATTGTGAAGAAGATGATCAGTGCTAAATTGAAACTTGGACTTGGAAATTCAAAAAACTTATAGGCTCTAATGATGTCATTAAGACTGAAGAGCAATTAGCTGATGAATTACATAAACCAATATTCACAAAGTTTCAGAGAAGGAGAGTTTATTCCAAGGAAGTAGATTATATCTGGTCTGCTGATTTGATTGAACTCAATAATGATAAGGGGTACAAGTATGCTTTAACCATTATTGATTTGAGGAGTAGATACGCATGGGTTGTACCATTAAAAAACAAAACAGGTAATACTCTTATGTAAGCCTTTCAACAGATATTTAACAAAAGTAAGAGAAAACCTTAAAAATTGTGGACTGATGAGGGTAGAGAGTTTTATAACAAGACATTTATGAATTTTCTAAAAAATAACAGTATTACATTATACAGTACCTTTAATGAAGGGAAGGCAGTTGTTGTTGAACGTTTTAATCTACCTTAAAAGAGAGACTATATAAAAAATTCACATAACTCGGTTCACAACAATGGTCATCTTTTATTCAGGATATTGTGGATAAGTATAATGACATGATTCACACATCAACAAATATGAAACCATCAGAAACATTTTCTTAATTAAAATATGAAAAAGAGATTAATGTCAGAAAACCTAAGTTTAAAGTTTGTGATATCGTAAGAATATTGTTACGGATTCGCGCCCGCCGGCGTGCTGACGGCCACGTAACTTGAATCGCGGCACGTCGCCCACCGGACGGACAATCCAGTCGTGACCCTCTCGGACTAACGCCGGGAACCAGTCACGGGTGGACCTTTCGGTCTCACCGCGTTCGAGCCAATCAGCCCCCGCGTGGGATAGGGTTGCTCGCCAAATTCGACCTACCTAAGTACCCACACGGAGGGTAGACCGGGCGATCGCACCTCGCCGCAGGTCGACTTCGGACACGGGCCACTTAAGCGACCCGTTCCGTACTATCGGGATAACCGAGCGGTGTTATCATCGGCCTCGACGGTTCGATTAATTATCGGGCGTATTCAGCCCACTACCAACCCTTTACGTGAAGCAAGATGAGGATTCAATGAAAGAAATGACGAAGCGAAGCGGGAAACAGTTCAACACAAAGCACATTTATTCGCGACGAACGGAAAGCACACATATTCAATTCCACCAAAAGCACACAGAAAAGAAAAACACAATTCAATTTACACAAAAAGCAAATATAAAAGAGAAGACACAATGCAGAGCTAATACCGACTACCGAGCACACGGCAACACTTATACAATTCTACTTCACAGACGGCGCCGACAACACATACCCAAAACCAAGGAAAAGAATACCCTCAAGGATGAGGCGGGCCTGAGGCCGAGACCGGGTCGCGCCTACCCGTCTGGTGATGAGACGCGGAGCGGCGATGGCGCCCCAACCCCGCGGGCCTCGCGGGCAGTGTCTGGTAGGGGTTGGGAAAGGGGCCCCCTTGGTCGCACTATCTCAGCGCGGGGGGAACAGGAGGGGGTTGCTGATGCTCGGGGTATAGAGGATCTTTATTATCCCGCGACGAGCGTCTCCACCTCGGCCAGGTCGCGCTGTCGGCCTCGCTCGGGTGCAGCTCCCTGCACGACGCGAGCACCCCCTCGTCTGGTGTCGCCGCCTTTCCACAGCTCCGTCCCCTCCGTTCCGACTCCAACACACACGACGAGCAGCTCCACCGCCCGCGAAGTCTTGACTCTCTGTTTCCGACTCTCCTACTCTCCTACTCTCCGCCTCTGGACTCTCCGACTCTCTTCTCTCCTACTCTCCGACTCTGGACTCTCCGACTCTCTTCTACTCTCCGCCTCTGGACTCTCCGACTCTCTTCTCTCCTACTCTCCGACTCTGGACTCTCCGACTCTCTTCTACTCTCCGCCTCTGGACTCTCCGACTCACGAACACGGTCCTTTTATCCGCCCCGTAACTTCGCCCTCTCATCTTTGACCCCCTCCCTTCGACCTTTCACCTCGCTCCCCATTGGCCCGAGAAAAAGTGGGCGTGAAGGCTTTTTGATCCATAAATTTGCATATATCGATCGTCCTGGAGGCGGGGCCAAATCGCCCCTCGCTCACCGATTGGACGGCAAAAAGTGGGCGTGTGTCGTTTTTGATCCGTTTTTGAAGCACAAAATCCGTGATTTTGTACACGCTGTTCGACGCGCGCCCTGCACGAGTCCAACACCGGTACCCACAGCGGGGCAAGAACGGTGGCGATGCTACGGTTGCGAGGTGTGACGGGAAGGTCGTGGCGGTTGTGGTGAAGCGGCGTTGTGGTTGGTGGTTGATGTTGTGATTGTGGTGGTAATCATGGCGGTTGGTCCAAATTAAAGATAGTAAAAGAAAAACGGCTATCCTGAAGAGTCGCAGCACGCATAAATGACATGTATTCCCACTAGACAACGGGTTTGGGCCTAACTACACATATACTTGCCGAGATACCTCACCTAAGGGACCTGAATGGTGGTTTGCGAATTTGGTAACCACAACAATATATAGGTGGAAATCTCATTTTGAAAAGGGTTTTACTAAACTATGGACGAACGAGCTTTTTAAAATTGTTGATGTAATAGATACGGTTCTTTGGACTTATAAGATATATGATTTGGAAGGGTAAGAGATTTTAGGTTCATTTTATTCACAGGAATTACAAAAGACAAAGATAGATTGAAATTTTTTGACTCCGCCCCTTTTTGACTCCGCCCACACAAAACCAACCCACATAAACCCCACCCCACACAAGCTCCACACAAACACCACCCCACACAAACCCCACACAAACCCCACCACACACAAACCCCCCACAAGCTCCACACAAGCTCCACACACACAAACCCCACACAATCTCCACCCATATTCATCATATTCACATAATTCGTGATTAGTTAATTAGTTCCCTACACACAACATGTTTATTTAATTAAAAAAATATCCACCCATCCACACAAGCTCCACTCATCCACCCATCCATTTATCCACACAAACCTAATCCACATAAGCCTCATCCACATTCACCACTCCCACATAAGCCCCACCGAAGCCCCGCCCACATAAACCCTGCCCACATAAACCCCTCCCACACAAGCTCCACCCACATAAACCCTGCCCACACAAACCCCACCGAAGTCCACCCACATAAACCCCACCGAAGCCCCGCCCACACAAACGCCCTCCCACAATCCCCGCCCACACATGCCCTGCCCACACAAGCCCCCACCGAAGCCCCGCCCACATAAACCCCACCCACTCAAGCCCCGCCCACACACGCCCCGCCCACATAAACCCCACCCACACAAGCCCCACCGCCCTCATCCCCCCTGTGTGCCCCCACCTTTGACCCACCACCTCCCTCATCCCACCCCCACCCTTCCCCACACACACACATGGGGAGGGGAGGGGTGGGATGAGGGGGTGATAGGTCGTTGGAGGAGCGCACCTATCCCCCCACCCCCCCTCCCTCCCTCTCCTTCATTTCTTGATCCTTTTTTTGAAATTCAAAATCAAGTAATTGTAAACAAAACAAATATAATTAATCAAAATTGAAAATATTAAATATTCATTTGCGAGAATGTATCATCTTTCCCAGCAATCTTCTTCAGATGTCATGTGATTTCGAAACTCAGACACCATATTCTGTTTTGAAACAAAAAGTGGATAATAATTAGGTTTTATAAAGATAATTACATGGTAATATGAGTAAGCCTGGTGTTGGTTCTAAGTTCAAGCCTCGTTGACCACTGAATTAACACACCAGGAGGCTGACTCAGCCTGTCATCCTTCCAAGGCCAATAAAATGAATTCCAGTGTACTGGCAAAACCGCGTTCAAACTAATGATGCAACCAACATAAGGCGACATTCCAAAGAGAGAGTGATATTAATAAAAGAATAAATAAACAAATAACTAAATAATAATTCAGAAACATTTACCTCCAGAAAATCATGTGTTGTACCAGATTGCTTCAACAGCTTATGTTGTGTGATCGAGCTGAAAAAAAAAATGAGTCAAGGGTATAGATGGAGAGACAGACAGAGAGAGGTAGGTAGAAACACAGACAGAGAGGGATACAAAGAGACAGACAGGGAGAGATAGAGAGACAAACAGACAGGGAAAGAGACACACACACACACACACACACGCACACGCACACGCACACACACACACACACACACACACACAC
>NC_140961.1:92192876-92222876 GCF_056783735.1 Eptatretus burgeri
GGAAAGATGGCAGTGGGGTTGTGAACCAGATTGTTTATTAAAATCTTGGAAAGTGAGAGGATGCGGGAGGAGTGGAGATTAAGTGAACTGGTTCCGATTTTCAAGAACTAGGGTGATGTGCAGAGCTGTGGAAATTACAGAGGGATAAAGTTGTGAAGCCACACCATGAAGGTGTGGGAAAGAGTAGTGGAAGCGAGGTTGAAAGGAGAGGTGATGATCTCTGAGCAGCAATATGGGTTTATGCCAGGATAGAGCACCACTGATGCAATGTTTTCTTTGAGAATGTTGATGGAGAAGTATAGGGAAGGCCAGAAGGAGTTACATTGTGTGTTTGTGGATTTAGAGAAAGCGTATGATAGGGTGCCAAGAGAGGAGTTGTGGCATTGTATGAGGAAGTCGGGAGTGGTAGAGAAGTATGTGAGGATCGTGCAGGATATGTATGAGGACAGTGTGACAGCGGTGAGGTGTGTGGTAGAAATGACGGACCGGTTTAAGGTAAAAGTGGGATTGCACGACGGATCTACTCTGAGCCCTTTCCTGTTTGCAATGGTGATGGACAAGTTGACGGACGAGATCAGAGTGGAGTCTCCATGGACTATGATGTTCGCGGATGACATCATGATCTGTAGGGAGAGTCGGGAGCAGGCTGAGGCGAGCCTCGAGAGGTGGAAGTACGCACTGGAGAGAAGGGGAATGATAGTCAGTCAGAGTAAGACGGAGTACATGTGCGTAAATGAGAGGAAGGGTGGTGGTATCGTGCGGTTGCAAGGAGTTGAGGTGGGGAAGGTGGATGGGTTTAAATACTTGGGATCAACTGTCCAAAGTGACGGAGAGTGTGGGAGAGAAGTGAAAAAGAGAGTGCAGACAGGATGGAGTGGGTGGAGAAGAGTTGCAGGAGTGATTTGTGACAGAAGGGTAGCTGCAAGAGTAAAGGGGAAAGTATATAAGACCAGCTATGTTGTATGGTTTGGAGGCGGTGGCGCTAACAAAAAGACAGGAAGCGGAGCTGGAGGTGGCAGAGTTAAAGATGCTACGATTCTCGTTGGGAGTGACGAGGATGGACAGGATAAGGAATGACTATATTAGATTGAGATGGTTTGGACATGTGCACAGGAGGGAAGCGGAGTATATTGGGAGAAGGATGTTGAAGATGGAGCCGCCAGGCAGGAAGAGAAGAGGAAGGCCAAAGAAGAGGTTCATGGATACAGTGAGGGTGGACATGCGGGTGGTTGGAGTGTAAATGGAAGATGTGGAGGACAGAGCGAAATGGAGACGGTCGATCCGCTGTGGCGACCCCTAACGGGAACAGCCGAAGGAAGAAGAAGAGGAGAAGATATATATATATATATATATATATATATATATATATATATATATATATATATATATATATATATATATATATATATATATATATATATATATATACAGCTCTGGAAAAAATTAAGAGACCACTGCAAAATTATCAGTTTTTCTGGTTTTACTATTTTCGGTATGTGTTTGAGTAAAATGAACATTTTTGTTTTATTCTATAAACTACTGACAACATTTCTCCCAAATTCCGAATAAAAATATTGTCATTTGGAGCATTTCTTTGCAGAAAATGACAACTGGTCAAAATAACAACAAAGATTCAGTTTTCAGACCTCAAATAATACAAACAAAACAAGTTCATATTCATTTTTAAACAACACAATACTAATGTTTTAACTTACAAAGAGTTCACAAATCAATATTTTTTTGGACTAACCCTGATTTTCAATGACAGTTTTCATGCATCTTGGCATGCTCTCTACCAGTCTTTCACATTGCTGTTGGGTGACTTTATGCCACTCCTGGCGCAAAAATTCAAGCAGCTCGGCATTGTTTGATGGCTTGTGACCATTCATCTTCCTTTTCATCACATTCCAGAGGTTTTCAATGGGGTTCAGGTCTGGAGATTTGGCTGGCCATGACAGGGTCTTAATCTGATGGTCCTCCATCCACACCTTGATTGACCTTGCTGTTTGGCATGGAGCATTATCCTGCTGGAAAAACCAATCCTCAGAGTTGGGGAAAATTGTAAGAGCAGAAGGAAGCAAGTGTCCTTGCAGGACAACCTTGTACGTGGCTTGACTCATGAGTCCTTTACAAAGACAAATCTGCCCGATTCCAGCATTGCTGAAGCACCCCCAGATCATCACCGATCCTCCACCAAATTTCACATCGGTGCGAGAAACTGTGGCTTTTAGGCCTCTCCAGGTCTCTGTCTAACCATTAGACAACCAGGTGTTGGGCAGAGCTGAAAATTGGACTCATTAGAGAAGATGACATTACTCCAGTCCTCTTTGGTCCAATCCTTATGATCTTTTGCAAACCTCAGGCTGGCTCTTCTTTGCTTCTCATTGGTGAAGGGCTTTTTTCGAGCTTTGCACGACTTCAGCCCTGCACCTAGGAGCCTGTTTTGAACCATCCTTGCCGTGCACTTCACCCCAGCTGCCGTTTGCCATTGTTTTTGTAGGTCACTTGATGTCATCCTACGGTTGTTGAGTGACATTTGAATGAGTTGGCGGTCATCCCGTTCAGTGGAAAGTCGTTTTCGCCCTCTGCTAGTCTGTAGCTTTATTGTCCCCAATGTCTGATGTTTGACCTTTTTCTTGTGAACCGCCATCTTTGAAATTTTAAGGATGGAAGCAACGTGACACTCACTGTATCCCTCTGCCAGTAAATCGAGAATTGAACCCTTCTTTTCCTCACTCAAAGCCTGGTGTTGGCTTAGTGGTTAGGGTGGCGGCTTGGGATCCAAGGGTGCTGAGTTCAAGCCCCGTTGGCTGCTGAATTAACACCAGGGGGTTGAGTCAGCCTGTCATCCTTCCGAGGTCGACGAAATGAGTGCCAGTGTACTGGTCCCGGTGTATGCCCCGGTTAGAATAGGTGTACCATATCCCTGTGTGTCGTAAGAGGCGACCAGGGTTGGCGTCGGGAAGGGCATCCGGCCATAAAACATTGCCTCAAGAAAAGCTAAACCCCTGCACAGCAGGGAAAAATTCCTGTAAAAACGGTCATTTTATATATTATTTTCCTCACTCAAAACTTTTCTTTTCAACTCTTTTGGCATGGTCAATAGTTATTTTTCTGGATTCCAATTACTTTTGAGGTACTACTAGCACTGTTTGTGCCATCCAGCTGGTCCTATTGTGAGAGGATAGTGCTGACCACAGCAGTGGTTTTTATACTTTTCCATGTTAAATAAGATTCGGTTCAGGTGATCACCTAATCAGAACCTCACGAAGTAGAATGAGGTGTGCCTGTGTTGGAATTCAACAGGCACTGGAATGCAATGGCTGCCATACATGTGGAGATGCTGATTTAAATTTTTTTGGGGGTGGTCTCTTGTTTTATTCCAGAGCTGTGTGTGTGTATATGTATATATATATATATATATATATATATATATATATATATATATATATATATATATATATATATATATATGTATATATATATATATATATACACATATATCCTCGACGGTCTAAAGGTTTAGAACACCCCCATTTGTCCAGTTTTTACTGAAGTTTAAGCAGTTTAATATCTCAATGTACTCAGATATTAACAAAAAGAACAAATAAACAATTGCAAATAAAAAAAAAAATCTTGGACTCGTTTTGTTGAACAAAATTGAATCTAAGTTTTTCACTCATCAAAGTGTCCACCTTTTGCAGATGTAACAGCCAAACATACTCGTGGCATTCTTTCTACAATGGAAATCAAATATTGTTCAGAAAGTTCTTCCCAACAATGTTGCAGAAGTTCTCACAAATGTGTTGTACTTGTAGGTTGCTTTGCTTTCACACTTTTTTCCAGTTCATCCCAAACCAGCTCGATTGGGTTTAAGTCTTGAGACTGTGCTGGCCATTCCATGATTTGAAGCCGACTGTCTTGTTCTTTTCTTCTAAGGTAGTTTTGACATTGCCTGTAAGTATGTTCTGTGTCGTTATCTTGCTGCAGGATGAACCCCTGACCAAATAACCATTGACCACAGGGTATTGCATGGCGCTGCAAAATGCTGTGGTGGCCCTTTTGGTTCAGGGTGCCAGTCACTGTACAAGTCGCCAACTCTGGATCCAGCAAAGTAGCCCCAGATCATCACGCTTCCTCCACCATGTTTGACGGTTGGTGTCACACACTGAGGAACCATCCTTTCGCCTCCTCGACGGCATACAAAATCCCTGCACGAGGAACCGAAGATTTCAAATTTTGATTAATCGGTCCATGAGACCTTCTTCCAGTTTTCAGTAGTCCACTGGCGTTACTTCATGGCCCAGTCTTCATGGCTCTTTTTTCATGTTTTGCCATCTGAGCAATGGCTTTCTTACTGAACTCGACCTGTCAAACCTGCAGCTCGAAGTCTTCTCTTCACAGTTGAAACTGAGACTTTCTTACTTCGACCAGTGTTAAAGGCCCTGTCACACCTTGACGACTTAGCCAGCGTATGCCGACGTATGAAAAATTTATCTAAAACGCTGGCACACATTGAATATGTTATGGGCAAGTTTTGTATACGTTAAGAGCACGATGAAGCAGGCTGAAGCACGCTGGCATACTTCGTAGTACCCCGAGGTCATCAACAAATTTTAAGCATGCTCAAAATTTTTCGACGTATGCCAGCGTATGACTCACATGTTCCGCATACGCTGGCCATAAGTTGTAGGCACGGTATGCGATCGTTGACACATATCGACACACGTTACTTGTAAGTTACTCATAAGTCGAAACACGTCGAGGGAATGTTTAGCATACCCGAAACTTATTTATATCCTATGAGTAATGTGCTTTGAACCCATGTGTAACGTATCTCCAACGCCTATTGACGTATGTAGATGTATTAGACGTCTTCTGGATGACCACAGAACTTACAGAACGTGCTTCTAACTTACAGCTACCGTATAATGGCGTATTGGCAGCGTTTAGGGCAATTGGTATATAAAAATGGGCTTCACAGGAGGAACCTGTCAGTGTTTCAGACTCCATGGTTTTTTTTTTTTTTGGGGGGGGGGTTTCTTCGGCACGACGGTGATGTTGACACTTCGATTTCTAGTGCGGTTATGATTTGAATCGTCGAGCCACAGCCTATTAATAGCTTACGCCATGTGATCGTCGGCGATACGCTGCCGCATGCTATGCATAAGTTAGACTATCATTGGGCATAGGTTGTGAACACCGACAACACGCTAAGCATTCGTTGTTATAAGTTATCTATAATTTATCGAAACGTTCTGTGTACGTTATTAATACATTATGCATATGTCCAACTCGTTATGAATACGCCCAAAACTGAAAAAAACATCAATACTTCAGCGTACGCCAGCGTTTTACATACATTTTGATACGTTGCGATACGCTGGCTAAAACCTCAAGGTGTGACAGGGCCCTTAGCTGTGCTTGAAGCTGCTGTCCTGTGAGCCACCTATCACGCAAACTGTTTACTCTCAGAAACTTGTCTTCTGATTGTGTTGTGGCTTTGTGTCTGTCAGACCTCTTACTCTCAAAGTTCCCTCCAGTTTCCAAGTGCCTTTTGATGGTGCAGGAAACTGTACTAACTGACACCTTGGCTTCTTTGCAATTTCTCTACAGGAAAGACCGACACATTTAAGGGTTAAAATGGTCTGTCGGTATTCCTTTGTTAATTTTTTTTTCTCACTATTATGATAGCAACATACTACTTCCTGCAGTGTAATATTGTCCAAATAATGCTTCAGAGGGTGGAGCAACAAAGTCTGTTCCAACACTGCTTTAATGCAGACTTCGACCTCACTTCGACCAGTGTGAAGGACCAACATGAGGAACATGACATGACAATCTTTATATCTGAGTTTTGCAGGATGTATATGTTATGAAGTGTTTTCATTTTCTCAAGTAAGAGAAATGATGCTCAGATATTAGTGTGACTGGTTGCAGAGTGTGTGGTTTATATTGTCGTCTGTGGCGTTTTTGGGGGGCGGTGGGGGGGTGGGGGGTGTGGGGGTGGGGGTGGAGGAAATTGTGCACAGGCATTCCTCAATTCTATATACGTGTATATACATATATTCTCAAACAGAGAGTTTGTAACTAATCAACAAAAGTTGCGACACCTGGAGGAATTGTTTGCATCAACTTTCAAGGCTTAATTCACTTCCATTGCTGCAGAACTAATCTGTTGAACTCCGGTTCCGGTTTTGGAGCAGCGAGAGGTCTCCTTCGGGGCTCCCTGCTGACGTTCTCAAAGTTAAGTTTCCGGTTGTTATTTGTCCCGTTTTAACTGTTTATTTTTCTCACTTACATGTGTGTTCCTAGTTCAGTTTTGTTTCAAAAATCGTGCTATTTTGTGAGTATTTTTGTCGATGTTCTTACCTGGTGCTTGAGGCCTAGGCCTAGGCTTGAGGCCGACCGGTTCCACTCGGTGTTCGATCGTTTTTTTTTTGTTTGTTTGTTTTTTCTCCCCATTAGCTTCAATTTTGATCCTCCCCACTTTCCAAACATCCCCCATTCTCCCAACTAATCTCTTTCTTATCTCAACAAACAAACAAACAAACAAACAAACAAAAAAACAAAAAAATACCCAACAACAACATGCTCACCTTCTCCCGATTCTGCTTCTTCTTCTTCTTCCTCTTAACTTCCTCCTCGTCTTCTTCCTTGATTTTTTTTTTACACTTCCATGATCTAATCTGTTGAACTCTCTCATACATTAATATTAACAACAACAAAAAAAATATATATATTTTTACCCAACAACAACAACACGCTCACCTTCTCCCGATTCTGCTTCTTCTTCTTCCTCTTAACTTCCTCCTCGTCTTCTTCCTCGATTTTTTTTTTTACACTTCCATGACCTAATCTGTTGAACTCTCTCATACATTATTTTTAACAACAAAAACGATCTTATAATGCTTCATCTTCCTCTCTCACACATGTGGTACTCTTTACTGTTTCACAATGCACTACACTTCTGCTATTTTAACAGCCTGCTCTCATTTCGACCTCTCCTTCATTCCTTGCCTAAAAAATCCAACTACTACAGCGCTTCTTCTCTCCATGCTCTGAATTCGCCTTCATTGCATCCATCAAGAATTGTGTTAAATCGCATCTCTGACCTAAAACTTTTAAAAACCACAGTTTGCCATGGATGCTCGCTTTCCATCAACCATTCTTTTTTTTCCAACTTCAGTGCCAACTCACCCCCCTCACCCCTCACTCTCACTCTCAAAGCAACCATCCCACTCTTCTCCCTCCAAGCCTCCCTCTCACCCCTCTCAAAAATTCCCCCCTCACCTTTCTCCCACCTTTCATCCCCCTCACTCTTCCTTCTCAAAGTTGCCCCCCTCTCATCCACCAACCTGCCTCCCACCACTGCCCTCTCGCCTCCATCTCTTCACTCCACCTCCTCAAATCCTCAACTGCCTTCTTCCTTGTCTCTTGTCCCCCCTCTGCTCCAGGACCACAGGGCCTTTTCTCCTCCTCATTCGGCCCCCCCCCCTCGCTATTCTGCAATACCCCACACTCCTTCAGCAACCCTCCTTACCTTCCCCCCTCGCCCCTTGTCCTACCCTCCCCCTCCCCCTCCCCCTCCACATCCTGCACCCAAAGCCTCCTCCCCTACCTCTTCATTAAAAGTGTGGACCTCAAATATCCGGGGCCTTCGCTCAAACCTTTCAGATCTTTCAATACAGGTTGCCACTGACAAACCAGACATTATCTGCCTAACAGAAACTTTCCTCTCCCAAGACGTGTCTGACTCCCAAGTATCTCTCCCTGGTTACTCCCTCTTACGGTATGACAGACCTGAGCCTCGTCCTGGTGGAGGTGTTGCTCTCTTCATCAAAGACTCTATTCCTCACTCTCCATGCACTGCTCTCACTCCCCCACACCTCCAGGAATACCTCTGGCTTCGGCTTCCCCTCCACTCCCACCTCATGTTTATATGTGTACTGTACCATCCACCGAACAGTGATGACTCCATCTACACCTCACTATCCGAAAACATGGACCATCTTCTATCTTCTCATCCAAGCTCTCTCTTTCTCTGATGTGATGACTTCAATTGTCATCACGCCAGTTGGCGAGGTGTGGGTACCTCTCTCACCTGCCATGGCACCTCAGCAAAAGCTTTCTGCGACTCATTGGGACTGACTCAATCGGTCAACTTCCCGACCCGGATCTCAACCAATGGTACTCCATCTCTTCTGGATCTGATTTTGACAAATTTCCCTGACAATATCTGCTGCTCTTCCTTCGCTCCAATTGGTTCTTCTGACCACGTCCTTGTTAAAGTGGACATCTCTCTGGCTGTTATCAGAGAACCACCTCACCGCCGTCGAGTCTGGCATTTCACTCAAGCCGACTGGCAGGGTCTCCGAGCAGCCATCAAACTTACAGACTGGTTTCCTATCACTACTTTCTCAAACATCAACTCATCCTGGGAATTCTTTCAAAGAAACTTGCTCTCCCTCATGCACAGATTTATCCCCTCTCGTGTTCAGTTGTCTTACCCTTCTTCCCGCCCTTGGTTTACTGAAGCTTGTGGTGAGGCAGTTGTCCTGAAACAACTTGCCTTTGCCTCATGGAAAGCAAACCCAACTGAGGGCAATCTCAGTTCTTTCCACAAAGCTCGGAACAAGTGTGTATCTACCCTCAGGAGAGCCAGAAAACAACATCTTTCTCATCTCAAGTCTGAACTCTCAAACCTCTCTCCCTCCTCAAAATCCTGGTGGCGTTTAATCAAATCTGTTTCTGGTGTATGTTCCCCCTCCATCCCCTCCCTTACCTCAAATGGCCGCACTGCTGATTCCACACGTGATAAAGCTGAATGTCTAAACTCGGTGTTTGCAGCTAAATCTTCTGTCCTAAACCCATCACTATCTCTACCCACTTTACCCAGTTGCACCCAACTGTCCCTGGACTCTGTGTCCTTTCCTCCTAACAAGGTGGAGAGCTTGCTTTCAAACCTCGAGTCAGATTCTGCAACCGGTCCAGACGGCATCAGCCCACGTGTCCTCAAAGCCTGCTCTTCTGCTCTTGCTCACCCTCTCTCTGTTCTATTCACCCTCTCATTTGCCCAAGGTCATCTGCCATCTGCTTGGAAATCTGCTAACATCACTGCCCTGCATAAAAAGGTGCAAAAACAGATCCCTGTAACTACAGACCAATCAGCCTTCTCCCAATCATCAGCAAGGTGATGGAATCCAACATCGCTTCAGACATGAAATCCTTCCTCTTCTCCAATGGCTTGATTTCCAATCATCAATTTGGTTTCAGACCAGGTCACTCTACCCTGGATATGCTGCTTCTGCTCTCCCATCAATGGATGGAGGTCCTCAATGCCAGACAGGAAATCCGAGCCGTATCCCTGGACATATCACCTGCTTTTGACACAGTCTGGCAGCCTGCCCTACTCACCAAACTCTCTTCCCATGGTATTCAAGGCCATCTCCACTCATGGATCGCAGACTTCCTCTCCTGTCGCAGTCAACGTGTGGCCCTAAATGGAGTTCTTTCATCCCCTCTTCCTGTGCAGGCTGGAGTTCCTCAAGGTAGCGTTCTGGGCCCTGTTCTTTTTCTGGTTTTCATCAATGATCTCTCGGACTCTGGAAAATCCTCTATTTCTCTTTGCCGACGACTCCACCCTCAGCCGTACCATCTGTCACCCCTCAGACCGGCAAGCAGCAGCTTCTTTGCTCACTGCAGATCTGGATAAAATCACAAACTGGTCCAACACGTGGAACATGTCTTTCAATCCAGAAAAATCTCACACTCTCACTATGTCTCTTTGAAAGGACCATTTACAAAACCCCGCCATCCACTTTCTCAACAATCCTCTGGAAGAAGTCTTTTCTTTCAAGCTTCTAGGTCTCACTATCTGCCATGACCTTTCCTGGGAAAGTCACATTTCCAACCTCGCCTCAAAAGCCAGTCGCCGACTGGGAATCCTCCGTCGTGCTAAGTCCTTCCTCGGCCCTCTTGAGCTCCTGACCACTTACAAAGCTTTTGTCCGTAGCCTGATGGAGTACTGCTTCCCCTCTGGGCTGGTGCTCCTGCCTCCCACCTTTCTCGGCTTCACGCTGTCGAAACCAGGGCATTTAAGATCATCGGCATCTCCCGCAATGAAGCTGAGTCTTTGGGCCTCTCACTCAATCACCGCAGGTTGGTCGGTGGTCTTTCTGTCTTCTACCGACTCCTCTCCAGCCTTGCCCCGCCTGCTCTCTCTGCGATTTGTCCCCACCACATTTCCACAGGGCGCTCAAGGTCCGCCAACAACCCCCCTCTGGTAAAACTACCAAAATCACGAATCACTGCTCATCTTCACTCTTTCATTCCTCTTTTTTCCCGCCTTTGGAATAAACTTCCTCACTCTATTCTTTCCCATTCTTCCCTCCAGGCTTTCAAAACAGCTGATCACCACCACCTGTTATCTTCCCCCATCCAAATCCTCGATCTTTTCTACCCCCGATAATCCACCCAAGCCCACTTCCTTCAATTCGCCTGCTTTCCTTCCTGAAAGTCCCTGAAATGTCCATCTTCTCTTCGCCATGTTCCCCGTCCCATCCCCATCCCTCTCCCTTCCACAGTTCACCTAATGTGTCTGTTCCCCACTGTTTTGTCCCTTCCACTCCCGCCCCTCTTGTCTCATGCCTCCTTGCTGTGAGTTGTGTGTTAGCTCTCATACGAGCCTCGACCAAGGTATGCAAAAAAAAAAAAAAAAAAAAAAAAAACAGCTGCAGTTGCGAACCCATTACTTGTTCACCGAAAAGGGCCTTTTTTACCAACTCTGAAATTTACATTATTTTTCAGTTTTTCATAACCTAAACTTTTTTTTAACCTCTGGCAGTTTACCGCTTAGCTTTTTACCATTTCAGGTGATTCACTGGACCTGAACTGCTTAAATTTCAGTAAAAACTGAAAAAGGGGGTGTTCTAAATCTTTTGACTGGTGGAGAATATATATATATATATATATATATATATATATATATATATATATATATATATATATATATATATATATATATATATATACATATATACACACACACAAGCTCAGCTGCAAGACCACTGAGGGGGTGATAAGGATTGGGATTCTCGTGTGTGCGAATGTATTTATGGTTGTTGAGGAACTATGGGAAGGGTTCGAAACAGTGTAGCACTTAACTTGAGTATGTCTTCTTGGGTTGCTTTGCGCAACTTATTCGGCTATGGGAGTGTGGGAGTGGCCAATCATATATATATATATATATATATATATATATATATATATATATATATATATATATATATATATATATATATATATATATATATATATATATATATATATATATCAGCTATGTTCAAAGCGTATACAATGTTGTGTGACATGTTTTGTTTATCGTGGGTTTACACTTTCCTCCAATTCCTACAGAAACGAAATACAGCAGATCTAATATTTTTTTACTCCAACCCCTTCCACTTGGTGTGATGAGTGTATTACCACAATTGGTGCTCTGTGTGGTCTGGCTGTTTGCAGAAAATCCACAGCCAGTAAGAAATTTGGAAATTCGAGTGGGTGTTATTGTTCTCGAGTGTGAAGGAAAATCTTCAACTTGGGCATTTTTTGCCTTGACTTACATTATTTTTCTTGTTATTGTCTGTTTCAGGCTGTCTTATAACTCTGTGAAGCAAAATTCACATTATAATGAGGCAAAGTTCATTCAATTCAGTTTATCGTTTTACAGCATGGTGTGTTTGGGGTTTATTACTGCATACAGTAGCACTCAAGGGAAGTTTTCTGTTGTTACAAAGATATTTGCAATAACTGCAATCTCCTATGGGTTCTTGGGTTGCATTTTTTTTCCCAAGTGCTACATTATTCTTTTTAAGAATGTTTCAATTGTTGTAAAATCTCACCAATAAACAATAGATATCCACTTTTACAGGCAAATGTGTGAAAATTCTAATTGTATGGTATCATCAACAATACAAGAAGTTTATTTAATTCGACAAAAAAATCAGCATTTTCAGTAAATATCCTGAAAAATAAATAAAGCAAGCTGGCAGCAGTTCACTGGACAACCTGCTTAACTACAGGATTTGTCACCAAGGTTTTCCTAACTGGTGTAAGTGAGGTTTACCGACTTTAGGTTGGTACGATTAGTTAACTATTCTTCAACTGGGCATCCTCCATCATACAAAGTCTTTCCTTGGCACACCTGAACTGCTATCCACCTACAAGGCCTTCATCTGCAGCTTGATGGAGTACTTCTCTTCCCTCTGGGCTGGTTCCATTCTTCACACCCTGCTCATCTTGATGCTGTGGAAACCAAAGCCTTCAACATCATTGGAATCTCCTGCAAAGAAGCTGAGTCTCTGGGCCTATTGGCTTCCCATCACATATCAGTCGGTGGTCTTTCTGTCTTCTACCAACTACTTTATGATCTTGCATCCTCTGATCTTTCTTTGCATTGTCGTCCCCTCCCCACCCCTCCCGATATCTGTAGCGACATGCAGTCCACCATCATCCACCCTCGGGTGAAACTCTCAAAATCAAAATTGCTGCACACCTGCACTCATTAGTTTCTCTCTTCCTGCCTGTGGAATCAACCTTTGCACTCTTTTCAATGTCATTCTTCCCCCCACATCTTCTAGACAGCTGTGTGCCACCACTTCAGATCGTCTCCCATCCAAGACCTTGATATTTTCTACCCCCTTTAACCCTCCTCCCCACCCCAAGTCCATCTTCCAAATTTACTTTTTTTTTTTCTTCCTCGGTGTTTGTTTATGTATCCATCCTATCCAAAACCCTGGTCCTCATTCCTCCCCACACCCATTATTTGTCCAAATATCCCTCTATTTTGTTCTTCAATCCTGATCTTGGTGTTTTCCCCTTCTCCCTACTGTTTCTTTTTAACTCACCTGGACTTTAGTCAGGTGAGCTTATGGATTGAGCCATGTCCATAGGTAAGTCAGTTTGTAAACACTTCAGTCATTATTGCTTGAACCAAACACATGATTCCGATGAAACTTTACCACAACCTTCATCACGCATGTTGTTCCAAATTGTATCATCAACCGCATCAAAATCTGTGCTAATTAAAGGAGTCTACGGGTGTGGGGGGGGGGATTAACCCCCCCAAAATCCGCATTTGCTCTCTTCTCCGAAACTACATACAAAATTTTGATGAAACCTGACCACAACATTCTTTATGCATAATGTACCAAGGTTTATCGACTGCATCAAAATCTGCGCTCATTAAGGAGGTGTATGGGGTGGGGTTGGACTCCCCCCAAAATGTGTATTTGCTCTTCTCCGAAACTACACACACAATTTCGATGAAAGTTGAGCACAACCTACATCACCCATCATGTATCAAAGTTTGTTCATGGCATTAAAAATTTCAGGGTCTAACGGGGTCTGTCTGGAGCTTAAGTGACTGTTGCTCATGATCCTGATGAGCTTCAGGACAGGCGGTCCCAATTTTTTTTTCTCTTGTCTCCTAATCCGTTCGGTGTTCTGGCTTTTCCAAGAGCCTCGACTTTGTGTCAAAGTTTTTTTTTTTAAAGGTGTGAAAGTGGCCATTTGTGCCACGATTACTGATGTCATGCATGTGGGGGAACCATGTCTCCTGCTCCCTTAGTTATATGTTCCATGTGTTAACTCTCATACGAGCCTCGACAACATATACCAAAAAAGGTTTCTCCACGATCTGTTCAGCCATTTCAGACGAAAAATTTTCAAGGTTGTTAATTTTTTTTAAAAACATAATGGCTGTCTAACCACATGGGCGATGATCTTTTTTTTTCTTTGGTGCAATTTATCCCTTGATGACCCTCAAAAATTTTCATACTGAACGGATGTGGCATTGTATGGATGCAATTATGATGTCATAACAATGGCAACTATGACATCATAAAAATCGCACTTATTCCACACGTGGAGTACTTTCTATGTGCCAAGTTTCTATATTTTTGCTGGTGCGGTTTCGGAGATACAGAGGTCCAAAGTTTTTCCTTTTTTACAACATGGCTGCCACACCATGCGACCTATGACGTCATAATTATCATTAAAACATTCCACATAAGTCGGTGCTCCTACGCTGAAAATTTTTCGTCAATCCAAAAAGCATTTGCAGGGTTGAAATATTCACGTTCAAATGGACCCAAATGCAATACCCTCTCCTCTGGAATTAGTAATAATCACAAAGTTTAAAATAAGGACAGTTATTCCAAAGGGATTGATTCCATATGGTCTGCTGACTTAATTTAACTCAACAATGATAAAGGATACAAATACGCTTTAACCGTTATTAGCCCCCTTTGGACTGAGTCTGAAATGGGAGGCTTATGGATTTGGTATAGATTTTTGTGTCCGTGTGTGAGTGCATGCGTCCACAACCATATCTCGGACATGCATGGACCAATTTTCTCCACGTTGGGCAAAAAGACAACAAATGATGGTCTACATATGCACATCATTTTGTTTCACGATGCGATCAAAGAGAGCCAAGTGGTGGCCATTTTAGTTGTAAAAAAAACCTGTGTCAAATACGTCCTCAAACATTTCTCGGACAATCATTTGCCGATGTTTTTCAAACTTTGCACACATATATCTAATGATTGTTTACATAAACATCATTTGTTTCCGAGATCAGATCCAAGATAACCGACAGGTGGCCATTTTGTTACTTAAATGTTTCCCCAACCATTTCTCAGACATGCATGGTCCGATTTTGTTCAAACTTGACAAAGTACATGATGGCATACACATGAACCTCACTTTAATTTGCGATCTGATCAAAGATGAATGACTGGTAGACTGGCGGCCATTTCAGTTGTAAAAAAAAAACTGGTATTGAAAACGTGCTCAACCATTTCTCAGACATGCATTTACCGATCTTGTTCAAAAGTGGCACACAGATATTGAATAATGGCTTCCATATGCACGTCATTTTTTTTTCGAGGTTCGGTCCAAGATGGCCAACTGGCATCCATTTTCGTTGTAAAAAACCGGATGTTGAACATGTCCTCAAACATTTGTCAGACATTCATTAACCAAAGTTGTTCAAACTTGGCACAGATAACGAATGATGGCTTACATATATATATATATATATATATATATATATATATATATATATATATATATATATATCTCACAGACATGCGGCTTGGCACACAGAGCATGTGACCTATAAATGATTTGTGAACACCTTGGTATCCCCAAGGCTTGGAGAACATATGTGTGAAGTTTCGCCTCGATCTGTAGTCGAGTCAATATACGGTTGAACCCCCAAAAATTACAACAAAACGTTTTATTGTTTTAAATGTTTTAATTGGTCATGCTGAGTGCCATAAAAAAGTCTCGGGTAATCTGACCCCGGTAAAGGGGTTAATTTGTATATTTTCAAGATGGCCACCAATGAAAATTTCAATGTACTACAAACTTTTTTATGGTTGATTTTCGACCCTATAAATGTATTGGCAACAGATAGGAACATGGGGTTTCTGAATCAAATAAACATAGTTTCATCCGCCTATGACGTACTATGACGTAACTATGACGTATAATCGTATATGACATCATAGTTAAAAGATAAATGAGTATGCCAAAGAAAATCTGTTGTTTTATAATATGTAATGACATGTGATGCTATCATTTAACTCCTTGAACTAGTTAAGCTGTCCCTTTCCTATAATTACATAGATGGGACGTCATCAATCCAAAAGAAATCTGTATGTATGCCACACAGCCTTAACATAAGCCACGCTCATTGTCGCCCTAGATCATCTCAGCATTGTCATTGTCATCATTCTCATCCCCCAACATTTGATTGAAAGGGTTGTTACATGACTGCACTTGGCACTGTCCACAAGCTGATGTGCATGGTAGACCGTAGGTTCTGCATGTGCAACGTTGAGTACTGCACCTGGAAGTGCAGTTGCAGTGAACTACCTTAAGCAAAGAGTCTGGTGCGGCATTCATTTCATTCATTACTGGGATGAACTGATTCTCCTCTGTTTTCCACCCCCAGTCTGTTGCTTCCAAATCTGCCTCTTCTCCCATCCATGTCATGATCTGGAAATACGTGCGGAGTGAATGGTGCTTAGTAGCCGCTTCAGTTGGCAGCAGACACTCTGGGGTAACAAACGACACAGCCGATACCACTTTCTTTGTCAAGATGCTGTGGCGCAATGAAGTGAGAGTATCTGTTCCCTTTCCACCAAACACCTGGACCATTGCCTTGTATCCAATCTCTACAACTGCATCTGTGCTTTGACCTAGTGTAGCAAATGCTTGGGCACATGACCTCAAACCAGCATAACCTTTCATGACTTTCTGGAAGAGAGATTTCTTGCCAACCCCAAATATGCGCGGTCGTATCACATCCAGTAAAGGCATGTATGAACAGCATCATGGTAGATGCCTGGGATCCTAATACCCAGCAGACACACGACGTCAGCATGAAAGATTCACGACGTCGGGAATCGGCCGCTTGGTTGTACAACCAGATCACGACGCAGTGCAGCCGCAGCACGCCCCACGGTTATCTAAAACTGTTTTTTCTGCCTCGTGTGTTGCCATGGTGACCGCTTTTCCACCTCGTGACGTGTGTGGTTGTGTCTGCCTTTCACCGGATGAGACATCTGATTGGCTAATTGCTATTTCCGCATCACAAGCCGCCATTTGCAAAGCTTGGTTAAACTTGTTAACTTTCAGCTGTTTCTGAGTGTGACACACAATCCGCTTTAATCTGCAGAAGACTTTAGTTTTTTTAGTTAAAATTATCTTCCGCCGTGATCATTTTTGGTAAGTATAATATTATAAATCGATTTTATGTCTTAGCTTTTGTTTTTGGACGTTTTAAAGATCACAGAATCCATGATGTGTTCCTGTTTCTGGTGTGCTGGGATCTATATCGTTACATTCAATGGAAACTCTCCCGGGCCCCTTTGGGGCCCTCGAGTGGTTAGAGCCTTGGACTCAAACGTGCATCTGATGATGGAATCCTCCGGCACCCGATTTCATCGTTCGGTTATCACGTTTAGCTGTCGCTGACATGGCCCTGATATGGCCCTGATCGTGTGGAGAAATCGACGGTAAATAATTAATCAATTCATTTTTCCGCGGGTCTGGTGAAAAAAATAAAAAAACACCGCTCTGTGGTAAATAAAGGGAACTCTGTAAAAATTACTTTGCACAAGTTTAATTGGTTCAGAACCTTTTAAAATATTTTTCTGGTGTGGATAATGTTTGGCCGTTCGGGTCCGACGAATTACCGCATTGTACCACAATGTAACAAATTTAAAGTTCCACTGCCCTTAAAAAGCCTCATTTAATATTATTTTTTATAATGTATTATTTTTTTATGTCCTCTTTTAACGAGGTTGGCCTAACAAAAGGCAAAAGGAAAACAATTGTCAGTTATTGTTCGCCGAAAAATGTGAAGTTTTGCCATAAAATTTTTTTTTAACCCTCTGGCCGCCGACAAACTGCCGCTTGCAACAATGAAGCCTTCATTGCGGTAGTTTGTCACTATAGGGGATTTGTTCAATTTTTTCGGTGCACAATTGTTTTCCTTTGGTAAAATGGTTATCAAAAGACATGAAAATAACTTTATATTATTAATAATAATAATAATTGATGCTTTTTAAGGGCAGTGGAACTTAAAACTTGTTACAAGCTGCTTTGGACACTGGTGTACTAAATTGTTTTTATTTTCTAAAATAAGCGTGATGTCCAATGCTGTGATGTCCACATACAATTTGTGTGGAAAGAATGGGAAGAGACCTTTCCGGAAACGGAATTTTTATAAACTTGCCAGAGGTAATGAACTCTGCTAAATGACAGTTTATAATGTGCATGACTTGAGCGAAATTGACATTGCAAGTCTTGTTTGATGATCATAAAGCCAAATATATACGAAGTGTAAATTCTTATTATTTTTCACACAGTACCATGGCCAGTCAGACAACAGCAACGGAGCTAGCTATGGACACTGCCATATCACAACATTTGAAATATGCCCCTGATCGGCGTGGAGGTGCGGGCAGGAAGAAGCCCTCATCTATCTATAATTCCAGCAATGTGTGTGTGTCTGTGTGTCTGTGTGTCTGTAACAGCTGTTTCTCGACAACCACTGGTCCAATCTAATTGAAACTTGCCAGCGATATTGCTGGGGACCTGAGTGTGTGCCTTTTCAAGGTTTTATATTAATCGGACAAGTGCTTCCCAAGTTATGTCATTTATTTACCAAACCAACTGCGTAGGCGTGGCCGATGGGGAAGAGTTCCTCAGGTGCATTCCACATTTCGGGTTACAATGTACGGACTTCTGGATAGTGATGACTTACTGTATTGTCAGAATTTCTCGATTTCTTGTGCGCATTTAGAGATAAACACAATGCCCCAATTCATTTGTCGTTTCCGAGAGCAAAGGAACAGCGTGTGCGGTTGTTTGAAAGTTGTTATTATTATTTTTTGCACGTACGGCCATGCTCGTACGGCCACGCACGTATGGGCACATACTAGTTTAATAATAACGAGAAACAGCAACACGCTGTGCCAGCCATCCACGTCCTTGATTATTAAGAATTTGCAGCATAGTTAATTGTAATGTTGTATGTTGGAAACCCAGCCTAAGTTTACATTGTGAAAATATTTACATGTACTTTTATTCATAATGAAGTTATTTTATTTTCTTGTGAAATTAAGATTGAAAACACCCAACAAATTAATTTTTTTGTGCTTTGGAATTATTATGTGAGATGCATTCAAAATTGTGTTTTCATACTTGATGATGTTAGATTTATATTTTTTATTTTTTCTTTCTATGAATACACACATATATATGTATGTATGTATGTATATATATATATATATATATATATATATATATATATATATATATATATATATGTATATATATATATGTATATATATATATATGTATATATATATATATATATATATATATATATATATATATATATATATATATATATATATATATATATATATATATATATATATATATATATATATTTGGTCTCATTGATTTGCCCGATTGTAATTCAGTTTTATATAATTTTATGCACTGTTCATATCATGTCAAGTATCATCTGTTTAAGTCTTTTTGCACCTCATTCTATTGATGCCCGCTGTGGGACAAACAAGTAAAAACATTTCTAAATTATATACATTGTTACGGCTGTGGAAATTCGCAAACTACCATTCAGGTCCCGTAGGTGAGATAACTCTAAGTACATGTGTAGTTAGCCCCAAACCCGTTGTCTAGAGGGAATTTATGTGATTCATTCGGGCTGCGACGCTTTGAGTTAGGCGTTTTTCTGTTCTATATTTATTTTGAATCAACCGCCATAACCATCAAACCACCACCCTCACCTCTCTCCTTCTACGGCCATTCCCGCATCACCTGTGAACACTGAGCGTCGGGCTGTCTTGGGCTCGTTCAAGCGATACGCACCGAGCCGCGAGTGCAAATAGCGGCCTTTCCGAGGGGAAATTCGGATCAAGAATGCTACACGCCCACTTCTGATCCATCCAATCAGCAAGCGTGGAACGGCTTGGCCCCGCCTCCAGGCGGGTCTGTGTGAAATCGAAATATGCAAATTCTAGGATCAGGGGAGGTTCACGTCCACTTTTCCTTCGTCCAATGAGCGAGTGTGGCTTCGCCCCCGAGCTCATCCTGATCCGGAAATTTGCATATGGGTTCTCCTGCCGGCCTATAAAACGCCGAGCGCAAGGCAGAGTTTTGGCAGAGTCAGTTTTGGTGGCAGAGAGTGGAGTCGGGAGACGAAGGCGTCGAGTTGGGTTCTGCAGTCGGCTGAGGAGAGTTGTGGCAAGAGTCCAAGGATCTCAGGTCCGAGGCGAGAAGGATGGCGGTCAGCGACGAGGTCGCGGCGGGAGATCGCTCGTCGCGGGACCCAAGCCAGCCAGCCATTCTCCCTCCGCCAGAGCATCAACAATTCCCCCTTTTCCCCCACGCTGAGATAGTGCAACAAGGGACCCCGTTCCCACCCCACTCCAAACATCGTGCCAACAAAACCCGCGAAGGAGCATGCAGTTGGGGCACAGCCACGCGGACATCTGCAGCTTGTCCGCCAACGCACCACGAGGACGCGGGTAGGACCCACGCAGTCTCGCGGACCTGACCACTCCTTCAGGTCCCGCGCACACATTGTCCCACAGGCCCGTCTGCCCCCTTGTCTATTAGGGTGGCTTCTTTCCTTTGTTTTTGAGTAAATGTGTGTGGCGCCGTGTCTTGTAAAGTAGAACTGTGTAAGTGTTGCCGTGTGTATGCGTATTCAGTTGTAACTCTGCGTCGTTGTTTCTTTTGTTTTCCTGATATAGGTGCATTCTGACTGTTTGGTTGTATATGTGTGCTTTCTGGGTGTCGCGTAATAAATGTGCATTGTATGAACTGTTTTCCCGTTTCGCTTCGTCTTTTCTTAATTGACTCTCTATCCTGCTTCACGTAAAGGGTTCGTAGTGGGCTTAATACGCCCGATAATTAATCGGAACCGCCGAGGCCGACGATAACACCGCTCGTTTATCCCGATAGCACAGAACGGACCGCTTAGGCGGTTCGTGTCCGGAGTCGGCCTGCGGCGAGGTACGATCGCCCGGTCGATCATCCGCGCAGGTACTTAGGTAGATCGAATTTGGCGAGCAACCCTATCCTGTGCGGGTGGGCAATTGGCACGGTCATGGTGGGGTTAAACCCCCACCCGTGACTATCTGCCGGCGTTGTTCCGAGAGGGTCACGACGGAATTGTCCGTTCCGGTGGGTGAGGCGGCTGCCATTCGAGTCGAGCGGCCGATTGCACGCCGGCGGGCGCAAATTCGCAACACTGGTGTCCGGGACTGGGATTCAAATCCCTCCTGCCTCCAAGCTAAATTCACGGGGAATCGGTTCAGGGGTGAGAGGAGCGACCCCGATTCCCTCCAAATTACGAGTGAGCTAAATTAACCCCTTACGAGAAATAAGATGGAGTCTCAAGGCGAGCGGGTGCCGGGCTATTAGAAATGTATATGTGTAATAATTTAGAGTCCATGGCCCGGGATGGTACTTGTAATTTTAATCAAAGGGGAAGCTCAACCCCATTTACTGAGCACGGACTTTGCCAGCAAACTGGGTCTCATAATGGCGGCATGATCGCACCGAAGCACGGACCGAGCGGCTATTTATGGCGCGGAAAATGGCGCAACACGAGGCGAGTACTCCCAACAGCCACCGCTTCAAGCCACGTGGTTAAGGCAGGCGAACCAGGCAGACATTGACGGGCTTCGGAAACAATTGGAGGAAGAATGGAAAAACAAAACAGAGCAGGAAAGACGGAAATACAAGTTGGAATTGGAGGAACTGATGGGTGAGGTAGGAAGAGGCAATCGGGACAGAAAAAGCTTGGAAGAGAAGGTAAAAAGAGAACAGGAATATCAGAAACAATGGAAAGAAGCCAAAGCAAGGTCGGAGTGTGCGGAGATGTGGACAAAATTAGAAAAAAATCGCTGCTGAGTTACGGAAACACCAAAACAGAGACGGAATTACAAAACGAGTTGAGGATGGTGAGAGAGGAAAGAACAAGGACGGAGAATGAAACGTTAAAGAACTACACTGTACAGATCGAACTGCCGGAAGCGAAGGCCAGATTAAAGAATGAGATGCAAGAAAGAGTAATGAAGGAAGAACGAATGAAACGGGAGAAGGAAATCAGCCAACTGAAGGAAATAACGAGATTGCACAATGAGGAACAAGAAAGACAGTGGAATAGAAAACTGAAAGAATATGAATTTGAAACTGAACGACAAAAGGAAAAAATAGGTTGGAATATGAGGAGAAAGTGAAGGCAGAAAGGCAGAGTCAGTTTTGGTGGCAGAGAGTTTTGGCCGAGTCAGTTTGGAAGAGCAGAGTGTGGCAGCAGCGGAGTCGGGAGGCGAAGGCGTCAAGTTGGGTTCTGCAGTCGGCTGAGGAGAGTTGTGGCAAGAGGCCAAGGAGCTCGGGTCCGAGGCGAGAAAGACGGCGGTCGGTGACGAGGTCGCGGCGGGAAATCGCTTGTCGCGGGACCCAACCAGCCAGCCTTTCTCCCTCCCCCAGAGCATCAACAATTCCCCCTTTCCCCCCACGCTGAGATAGTGCACCAAGGGGGCCCCGTTCCCACCCCACTCCAAACGTCATGCCAATGAAACCCGCGAAGGAGCACAGAGTCAGGGCACAGCCACGCGGACATCTGCGGCTCGTCCGCCAACGCGCCACGAGGACGCGGGTAGGACCCACCCGGTCTCGTGGACCTGGCCGCTCCTTCAGGTCCCGTGCACATATTGGCCTACAGGCCCGTCTGCCCACTTGTCTATGAGGGTGGCTTCTTTCCTTTGCTTTTGAGTAAATGTGTGTTGGCGCCGTGTCTTGTAAAGTAGAACTGTATAAGTGTTGCCTTGTGTATGTGTATTCGGTTGTAACTCTGCGTCGTTGTTTCTTTTGTTTACCTGATATAGGCGCATTCTGACTGTTTGGCTGTATATGTGTGCTTTCCGTGTGTCGTGTAATAAATGTGCATTGTGTGAACTGTTTTCCCGTTTCGCTTCGTCTTTTCTTTATTGACTCTCCATCCTGCTTCACGTAAAGGGTTCGTAGTGGGCTTAAAACGCCCGATAATTAATCGGAACCGTCGAGGCCGACGATAACACCGCTCGGTTATCCCGATAACACGGAACAGACTGCTTAAGCGGTTCGTGTCCGGAGTCGGCCTGCGGCGAGGTACGATTGCCCAGTCAACCATCCGCGCAGGTACTTAGGTAGATCGAATTTGGCGATCAACCCTATCCTGCGCGGGTGGGCAATTGGCACGGTCGTGGTGGGGTTAAACCCCCACCCATGAATGGCTCACGGCATTGTTCCGAGAGGGTCACGACGGAATTGTCCGTTCCGGTGGGCGAGGCGGCCGCCATTCGAGTCGAGCGGCCGATCGCACTCCGGCGGGCGCGAATTCGCAACAATATCATGGAGAAATTCTATCAGAAAGGTGCTTGACTTCCCAAATAGGACCCATATTGTACTCTTTTACCAGTCATTGCTGAATTTCTACCTATTGAATGTCAACTATTATGTCATATAACAAAATTTGTATGTGGTTCTTCGTCTTCTCATAATTCTTACCTGAGGTTGCTTAATTATGAATATTGTAACAATGGGTAGTATGTCATCAGTAGCTAAAGCTATTAATTACATTTTATTTAAATGCAAGTTATCGGTAAATACATTTTATGCTCCTAATGCCCATTTAATGTATGCAAGCATAGAATTATCAGCAGTTTTACTAACACTGCACGATGATGTTATTGTACTTAAACGTGCCTTTGTGCAGTCAATTATATTTGAGAGAGAATTAACTCCACAGTTCCTCTCTGGAGCAGAACTTTCTGAATTTGAATTGTTAACTGTGCTTTGCACAAAGTGAATTTGTCAAAAAGGTATTTACGACTTTTACCCATATGGTATTTCTTTTTATTCCCAATTTTTAACCTCCGCCATCGAAGATCGGAGGTTACTGTTTTCACCCCTTTCTGTTTGTTTGTTTGTTTGTTTGTGAACAGTATTACGGAAAAATTCCCGGACGGATTTCGACGAAACTTGGTGGGGGGGGTTAGGTATGGTCCAAGGATCATGCCATTAGATTTTGGACTTGGTCCCCCCCCCAAAAAAGAAAAATTGTTAGAGTAATTTTTTTTGCATTTCTACATGTTTTTAGTGATATCCAACCCCCCAAAAAATTGTTTGAGAAAAAAAAAATTTTTGCAACTTTTTTTTCAATAAAATTTAGAATTTTTTTTTTTTGCATTTCTACATGTGATGTGATTTCCAACAAAAAACATGCCAAAATTATAATTGCGGCCGATTTTGGAACTTCAGGTGGATATACCCACTATTTCCAACCCCCCCCCCCAAAAAAAAAATTGTTAGAGAAAAAAAACTTTTGTAACTTTTTTTTCAACAAAATTTCAATTTCTTTTTTTTTGCATTTCTACTTGTTTTGAGTGATTTCCAACCCCCCCGCCCCCCAAAAAAAATGTTGGAGAAAAGAACTATAATTCTGTCAGCACTGTTGACATCATATTTAATGAATAAGATATAAGGTTCACTTGAGTGACCCAGCAGTATTGGCGGCATAGGTTTTGCACTCTACCGAGTGCTCCCCCTCTAGTTCGTATATGTTTCTCAATTGCAATGGTATCTACTTTTATTTCTTGTTCGTTTGTATTTGAGTGTGCTTTTTTGATACGAATAAAGATATTATTATTATTGTTAATACTGCTTGTATATTTTTGCTGCAATCATGCTCTGCGTGATACGTGATAATAAATGATTATGAATTACAGTTGTTTTCAAGTTGTGGTCATTATGTGTTATTGTGCAACGTATAATGATGTTGCAATACAACTTCAATGTTTGGATAATGTCACCAGTGGAACAGCGGTGCTCTGCTGGCCCCAGACCTATGGGTCGAGGGCTCCATCAAGCTGGAAACTGAAGGGTGTCATGCACTGCAATGTTCGTTTCTTTGGCGTGCAAAGAAAAAGGTAAAAACAAAAACTCCATTTTATGAACGTTGTGATAAAGTTGAAAAATAACGTCATGCTTCAATGTTGTGACAACGTTGAAATCTGACGTCATGGGTATTGCGAATACAACTTCCAACTGACCCAATTCTGTCGTCAGGTACAACCAGAACATGACGCTGCAACGACGTCAGATTTCAACGTTGTCACATCGTTGAAATCTGACGTCGTGGGTGTTGCAAATACAACTTCCCACTGACCCAATTCTGACGTCAGGTACAACCAGAACACGACGCTGCAACAACGTCAGATATCAACGTTGTCACAACGTCAGATTTCAATGTTGTCACACGTTGAAAACCGACGTCATGGGTGTTGCAATAACAATTTCCCACTGACCCAATTCTGACGTCAGGATAGAACCGGCAAACAACGTTGCAACAACGTTGTGTGCCTGCTGGGTAGGCTCTTCAGTCTGTTTATGTGATACACTCTGCTTTGGTCATGCGTCTTGTCAGATCGGAAGTACAAGTCCCGGTTGCTACCTTCAGCAAAATGGTGAAGCAGCAGAATAAGTAAGTCCGTATCTTCACCTATCAGTGTTGTTCACTGCAGCTGGGAAGCTCGTACTGCTGCTTGCATGATATTGTAGTCTGCATCACCTGTTGCGTTTATCACAGTGCAGCCCTTTTCCTTTAGCCTTAGGCTAATGATGTTAATCAGTTCCTGCTTGTTGGAACCATGCGATAAGAACTCATCTTTTTTCCCCATGAACACGGTGTCTTCTGTGAAGTTGACTTCGGAATGATGTTTCTTTTGACGATGCTGGTGTGTGCTGTCCTTGATAGATGGTTCATCCGAATAACCGTCGAAGACGACAATAGCTTTCCCGTTATTGCGCAGTACGAAGTCAGCATAGCCGTTAGCTATAGATCCGTATGTGCTCCCTTTCGTCCACTGAACGCGATGCATCAGTGAGCCACCATCCAACACATAGTGGTCCGTCTTGGGTACATCGTCCGACTCATCCTCGGTAGACAAACCTTTTGCACATTCATCTATTGCTCTCGCAAGCTGTGGCTTGCCCACTTTCCTGAATATGTGCTTCGCCTCAAAGAGAGCTGGGGGAAATGGAGACAATTCATATTCAAGAACGTCCTCCAATGAGAGGTTCCCTGCCCGAGAAATGACAAGTAGGCTCTGAAACAGAAGAGCAGGGTCTATAGTTCGGTCACCAGTAACCTGGACAGCAGATGAATCTCCCAGTTTAATACCCCACACACACACACACACACACACACACACACACACACACACACACACACACACACACACACACACACACACACACACACACACACACACACACACACTGACACACACACACACACACACACACACACTGACACACGTTGCGGTAATTTTAGATAATTTTGAAATAAAAAAGGACTTTTTGATATTTTTGGTGAAAAGGCACAAAATGGCGTTTTCACCATAAAGTCAGCAGCTGAAACAATTAAAAAAATTGGTTTTTGGAAGCAACACAAAATTCTGATTCAGAAATCGTGCTCAAACCTTTTGATCTCAGACATGATTACAGCACCGCAGCTCTTGGACTGGAGCCGACAATGGTGAGCGAGGCTACATCCATCGAGAGGTGTGAGCTGGTGTTGGTGATCGTCATGCCGGGTCCAGGGGTGTTTAAGACGACCCTGTCTGGATGGACCCATCACCTGGGGTTTCAACCCACCATGGGCAGGGTGTGTGTCAGCGACAGGCAAGACATTTAGTTGCTGGACACTTAGAAAAAGGTAGGACATTGTGGAAAATTTCAGTTTTAGCCCCAATTGGTTTTTAAACACGCTTGTCTGTGTGATGTAGAGGATGTGACAATGGAGAAATGTTGGGAGAGTGGGAGTCTCGAGGCGAAAGCGTCTCTGGAGAGGGGCAGAAAACCCCAATAATAACAATGGGGCCATAGCGTGCAGCCACATTTGTACACACAGGGCCTGGAATTTTATATGACAATTTATTTTAAAGCAGCCTTGGTGGGAACTGGTTTCCAGGCTGCAGAATTCCGAACACGTGGGGGAAAATTTCCTCCTGGTAAATTGGGTTGTGCCAGAATGCTGGGGAGCAGAATTTGGATATGGAATCCGACCACAGGTGGTGTGCTATGACCTGGTCCCCACAGGGAGTCTGGTGGTGTGTGTAGTCCTCTGTTCATCAGGTCGCCGTCTGAATGAGAGTCTTGGCCGGTGGGATCTCGACCCTGGAGGGGATTGAATCCCCGGGGACCAAGGTGGTATCTCTTGGGCATCTTGCATGATACACCGTGAGGACCACGAGGGGGAATGGGGTGCTGTGTCTCGTGCATTGGTGGCACACCACTGAGGGCCAGTAAGGGCCTGAGGGGGTGACCACCCAATCATGCGGCCTAGCAACCTCTCCTTGAGGCTCTGGGACAGCCAGCATGTGGAGAGCTGCCACGCTGGTCTATGGATGTGGGTTGATCCGAATGGAACAGGTATGAGTGCAGCTCACTGGACAAATGCCAGTTCATGTTGAACTTTATGGTGTTAAATTGTAATTATAGCAAAGGCCCGGAGAGGCACACTTAACCTTCTACAGATGGTCAACAGTGATTAATTGGTTCTCAATTTGGGAAGAGTGCCCTGGGTTTTAATTGGTATGGGATACATGGGAAGATTGCCTGCAGCAGGTGCTGCTGGTATTGAATGGGCTACACAGTGGTGATTGGATTCATACTAAATGTACCTTTCCCTATTGCCACCACTCACCATGCTTTGCTTTTGGGGGTATTCAGGTGAGTTGGGGAATTGGTATAGGTGACTGGCAACAATGTCCATGAGGGCCGAGCATGTGGACTGGGTGGAAAGGGTTAAAATGTGGTTTGTGTCATGAATAAAATACATTTTCACTGGTTATTATGTGTTATTGTGATTGAGTGACACAAGTCTTGGCAGGGAGGGATAGCATCAGTGTTCATTTCATCTTTGCTCAACAAAGATACTTAAACCAAGAACCAAGTTCCAAGTTATTCTTTGTTAATATACTCGATGATGATGAGTGTTAAAATAAAATTTAGTTATTCCCTAAAATAGAACATGAATAAATATTAATTTGTTCGCTGTTTGAGTTCTGTGAGAAATATGATGATTTTTGGGTGAAAAATGGGGGTGGTTTGTGGTGTTGTGAAAAGTGGGGTTTATGGTGAAAAAGGGAGGAAGATTTTGGGAAACTTTGGGGAAGAAAATTCTCTAGTTGGGTCTATAGGAAGTAAAACAATGAAAATTGTAAGGACTTTAGTGTCAGTCAATAAGTTTTCATACTTTTTTCCCATTCACTTCATGTAAAGTCCCAGAAGCCCCGTACCCCTATGACTGGCATGATGCTCATTCTCACCCAACAATGGATGGAAGTCCTTTATGTCAGACATGAGATCAAGGCCATCTCTTTTGGCATATCTCATGCTTTTGTTAAGTTTGGCATCCCACCTTGCTCTCCAAACTGTCTGCATGTGGCACTCAAGTCCAACACTACACATGGCTTACTGACTTCCTCTACTCTCTTAGCCAAAATGTGGCTCGCAACAGTATCCATTCACCTCCTATCCCTGTAAAGGCTCGAGTTCCTCAATGCAGTGTTCTGGGTTCAGGACAATTCCTAATCTTCATTAATGATATTCCCAAGGCATTTAAGATCATTGGAAGCTCCCACTCTGAAATTTAGTCTATGGGTATATATATTTTTCATCACAGATAGGTCTCTTTCCCCCTCCCTCCTCTCTCCATCAAGCAGCTCTGTTTCTGCCCAACTGGGAGAAGTGCTCCCAACTTAAATATATCACATATGAGAAGTGCTCCCAACTTTACCGTCTTTGTCTTCCACCACTTCCTTTCTGGTCTTTCACCCTCTGTTCTTTCCATGTATCCCCCCCAACTCCCCACCCAGGTTTTTACAGGGCACACATGGTCCACAGTCAACTCTACTCTGCTAAAACTATCTAAATCTGGGATCACTGCTCACCTCCACCTCTTCAAGACATCTATTCACCACCATTTCAGATCATCCACAACCCACAACCATGATCTTTTCTTCCCTCATTAACCCCACTCCAAACCCTCTGCCTTCCAAATTTTCCTTCCTGAGAGCTACCTTCTGTTTCCATCTTGTCAAATCCATGTGTCCTTTCTTGTCCCACTTTCCTCTCCACACCAATTATTTGTCCAATCTACATCTACTCTATCTTGTCCGTCAACTCTATTTTTTTGCCCCCCTCCCCCATCTCTCTACTGTTCCTTTTGTCCTGGCACAGATTGATCTATTCAATGTATTCGCTCTTCCACAAGCCTTGACTATGTATACCAAAAAATAAAAATATATATATGATTCCAGACAGGTAACAGAAGCCTTAAGGAAATACAATTACAGTATTCAATTTTTTCTATGGTGCCACAGTAAAAAAAAAAAAGTATGTGGGACCATCCACATGAATAAAGAATCAGTTAGCCGAAGTAAAGGCCCTGTCACGTTTTAGCCAGCATATGGCAAGGTCTCAAAATGTATGTAAAACACTGGCGTACACCTAACTATTGATGTTTTTTTAAGTTTTGAGCGTATAATAACGTGTTGGACGTATGCATAACGTATTAGTAACATACACAGAACGTTTCAATCACATATAGATAACTTATACCAACGAATGCTGAGCATGTTGTCGGCATTCACAACCTATGCTCAACGATAGTCTAACTTATGCATAGCGCGGCAGTGTATCGCCGACGATCACGTGGCATAGGCTATTAATAGGCTGCGGCTCGATGATTCAAATCATAACCGCACGAGACAACGAAGTGTGAAGCCGTTGTCACAACATGACGTTTTAGCCAGCGTATGCCGCCGTATGAAAAATTTGCCGAACCAAGCTGGCACACGTCGAATACGTTATGGGTACGTTTTGTATTCGTTAAGAGCATGCTGGCATACGTCGTAGCATGCTGGCATACGTCGTCATACGCCGAGTAAGTCGAGAAATTTTCAGCATGTTGAAAATTTCTCGACGTACTCGGCGTATGACATGTTCCCCATACGCTGGCCATAAGTTGTAGTCACGTTAAGCGATCGTTGACAAACGTCGGCACAAGTTACTTGTATGTTACTCATCAGTCGAAACACGTCGAGTTAATGGTTAGCATCAGTCGTCCAGACTGCCTGTTTTGTTTTTTTTCTTCGGTATGACGATGATGTTGACACTTCGATTTCTAGTGCGGTTATGATTTAAATAGTTGAGCGGCAGCCTATTAATTATATTATATTATAACCGCACAAGAAATCGAAGTGTCAACATGACCGTCATACCGATGAGAAAAAAAAAAAAAATTAAATAAAAAAACCAGGGAGTCTGGAACACTGA
>NC_140961.1:92230376-92235376 GCF_056783735.1 Eptatretus burgeri
TAAAATTTTTTTTATATATATTTTATTTCTTTCATCTTCCCACGGACACCTTGGATCCCTGTTCTAGACCCCCGAAGGTCCTCAGACCCCAGTTTGAAAACCCTAGAATTACAGAACATCCAAAATATTCCAGGTTGGGAGATTACTCAACATTGACTTTCCTTCTGTTTTATATTTTGCTTTGCCTTGCAGTTTCTATTCCAGGGGCCTCCGTTGGGCAATGGGAATGATTTATGCCATCACAGAAATTAATAATAACAGCAATTTGCTCCCAAACACTTCAATTGGATTTGTGATACATGACTCGTGTTTCATTTTACGAAAAACAGTGTTTGCATCAACTGAATACATACAACAGGAATTTGACAATGATGCTTCTTGCTACTACAAAGCAATCATTTCCACATATGGTTCAACACTTTCAATGACAATGGCTCAATTTCTTGGACTATTTTATGTCCCTCAGGTAGGACTGTAATTTCTTCCAATTTTCTTTCTGTACCTTTTGTGTGTTTAAGTCAATTATTGAAGATGGATTTTTAATGTTTGATTCTTCATTTTAAAAAGTGGCGCACGGAAGAGCTACAAAAGATAGAGGGCATCAAGTTCACAGACTGAAAGATGCTCCTACCATTATGAGTAAGGGGACTAAGTTAGTTCTAGCCCACGACCCTCTTCTGCATATGCACAACCTCATTTGCATGATTTCCTGATGGCCGTCTCCCTCATTTGCCTGCTTTTGCAGATTTGGTACCCTTGTTTCATTCTCTCATTTCGCTCAATATCAGATAACTTTGCTCGCCCATTCGGTCAATAACACGGTTATTATTTCACAACCAACATATCCCCCCTACTCTAGCCTAATATATTATACAGAACAGTTAGATATCATGTACGTTGAATATTGTCAAGATATGTGCTCTCTAAAATATTGATTGATTAAATCAATCCCCTCCCCCCCAAGCCAAAAATCTTCAACTCCACTCTGTTCCAACCAAAAGCCCTTAACCCCAGGGCTTCAATTACCCCCACTGCCCCACCCAACCAAGCCACTCCTTACATCTTGTTTATTCATTACCTCATTAAAATAGTGAATATATATATCACACTTTATTCCACAACACTACCAACTTCACCTACTCCTCGCTCCAATAACATGTTTTCCCACCTTCCCAACTTCTCCTTCAACCCCATTCACAATCTCGGGAGCAGCGAGATATGGCTTGATTGAGAACAATTATCTAAACTACCTTTAGGCTTCAGGTCCACATTCAAACCTCACGAGATATGTCCCATGGAACTTGCGTGGAATTGCCACTCTCAAGTGATTGTGAGTGGCGTAGTTGTGTTAATGAATGATCCTTCATTAATTATCGTCTTCGTGATGCATGAATACAACTTTGAAATTAAATAATGCCAAAACAACATCAAACTTCCAGTTATTTATCGATCACAATCATACTTTCAACTCCTTCACTGCTTAATGAGAAATTATGCAAATATATTCTTTATCATCAAATAAGTTTTACAGATATTAACAATTTTTGAAAGACATCTGTTCTTCATTATGCAGTAGAAGTTATTTGAAAATCATATGAAACATACCATTCATAAATATAAATTCATCATTTTTCATGCATCATTATATAAATATAACTATATCATTTAAACAAAAAAACATTATGTCATTCCACAGTCATTCGTCTTCCAAAACTCACAGATGGCAATTAGAATCACAGAAGACAGACTTTTCAATTGTTGGGTCATTCGGTGCCCCTCTGAAGCAGGTGACACCATAAGGACTATTTAGTCCTGCTAATGTAATTGACTCGACCATCAAAAGAAAGGACCCCATGAGACTTGTAGTGCCAGTAGCTGACCATATTGTTAATCTTGAGGTACCTGAAGAAAGTGTATGATATTTTGCATGATATTGATATGCAAAACTTTGATGATGCTAAATTATTTAATTATGGGTTTTAAAATATGGATGACTGATGCGTTTTGTGACTTTGCATGAACAGCATGATCTCGATTGAATAATTTTTAAAAAACAGAAAATATTTATCAACTTAATTGTGACTGATAATCAGGATGATTTGTCTTTATTGATTAGAGTTAGAAAAAAAATTAAAGACAAAATATTTATAAACTCTATGCACGAGGAGTTAGTTTTGTTTTGTGTTGCTAGTTTTGCATGTATATGAGTGTAGTATTGTTTTTCAGACCAAAAAGAGTTGATGATGTGAAGCATGGGAATGATGGCATGAAGGTTATGCAGATATAAAGACCGTCACACCTTGATGATTTAGCCAGCATATGCCAACGTATGAAAAATTTGTCTAAAACACTGGCACACGTCGAATACGTTATGGGTAAGTTTTGTATACGTAAAGAGCACGCTGAAGCACGCTGGCATACGCCGAGTTTGCCAAGCTCGTCGACAAATTTTAAGCATGCTCAAAATTTTTCGACGTATGCCAGCGTATGACTCACACATTCCGCATACGCTGGCCATAAGTTGTAGGCACGTTATGCGATCGTTGACACACGTCAACACACGTTACTTGTAAGTTACTCATAAGTCGAAACATGTCGAGTTAATGTTTAGCTACTCGAAACTTATTTCTAACCTTTGAGTAATGTGCTTTGAACCTATGTGTAACGTATCTCCAACGCATATTGATGTATTTAGACGTATTTGACATCTTCCGGATGACCACAGGACTTACTGAACGTGTTTCTAACTTACAGCTACCGTATAATGGCGTATTGGCAGCGTTTAGCGGAATTGGTATATAAAAGTGGGGTTCACAGGAGGAACCCGTCAGTCTTCCAGACTCCATGTTTTTTGTTTTTTTTCTTCGGCATGACTGCGATGTTGACACTTTGATTTCTAGTGCGGTTATGATTTAAATCATTGAGTGGCAGCCTATTAATAGGCTACGCCATGTGATCGTCGGTGATACGCTGCCGCGCTATGCATAAGTTAGACTATCGTTGGGCATAGGTTGTGAATGCCGACAACACGCTAAGCATTCGTTGGTATAAGTTATCTATAAGTTATCGAAACGTTCTGTGTACGTTACTAATACGTTATGCATACGTCCAACTCGTTATGAATACGCCCAAAACTGAAAAAAACATCAATAGTTCAGCGTACGCCAGCGTTTTACATACATTTTGATATGTTGCCATACACTGGCTAAAACGTCAAGGTGTGAAAGGGCCCTTATTTAAGTTAATTTAACCAAATGTAACCACTGGTCGCACCTGAGGTTTATGTTTTTAAACAGTTATTGTTGGTCAACAAGTGCTTCACTGTTTCTAATTTTATTTCAGGCAATGCTACTTGGTGTTTTTGGCAGATAATTCATTACCCGTTTCAATGGCACCTAGGTTTATTGAACTCACTAAGGAAATGGCAAGAGATCCCAAAGCATTGAGTGGACTGTCCATGGACTTGACCAGTGCATCCGAAAAAATGAAGTATGGACTGTCTGCTGCAATGGACGGAGACACACTCCGGATTATAAGGTCCACTCACTTCTCCGTGAATATGGATGAATCGACGAGTAATAATCTTAAAAAGGTTCTTTGCATCCTTGTCAGTTTATATTCCCTTGTTCAACAAACATTGGTGATACACTACTTGGACTCTGTTGGCTTGATAAAAGCTGATACAAACACCATGTTGAAGGCATTCACCACTCTAATGGAATCGAAAGAAATTCCCTGGGAAAACTTTGTATCAGTTCCTATGGACACCTGAAACGTGATGAGAGGTTCCAAATCTGGACTTGAAATGCTGCTTCATCAATGACCCGCCCCTCCTCTCTTAGATGTGGATGGAGACACATGTCATCATGTGCATAATGTCACTCAACAATTTTGCCAGCAATTTCACTACAGAATTGAGGAACTTTATACCAATATCTTCAATGATATCAAGTGGTCCACTGACTTGCAAAACTTTCTCCAAGAGATCTGTCAATTGAGTGGAATTGGTTTCACAATGCCCGAGAGATTTGTTTCACACAGATGGCTATCCAACTATGAGGTGTCATTGTCAAATCTGAGGCTGTTCACAGCATGCACCATCTTCTACTGTTCTTTCCTCAACAAAGCCGACAAGTCTCTTTACCTTCCAACCCTGGTGACGATCTTACACAACATATATCTTTCACCAGAAGTGAGAAATTGCTTGAGGGAAATCATGTCATCCCTTCGTGCCAAGAATATGAATGAAGATGGGAAGAATAGAAAGAAGAGGATTTGCTTAAAACTCTTCCATACAAGGTTGTACACACTGCTGACCCTGAACTTCTATACTTCAGTCCTCTGCTTGTTGAAGCAGTATGTGATGATATTTGAGTCGATGACCCCTCTCATCCATAAGCTCCACGACAAGCACATAGACCTATTCAAGAAGTTTATTGTGTGCTTCATCAAGCCTGAGGCCCTCTTGAATGCTGGGCCATCACAGCTCAGACAGTTTGATTTAGTTGATAACACACAAAGAAACAAGGATTTGTTACATGGAAGCTGTGGGTCTTATTTTCTTGGAAGTGTGACAAGAAGAATTCTTATTTTCAGGATTTCAAAACAAAGGCCAGACAAACATACCTGCAGTGTGGCAAGTACTTGCAGAAGAAGTTGCCCCTTGGAAACAAAGTTCTGGAGGCTGCCTCAGCCATTGACAGCCTGGCGTAAGGCCACAGCATAACCATGCGACGATTGAATAGTCTGCCCTTGTTGGTTAGAAATGTATTGAAGAAATCTGAAAAAAGTTCCTCTGACCGAGAAGTCCAAGAATTTCAAGTGGACAAGACATTGCCATCACCACATGATGCTGACAACAATGAAGTGCCTCTTGATGGTTGGTGGATGGAACTGTTCCCACAAGGAAAGATTCCACATTTGTCAGCAATAGTCAAAGCACTGATGAGCTGTTTGCACAGTCCTCAAGTTGAAGGATTGTTGGGGGACATCATTGACAC
>NC_140961.1:92245376-92280376 GCF_056783735.1 Eptatretus burgeri
CTTTCATGTCAATCCTTGTTCAATACGTTAGAGATTGATTTGTAATTTTGATCATTGTTATTCGTTTCGTTATATGCAATGTAAACTTTTCATTGAATTGGATTTTTATGAGGAGACATTAATTAAAATAAATGTTGAGTTTTGAGCAAAATATTTTTCATGAGGACTCCTTTTCAAGTATATTGGAGCATTCCTTATCAATATTTGGAAGTATTCAGGGTTATTTACTCTCCTTGGTATTGTTTATGAAGCTATATTTACAGTTTTTTTTTTTTTTTGCTTTTGCTCGACACCTGGATCTGCTACATATCTCCATTCTCTCACAGTTGTAGGGTTTTAATTTGGTCATTATGCATAACAATATCATGTAATAGTATTTCACAATTAATGTAAATATGGTGAATTAGGCATTGACTGAAAATTTGTGTGCCCTTCTAAAATATTTTTCCTCATGAAACTTGTGTAGGTGAGTTATGCATCAGCGAATAAACACTTGAGTGATAAAACCCAGTTTCCCTCATTCCTGCGTACTCTGGCAAGTGATGAACATCAGGCATCAGCTTATATTCAACTTGTACAGGCCTTTGGCTGGGTGTATGTTGGCACTCTGGCTGCGGATGATGATTTTGGTCGACCAGCTGTGGCTCAGTTTATACAGGAAGCAGAAGATATTGGTGCCTGCATCGCATTCCACAGGTTGCTTCCAAAAGTAAATGACGCATTGATAATTTCTGATCTCGGTGAGTTATACTACATTCGATAGACCATTTATTCCACATTATTGTAAGATTTCAAATTTTCTGCCCACAACCACGTCATGGTTTCTCCCATTTAACCGAGAGAACATGAGTGCACCTGCTGAGATTGTTTTGTCACCCTTTTCCGACAATTACCTCTCTTTGTGCTGGGACACCTTTCTTATCGTCCCACTGTTTTCGCTTTTCGTATTTTGTATCTTGATGCATTCTTCTGTGTAGAATCAATGCTCTCACCTTCATAACTTACTGAAAATAACTTACCTTGACATATAAAGCAGAAATATACAAATATCTACTCGTTTATTGTGCTTGCATTCTGCAAGCAGATACCAGGGGAATCCTCTGTTCAGACATTTTAACAATGAAGAACATGTACAGTCCAAATCTATGCACAGTCCTCCCTCCACACCTCTCCAGGCAGAGAGAACAATGTCCCAGAGGCCGATATTTGATCATGAATATTTATGTACAGTTTTGTGATTTTTTTTTTTCTGGAATTGTGTCTGAGTCGGAATTTAGAGTGTCCGCTCTGAGTTAGGGAGGTTGGCAGTTCAAACCACGGATGCGTCCTACTTAAAAAATGGTGAGTGCTGCCTCGTTGTTTGACAATCAGCATTTAAAAAGGATAGAGCATGGACAATTCCCATCGGTTGGCACCCACGGGCAGGAAATTCCTCCTGAGAAAATGCCCCTCTGAGTGCAGTGAGAAAAGCAGCGCCATTGTTGTGGCATTGCTGGTTTTCAGAATGCCCCGGGATGTCACAGCACGTCCCCCAGGCTCAGTGGCTGTGTTAAGTGTTGTCGCGTAAGTCAATGTGTGCGTGTGAGTGACAACTTCATTACGAGCCTTCGACCTTGCGTAATAATAAAAAAATTCAACTTTGTAGCCCACCTAGAAAGTACCAAACATTTAGATAATTGAGTCAGTGAGTGGTCAGATAACTTTTTAATTGGGTATATATCCAGGGGGACATTAATCCAGTGCCCATCCATCCATTGCAACCATACTCTGTGCAGAGCATTTGTGCTGCCTAAGCAGTCTCATTGGCTATTGGGCAAAATCCTGGACAGGTCGCCACTCCAACACATGATACTAGCAATCAGGAACTCATTTTGCTGACTTCGGAAATATGGCAGGCAGTCAACCCCACCTGGTATTGATTCAACAGACAAGTGGGGTTTGAACTCAGGATCTAAGGATCCCAAGCAAACCAGCCTAACCATTAAGCCAACACCAGGCATAATCTGTGCCCCCCCCCACCCCCTAAACCCCTTCTATCCCATGAAAAGCAATCGTTATTTTCAAATGTATTGAAGTGTGTATAATCAAAGATGTGGTCTCGGAATGTGGGATCACCCGATATTCCTCAGACCACAGCTGTTGTTTACCGTGGCGTTCAACATGGAACGGATTTGTACCATTCAGTTTGTTCAATGGTGGATACTTGTTGATTATCGATTTACCGGAATAATTTGTCATCGGAGATGCTTCTTTTCTCATAACCATTCATGAAGCAAGAAGTGTAATGGTGTCCCAAATATCAGCTAATCCAGAGTCCCCATTATTCTGTTTGAATTTGACTCTCAGTCTGTGTTTTCAGCACTCAAGAACATGCGTTTTGAGCATGGAAACTTATCCATGGTATCCAATAGGCATCAAATGTGTTGGTGAAGAAATATTTGTAACGAGTGATTCACATAGTCGAGATGATGAAGGATAATGGTTAGCTGATAGCAAAACAATAATTCTTATCAAAGGTCACTTTCATGTCAATCCTTGTTCAATACGTTAGAGATTGATTTGTAATTTTGATCATTGTTATTCGTTTCGTTATATGCAATGTAAACTTTTCATTGAATTGGATTTTTATGAGGAGACATTAATTAAAATAAATGTTGAGTTTTGAGCAAAATATTTTTCATGAGGACTCCTTTTCAAGTATATTGGAGCATTCCTTATCAATATTTGGAAGTCTTCAGAATTTATGACAAAATGAAACACCCACAAAAAATGTCCCCCTCACTCGACTCAGCAAAATTATATTTTTCATTGCAATGTAAATTTTTGCGCCCCCCCTCCCCCAATCGAAAATCATCATGGATGTGCGTGTGTGTGTGTGTGTGTGCGTGTGTGTGTGTGTGTGTGTGTGTGTGTGTGTGTGTGTGTGTGTGTGTGTGTGTGTGTGTGTGTGTGTGTGTGTGTGTGTGTGTGTGTTATATATATGCCTGGTGTCGGCTTTATGGTTATGGTGGTGGGATTGGGATCCTTGGATTCTGAGTTAAAATCTCCCTCAGCTGTTGAATTAATGCCAGGTGGGTTTGACTCTGCCTGTCAACCTTCTGAGGTCGGCAAAATGAGTGCCAGCTTGCTGGTATACTGTGTCGGAGTGACACCGCATCCAGGATTGTGCCGAATAGCCAAGGAGACTGCTTCGGCAGCTCCAACGCGCTGGACAGAGTATGGTCCAAATGGATCGATATATATATATATATATATATATATATATATATATATATATATATATATATATATATATATATATATATATATATATATATATATATATATATATATATATATATATATATATATATATATGGCGTGCTTGCAGTCTGTAAGCAGATACTGGGGTGCATCTTAGGTGCAGAAAATAAATACAACCTTTATATATTTGTTGAAGTGGATTGTAAAGAACGGTTTGCAATTTATTTAATGACGTGGATTGTGGTTGCCTTTTGCAAGTAGCTGCAGCATCTTCCTTGGTGGTCTCTCTGAGAGGTATATTTCACCACCAGGGCAATGAAAAAACGTCGGTAACAATTAAATTATTGTTTTTTTGATGTTTTGGATAATCAATTCTAGCAACCTCATATGTATTTCAACGACTTTCTAATGTGGAGCTTGTGTTTGTGTTTAACTTGCCAGGACAAAGCGATCTATATATCTGGCTTTTCCAACAATGAGGGTCGTAATTATAGGATAATTATTCATTCAATAAAATATTTTCTGAATATTTGTTTAACCAGAGTGCCTTACACAGAAATCTGAGTGCATGTAAGCATGCATTACCTGAAATATACACTTGCTTGGACAGGGATAAGATGATCATCTGATTGAGTCACACTCCCCTATTAAGTTGCTTTAACGTATTTTAGTCATCAATATAATAATCTGCTTTGTTATTTAACAGGAAATGTAGTTCAGAAAACACATGCAACAGTTATACTGGCTCACACGACCGAAATTGACTTTTTCCCTTTTGTTGAAGAAATTTTGCGAAGGAATGTGACTGGAAAAACTTGGATAGCATGCACATATTGGGCCACTTCCCCTGTTCTCAGCAAACCACCATATATCCATATATTCAAGGGATTGATTGGATTTACTAGTCGTCTGAGAAAGATTCATGGTTTTGATAAATTCCTTCGAAGTTTTATTTTTCAAACATTACAATTATCCAATACTGTGAAAGAAAAACATTCAAATTCACGATTGAATGTTGAAGAAAGTTTGAGCCAAAAGACAATTTTAAGAAATACTGTACAAAATACACACATTTTTCATCTTGATGTGACTGCATCTTATCCCATTAATGATCTATGGAAGTTGAATGCAAAAGATCACAATTCATCATTATACAACACATTTTTGAAGAAATTTATGAAGAATGAAATCCACTTAAAAAATTTTATAAACTTCAAATCAGATATTAAGCCAAATGTTTTTCACAATACAAATTATACTTGTACAATAAACTGCTCGCTTGCTAATGGCAGTCAATTGTTAAAAAATAATGTCAATAGTAAGTATAACAATGATCTCATAAACAATGATAAAAAATTCACAGTAAAACTTTTCAACAGAAATACAAGCATGAATTCAAAGAGTAAAATTAAACTTACTTACTTGGACTCACAGTTTAAATTTCTCTCTGACTTGTTAGTAAAGCATTTTTATGGATTAAACTGCATACATGGGGATCATGCCAATACATCCAATAAAGACCAGCTGTGTCAGAACTATAATACCTTTGTCGATGCAACTCAGTTGCGTTTAACCTACAATGCATACTTGGCTATTTACAGTGTTGCACATGCACTCCATGACTTGTATGCATGCAAATCTGGCAAAGGACCATTTGAGAACAATTCTTGTACCACCATCATGACTTTTCAACCTTGGCAGGTAAATGTTTACTCTATTCAATAGCAGTAATACTGTGAGCTTCAGAAAGACATGAAAAGAGCGTTCCTCTGATTTTCTGCCTTTATGCCATCCTTAATACAGTTCTAAAAGTAATATTTCAGAAGAAAAGGCAGCAAGTAAAGTGTTAAATACATTTAAAATATAACAACTTCATGTTTATTTCATAGTTGAGTTTAGATAGCCACGACAAACACCAAAACTCCATAATAATTAAAACTGATTTTTCTTATTTATTATCAAATGTATAATTATTACCTAAGATACATTTGTCAGATGACCAGGGATCAAGGTGGTCCAAAGGGGCACGTGGAAGGTCAAGCCTTGCTTGTAAGGAGGGCAGAACAAAGCTACATCTCTCAGTGGGCACCACACCCTCAATAATAGAGCACATTATGTTGGCTCAAAAAACTGAGCAATTTATGTTCTGTAGTCAGATGTGTACCAGGGTCTTTAGGTGGAACAAATGAATCAATGACAAGAGACAATACAGTGATTGAGCAGACTCTGGTTGGTGGAGTAGAAATGCCAATAGACAAAGGCAGAGTTTTAAATTTAAAAAAACTAGTCACCAAGATAGGAAAGATACAAACTCGATCAACTTGACTTGGCCAAAAAGCCAGATTTTGAATTTTTCGGTGTGACTCACAGTTGTAGAAAGATTGTGGCTGCAGAGTGAAGAAGGTCAGAATTGTTATTTGGGAAAGCAGAGTACAATATTGTTTTGGGAAAAATTATTCTTGTACTCTGCTTTTACCAAAGGGCTGAGGAGCAGGTGGAGAGCAAACTAAGTGAAACCACAGTCACTGAATGCTTTTCCTGTCCTCTCATGAGTTTTGGTGATGGTGTCAAGTTTGAACCAGCCACATTGTTGAAATAACTGCACAACAAAAGAGAAAGTTTGCTGGCAATATAGTTACTCAGCTGCTGTAACTATAAAGTGGACATAACAGGATGCCTTTAATCACCTTTTGTTTTTTGGCTTTCTATCCCACCCACCTCGATTATTTACAGTATTTCTAGCATTATATACAGTCTATGGAGTTTCCCATAAAGCTCTCATTGCATACATTTCTTTATTCAGCAGCCAGATAACACAATCCCTGTTTTTTTTTCTCTCTCTCTCTCTTTTTACTAAAAGTAATGTTCGATCATATAGTTTGATTTGTTTTTGTATAAAAGGTGGCAATGTCAACAATTTATTGAATAACTTTTGCAAATAATCATGTAACTTTTGCAGTTAATGATCTACATGAGAAATGTATATTTTGTGACTGATCAAAATGATTTGATGTATTTTGACAAGAATGGAGATCCTCCTGCATTTTATCATGTCATCAACTGGCAATACATACATGCCATCAATAAATATGTACTCATTGGTGAGTACAATTCTAAAGCTACTTCAGGACATGAGTTATCTCTAAGGAAAGATAAAATTGTCTGGAACAACGACATAAATGAGGCAAGTCTTGTATTCTTTCATCAATATGATGTTGAAAACAAGAAACTCATATTTCCCATGCTTTTTGCATTGAACTCATTGAATCTATTGAAAACAATCAAAACATGTATTATGCAATTTTATTGCATTACTTAATAAATTATATTGAGAAAGTAACTGAACAGGTGAGAGAGGAGGACAAAATGCATGAGCATGAATATGTACATGTGGTGTTAAATTTGTATACAAATTCCAGAAGTCTGAAAAGTAAGAAATCAAATATATAAGCAGTGATGTAAAAAGAATAAACTTGATATACAGTAGCGGCATTAAGAGAAATGTTGTCACCCATTCACTGTCCGCCAAGATGTACACTATTTATCAAATGTAAAGGGACTGTACCTCGTGTCAGGTCAGGACAGATTAGATCTGTGACTTGCTACAGGTGTCATGTAAACCTGTACTCACCTGTTCCATGGTCGGGTTGTCGGCGACTAAAGCGTCTCCCCTAGCAGGTTTCTTGGTGAGGAGGGTGTATGATATGGACACCAAGCAGGATGAAGAACAAAACCTGTCAAAGGGCAGAGGAGCTTCTTGTGAGCAAATGGCCATCCATAGCTAGTGCCCAACTGTGTCTGCGAGCGTCGTCCTGCAGTTGGGTTACTTTTTATTAGGAGGTTGGTGGCAGGATTTGCACTCCGGCCACCGTAAAACCCTCCATTCTGCAAAATATTCCAAAAGCATAAAATAATCTGAAAACAAACTCCGTGGGTGTACCTCCTGTGCAGCTTCCCTTCGCAGGGCAGCTCACCGGATGACGGGATTGGGGCAAAGCCTTCGGGACCCCCAATTTTTGATGATAGGAGGGAAACGACAGGGTAACCTTCCCGGGTCAGATTGCGGTTGTGTGTGTCGGGTTGGTGCTGAGCTGTCATCCACCAGACAGCGGTCTCCTTGAGTTAACCTGAAGCAATCCTTTTGGGTGGGTGCCTGGAAAGTCCGATCCCTAAGAAAGGATGATCACCTGACTCTGTTATCATCTGAGCTCAAGCATTTGGACATCGGCACTGCAGCATTCTCTGAGGTTCGGATACCGGATTGCTGCAAGATCATGGCGGGTGGTTCCACAAACCATTGGTCTGGTTGCTCTGATGGTTACCATGCCAAAGGAGTTGCTGTAGATGTGTCCAATAAGCTGACTCCAATGATAATTGTGGTAACACCGGTCAACGAACGTATTATGACACAAAGGATTCGTCACTCCTTGGGTGTCATTTCCCTGGTCTCTGTATATGCTCCGACTGAGGCGAGTGATATCACCATGAAGGATGCATTCCATGCCACGCTCAAGTCTGTGGTTGATTAGTGCCCCAGACAAGATACTCTCTAATCTTGGAGGATTTCAATGCATCGACTGGAACTGATAGGGATGGTTATGAGACGTGAGTTGGTCCCGATGGGTCTGGAACTGTGAACCAGAATAGCACTAAGTTCCTTGACTTTGCAAGAAGTAAAGAAGTAATATGCATATGTACTGTATGTGTGTGCATATGTACATAAAAATTTTTATATATATATATATATATATATATATATATATATATATATATATATATATATATATATATATATATATATATATATATATATATACACACATAAATACAATGCACGAGCAGGGTATGCTTACACATTGTGTAAGCATACGCACCATGCTTTCCATTGTCCCGGGTCACTTACCCGCCTTTGATTTTTCATTTATTTATTTTCTTTTTTTTTCATTTACTTATAATTTCAGTTATGGATGCTTTCCGATAGTTATATGATTTTTCCTGGAGTATCGGCTTCGATGTCCGTCCGCACACAAAATTACCATGCTTCCCCATTGTTTCAGGTCACTCACCTGCATTTTTCTCATTTTTTAAATTTTTTCCATTTGTTTATATTTTTATTTATGGATGTTGTCCCACGATTCTGAGATTTTTTCCAGTGTACTGGCTTCAATGTCCATCGGCACGCAAAATTTCAGCTTTCTAAGTCACCAGGAAGGCACCCATCTTTAATATTAGTGAGTGAGTGAGTGAGTGAGTGAGTGAAAGAGTCAGTGGTTCGAAAGAAAGACAAATCAACACAACATGACAATGTAAATTGAAAAGATGTTTATTCAGTCGAAATAAGAACTTCAAAAAATAGATCTTCAAAGTACATTGCATGCCAACCTATGAGCAATTGTCCCAGACAACGAGTTTTGAGATGCGGGCAGGACAACCGGGATGTTTACACATTGTGTACTCCAAAATTACTTTTTTGTCCACACCTTGTTTGTCTACACCTTGAGGACATGGGTGGTAGCTGTTTTTCTTACTCTGCTGTTCTTCCACCACATCAATTGGCTTCCCTGTTTGTCTCCAGCACAACAATGTAAATCATCACAGGGGTTAGAAATAATGAAGAGCAATCTTCTGTAGGAGCATATCGAGCTTTTCTTGTTATGCCTGGAGGCTTTGTAATTATATCTTGATTCCGGAATCGTCCAACAGCTGGGGAATCTTTTTGCCACACAGTCCCATTTCTGTCAAGTATTTCTCGATTATCTTGCAGCAGGCAGTTCCTGGGGCCGTTCTCCTCTCCCACACCCATGTCCTCCACTCTGTCCTCAATGTTGACCACAGTTCCAAAAAAGACAACGTCTTCCACACTGCTCATTCTAATCACCGTTGGACATTACATTGTCTTGAGAAAAAAAACAGCATGAGTGGCCAGGGAAGTACTCACAGCAGCAGCCTCAATGTCGATGAGTTCAGAAGGCTCTGACAGATGATCATTATCGGAGGTAGAAATTTCCAAATAATCACTTTGTCAGAGCTGGCCAGACGTTGAAAAACAAGTTGGAGCACATCCTCTGCAGTGAACCTTTCTGCACTTCTCCACTCAGCCATAATTCACTGCAAATAGAGCCGTCTTCATGAGTTACATGCACAAAACAAGTGTAAAGTTAATAAAATCATTAAAGGAAAAAGGATAAACTCACCTCCACAAAATGGGACCAGAGGAATGAAGTCCTGAGCTGTAAGCTCATATATATTTGTACTTCCAAAGAAGATGATGGGAAAGATAAATCACAAAAAAAGTAACAAGTGTCAAACAAAGGTGGTGATGAAGCCAGCCAGCATAGATTCCCGATTGAGAACACATTTTATGCAAAACAGTGATAGTGCGAAAAGAAAGCCTGGTGTTGGCTTTACAGTTAGGGTGGCTGGCTTAAGATCTTAGGGTCTTGCATTAAAGCCCCTGTTTTTACCATTGAAATAATACCAGGTGGGTTGACTCAGCCTGTCGTCCTTCCGATGTCAGCAAAATGAGTACCAGTGTATTGGTAACAGGGGAATTGAATCAGCTCTGTCTTGAACTCTCATCAACAAGCTCTGCCTTGAGGGAGTCATACGGCCCTTCAGTGGGTGGCTCAATGATAGTGTCTCACACCTCTTGGGCTATCTCATGTGGAAAAGAAGCCACAACATATGCAAATTTTGTTTCCTGTGCTGTGATGCCTCGGGTCAGAAACTGTGCATCAACTTGAGCAAACCATATATTGGGGTAATTTTCCCAAAACGGAGGTAGCATCAAGCTTACAGCTGTGATGGAAGGTGTGACGAAAGGAGGAAGACTTTCCTTTGACATGACGGAATATGAAATGAAAAACGCTCATCGAATCACGTTGCATTTGCCAGATCTTGATCATGTCGATTCACGTCAATCGAATCACATCAGGGTCACAAATTGTGGTGATTATTCCCTCTCAGTATGCTGGTTAAGATGATGATGCTTAAACCAGAACAAGAGTAATCTCACTCACATTAACAATGCAATGACGTGTTGTAGTGGGGCAACTTAGCTAAATATAGCATAACAATTGTACATTTTGTGAGGAAAGCACCAAATTTGGCACACTAGTAGCCTAACACATTATGAACAGATTTGGATATTAGGCCATCTCAAATTCAGCCGCTGATGGTTGTGGCAGCCATTTTCCACTGCCCTCAAAAATTTTGAGATGGCCCAATATCCAAATCTGTTCATAATATGATCGGCTACTAGTGTGCCAAATTTGGTGCTTTGCTCACAAAATGCACAATTGTTATGCTAAGTTGCCCCACTATTGTAGATGAAGTCCGGTTACTGAGTACTCTTTCGGCGTCTCCCCAGCGGTTGGTGAAGAAAGAAAGATTTAATGGCGCTGAGCCGCTGCGGCTTTAGAATGGCGTCAAAAATGGCAAGCAGAAAAGGAAAAGTCGTTCGTTGCAGTCATGGTTGTTTAACCAAAAAACGAAATCCACTTCACTCAATAGTCATGATAAAGTCGAACCAAAAGTCACTATGAAATAATGACGTGTTGGGTGACTTGTGAATAGAGATGACAAAGGATTGTACATGAAGGCGCGCAAACTTCCAACATGTCATCACCAAAAAACTCCCGTGAGTCCTCGGCCTTTTTAACTTCCCATGCATTGATTGGCTATCCGGAAAGATGCAACTGATTGGATACCAGAGTTCATGTGTTTGCTTTATTTGTTCACGAGTTTGAAAAATTAATGAATTACTGAGAAAATCAGTGAGTCAATACAGATGGACACAGAAGTAAACTCTCAGGAAGATACGGAAAATATGGAAGAAAAAAAATTGAGGTGGGGGAGGGGAGGTTGGTTTGATGGAGGTATAAAAGATTATGTGTTTTTATGGAAGATGATCTGAGATGGTGAACAGCTGTCGAGAAGACTTAGTGGGAAGAATGAGATTGGAAAGAGTATGGAAGTTGGTTCCACAGGTAGGAAAAAGAGAAACAAATGAGTGGAGATGAGCAGTGATTCTGAATTTTGGGAATTTCATCAGAAGGAGGTTGCTTGTGAACCGTGTGCACCCTGCAGAAACCAATGGGGAAAGTTTGGGCAAAGAGGATGGGAGGTGGAGGGGGGGGACAAAGTTTAAAATGAAAAATTGCAACATTATATGAATATGTGAAATAATTAGTGGAACAGATTGAGGAGGGTGAACTTCTGAGAGACAGCAATCATTTTCTAGTTAGAGGTTGGCTTCTGCCCAGAGAGAGTTCTAAGGACAGGTCAAATGGATAGATTTCAAGAAGGCAAATTTTGAGGCAATGAGCAATGAACAGGGTAAGTTCATTTGTGTCAGGAAGATTATAGAGAGGACACGATACAGAAGTAAAAAGTTAAAAGTGAAAAAATCAAAACTGGTCCTAAAGCTAGGAAAGCTGTAAAAAAAAAAAACCCCAATATAGTGGAGGTGGGAAATTCGACGATATGGTGCAGGGTTGCATCATAAATACCGGCAAGGCATTGCATCCTAAAGTATCATTCCTCAGATCGACCTCAAGCAATACGGTTCCATCTGTTAGTATGATTTGGTGGACGTTAAATATCCTATAGTGTCTTTCTATGATGAGCAGGAAATGTATTGCCAGCACCCTAAAACAAATTCCAAATTCCTGTCAAGTCAACTACAGTCGAATGACAAACTTGTTCCGCTAGCTCATGAAATAATTGGGCCAAATATTTCCCTGGCCAACCCCACAAGAAGGTCGGATTAATTGGGTCTATCAAGAAAGTAGTAGTAGTAGTAGTAATAGTAGTAGTAGTAGAAGTAATTGAGCTGGACAGTTGTAAAGTTATTTTGGTTAATCCAGACATTTAATGCTGATTATCTCACTCATTTTGCAGAGGCAGACTAATTAGTAGGGTTCTTTCAATCAGGTCCCATGACTGTTTTGTCCGACCCAAGGTTTGAAGGTTGATTTTACATAATTTGGGGGTGCTGAATAAAATTAACTAGGGTGGACCTCGCAAAAGATGGGCTAATTCAGCTAGATGTCAAAATTGAAGATGGCCGCCACATGACTTCCGGTAAATAAAAAAATGGCATATTTTTATTTCTACATCTCAGATTTTCATGATCTTTTTGTCTAAATACATGCTTTTGAGGTCAATGATTTCATTTAATGGCATTGCAGGTCACTATATGCATTTCGTTAGTCTTAAACATATGTGAAAGGGAATCTCACAGGGCAGGACAAAGGTTCCAAGATGAAGGCTGGCTGGCTGAAAATTCTGTGGAATGAAAAGATGTTAACTAACACAAATAATGTGAACTCAGTGAACAGGGTAAGAATGGCTCAACATGCCTTGGCATAGCTGAATAGCTCATCTCAGACTCACAGTGAGAATACCCTAGTCATCATAAGATTGACAACCAAGCTGTCCAGGACCAAGATAGTTGCATTAGAGAGTTTGACTGCGATCAGTTTGATCTGGAGAAGCCACAACTAAGGTCTCTGGAATCTGGAGTTATTGCTCCTGATGAGCTTGCTCGTGACTTTGAAAGTGCCCATGAAGATGGTAAAAGAAAAATGAAACAGTTCTTCAGTGTTCACCTGTTTTCAGAGAATACACCCTTTGATGCTACAATCCACACAAGTTCAAGGTGTAGTTTCAGCAAGCCAACCTGTGAGTCAGGATGCAATCACTTCCGTTTCCAATTTTTGAGGCAATGGTTGGTTCTCTCCAGGGGTCTCTGCCAACTTTCTCAAAGATAAGTTTCCAGTCGTTGTTTGTCACATTTTGACTGTTTATTTTGTTGCCTTCGTGTTTGTTATGAGTTCCTAGTTCGGTTTTGTTTCAACACTTGTGCTATTTAGTGAGTTTTCATTGATCTTGTGATATCAGGTTTCTCTGGGGCGTCCCCGTCTTCCCATCGATGTGCACGATCTTGTTTATTTATAGTTTCTCCTTGTTACCATCAGTTTGCATTTTCACCACTTTTTCATTCCACCCTCCTATCCCTCCAACTATACTCTCTGTTTCATGTCTTAACATATAAAAATACAACAAAAAACCTCATCCCTTCTCCCCTCATACCCCACGTAACCATGTGACCTCCTGTACCAACTCTTCTTCTTTATTCTCCTCCCTCATCCCTGCCAATCCCACTCTGATCATGAAGGTTTTCACCACACACCTTCACCACCTTTTCTTCAAACTTTACCTTTATTCTCCCCCCCTCCCTTCCCTAATCTTCAAAAAAGAAGAGAAAAAGGTCTCATACAACGCTTCAACCTCCCCTCTTCGTCCGGTTCTTCTTCTTCAAAACATTGTGTTCATTTTGGCCTTTCTTTCATCTCGTGTCTAAAAATTCCATTTGTTATAACACTTCCTTTCTCCACTCTGTCAATGCCTCTGAATTTTGAATGCGAGCACATTGAGGCAGATGCAATCATCCTCAACATATATTCCCAGATACGGAAAGCAGGAATCATGGATGCAGTTGTGATTGATGCTGAAGACACTGATGTAGTTGTACTTTATTTTTATGTTGCACACAAAACAGAGGGCATCCTTGTGATGAAGTGGAAGAAAGACATTATCAACTGCAGAGATCTTTGTTCTTTTGACAATTTTATTGCACTCCATATTCACACCTGATCTGACACAACATCTGGATTTTTCGGACATGGAAAGAAGACTGTATGACAAAGGTTATAATACACAGGAGGTGCATAATCTGTTGAGGGGAGTAAGGAAAGCACTTCCTCTGACACAGGAGCTGCTTAACCAAGTGGCGCTTTTCACCATCTGCTATATCTACAGTGACAAGGTCAGCCAGACACTGGATGAAGCCAGAGCAATGAAATGGGTCCAGATGAAAAGGAAGTCCACCTCACGTATCCCACCAGACCTGGACTCCTTTAACTTGCATGTGGCGAGAGTGAATTGCCAAGTTTACGTTCTCCTCAATTACGACAAGCCCGATGCTCCACCTGAATCCACAGACCATGGATGGACATTGAGGGAAGGCAGATATGTGCCAGGAAGGTACACCCAGAATGAAACTTCCAAGAAGCCTAAATGTCTTCGTTCAGCATCAGTAGACGTCAATTGACCACAAAGAGTTTTGTGACACAGAGGAAGTCAGTGACTCTGGGCCAAAGTGACTCTGAAGAAGATGATGATTAAGCCCCTAGATGTTTACACACACACACACACACACACACACACACACACACACACACACACACACACACACACACACACACACACACACACTGTTGCTTTGTTGGTTCCAAATCAATGAAAGCCATGCCACTGCTGGGCTGAAGACTTCAAATTGTTGCATATCCGAATAATTTTTCATGTTTAGCATTATCTACATGATTGCAGTCGTCCTGGAACATACTTTAAGCATTGATGTTTATGAAAACATATACCAATATAAATATTCCTTAAAATATGAAAGGCAATGTTGACCAGATAGCATAAATTTAGACTCATCATTTACTAATATATGAGACTGAGAAGTGATAATATGCCATTTTAGGATTTTTCCAAAAGTTACCTGGCAGCCATCTTTGATTTTGCAGCCAAAATGTGTTTCATCCAAATATATATATATATATATATATATATATATATATATATATATATATATATATATATATATATATATATATGTATATACAGTGTTTTTATATATTTTTTGACTAACCAAATTTACATATATCGACTTGCAATGTCATTAATAAAATCCTTGACCTCAAAAACATGTAATTCGATAAAAAGTTCAAAAAAATCTGATATGTAGAAGCAAAGATATGGTGTTTTTAAAATTTACCGGAAGTCGTGGGGTGGCCCTCTTCAATTTTGATATCTAGTCGAGGTAGACCAGATTTTTGTGAGGTTTACCATAGCTCATTTTGTTCAGCGCCCTCGAATTATGTAAAATCAACCTTCAAACCTTGGGTCGGACATACCGGTCCCACAGGACCCTATTGTTGGAACCTACTAACAACTGGATGACCAAACAAAGGCAGTAATTTCAGCAATCAGTCAGTCAAAAATTAAATTGAGAAAAACATAGCAGAACGCATGGATAAAACATGAGTTAGCTTGACTTTGGGATTTCAATCTAAACACATTGGGATTCTGGGATCCCAGGTTCACTTCTCATTTCCTATGTTTATTTGTCCCTTGTATCCCAATATTCTATGCTACTTGTTTTATATAAGGTACAACCAACTCGTGAAAATTGCCATAAAATGACAGTTAATAAGCATGAATGAAGTCAGCATAAACCTTATAAAACAGTCGGAGAGGTAGGATGGCCAATCCATACCTATTTTGAAGAGTAACATTTTACAAGTGAAAATGAATATTGGAGCCCCGCTTGCCACTGAGTTACTGATGACATTCTGTATGGAATACTCGAGATATATTAACCACAGGTTTATTTATTTTCCCCTTGCCGACCTCCGACCATCACCAAGGTTCCAATTTCTGTTTGTAGTGAAAGTTGCTTACCAGGCACACGCATGCTCTCTCAGATTGGGCAGCCTTTCTGCTGTTTTAATTGCATCACTTGCAATGAATGGGAGTACTCCAATGAAACAGGTGAGCATGTTTTCAATAAACAGTGATAATAATGATAACCTAAATGAGTCTTCACCTCTGAAAGTGAAATCGTGTTTTAAAATTTAATTCCAAGGCTGCTAATATCAAAATTACATTTTAAATGTTTTTTCTTCGCAAAATGGAGGCTGACTGTTTTTTTTTTGGACACTGAAAAATGATGAGTGCCTGAAATGTCAGCGTCTCCTTGTTTCTCACTATGATTATCATTCCATTCATCGTTATAATCTCTGAGATATCCTTCCATCCAAGGAGACCTGAAAATGTTTTCTTATTTAATAGGGCAAGAAATGTAAGTTACGAAAAGTACAAGAGTAGAAATGTATTTTCATTTTTTGTCTTGAATGTCTTCAAAAGCAAAAGTCCAATTTTGAGTCCTTATGTTTTTAACAAAATGTTTGATTCAATCTGACAGCACTGGATTTTGTAAATTATGAACACAAATATGTCCAACACTGAGTACATGCATATATGCTCGTTATAATTATCATATTTTTGTAGGTTCATGACCTCCACATACCCACTCATTTTCCTCCTTTTTAAAATCCTTGATTCCACTTATTTTAAATAATGCTTTCTGAATACTTGTGTTTATAAGATTAGTTTAATTTTCTCGTTGAATCTACTAACTTTGTAACTGTGTTGTGCTTGTATAAAATTGGTATTAAGTGAAAAATGTATTTCTTTGCAGATGCGAATGATTGTTCACAATGCCCAGAATATTTCAAGCCAAATGATAAACGAGACAAATGTGAACCGCTGCCTGTCGAATATCTGGCTTTCACTGACCCATGGGCCATAAGTTTGTTGACTTTTTTTTTCATCGGAATATTTCTTGTCACAGTTCTAATTGCAGTGGTTTTGCGTTTTAATGAAGTGCTCATCCACAATTCCACAAATAGGAAGTTGGCTTACATTTTGTTGATTGCACTGTATGGCTGTTTTATCAGCAGTGTTACATATTTGGGCATCCCAACAGACTTGAAATGTCAGATCTGCAGGCCTATATCAACTTTTTGCATCACTCTAGTTATTTCATGCTTAATGAGCTTTCTTGTGCAACTTAATTATACATCGTCAGGTAAATTCAACATCCTGGTTGAAAAACAACAAAAGGGATATGAGGAAGTCTTACATCAGTATTTTGCTGTAACGTAGGAATCTTCCTGACCAATATATTTCGTAATTGCTTGCACATCGTCAGGGATTATGAAGTAGAAACGAAAAAAGGTTTTTGCAAACCTGCACTGATAACATTTTTGTCCCCCAGCCCTCTCACAAAGTCGGAGACGGGAGACATTTAAATGAGCTCCACCCGACCGACCGATCATCTGTCCATGTACTTTAGTGGATGCGATATTTCAAAAACAGTTTAACATTTAGTTTTCATTATGCAAATATCTAATCCTCATGATATTATCTCAACATGTTTAAATCACGGCTGCCATTGGCTGAATTATGTTGCCATGGCAAAGATCTCGGTAACTTCGACATGATATTTCAAAAAAACGTTCAAGATTTAGGTTTCATATTACACAGATCTATTCCTCATACCACCGAAAAGGCAGGGGATCTCGAGTATCAGCGACTTATTTTAATGAAATTAAATTTTGGCTAAAATTATTCAACTCTTCAACGTTTTAACAGCCTTTGCTGAAATCTTCATAAGAATAAGGACACAGCAAGGATGCAGTGAATTGCTTAAGTAAAGAAGATAAATTATGTTGTTTGATAAGGCTGTCATTATAATGATGTATACTTTGGAAAACATTCAAGGAGTTCCTCAGAAACAGAAAAAGGAAAATGATTTATGAATGATATGCTCAAGTATAAAGCCTCTGCATGAAAACAAAAAAACATTTAATCACGTCACCTAGCTCAGCTTTTGAGAAAGTACTTGGAAGTCCTCCCTTCAAAGCAACAATGATTGAGCAGCTATAGCCATAAAAAGGTATTTATGTTGGTTTAGCCCTTGTTGGAAAAAAAAAGAACAAGGCAAACTACTGAAACATGTCACAACTATAAGGGCAATCTGTAGAGCGCATACCTCCGACATGTAATGCCTGATCCATGAGAACATATCAGGACCAATACATTTTTGAAATATCATGCTATACAGTGCTATATCGTTTATGGCCATATTTCTCAATGGTGAAGAATCACTTTAAAAATAAATAATTCTCGTTTTCAGATCCGGATTTGGATGTTCACCAAAATCAAATCAGTTCTTCCTTGACACACACCCAATCTGTTCACAAAGCTTAATCCGAATCCGTCCACAACTTTTTGAGATATCGTGCTATATATTCTTTGTGGCTCTATCTCTCAATGATGAAGAATCACTTAAAAAATTCTAGTGGACGTTTCCGGATCTGGCTCTTCAACAAAATATAAGCAGTTCGTCCTTGTCACACACCGAACCTTTCCACAAAATTTCATCTGGATCCATCCACAACTTTTTGAGATATCCTGTACACAAAGAGACAAACAGACAGATGAAAAATCACTCATGGTGACAACTTGGCAAAACAGCACAAAGTAGAATAGTACTCGGTAAAGCACATACCTCTGGCAGATTAAACAGTTTATGTTTTGTATCCCACTGATGGGCTGGATCCAAACCAAAATCCAATCTGCTTGTTCTTGTCACCTATTCAACTCATCCACCTTGTTTTGTCATCACTCGTCGACAATTTTTTCAGATATAGTGATATATTTAGTTTTTGGTCCCATCTATTAATTTCAGAAATTAGGCCTGTGTTGACCTTTTGACCTTAAACTTAATTGGTAGTGGAATTCAGCGACCTGATATGAAAACGCTTTTCAAATTTCAAGTCAATCGGATGAAAATTGAGGATTTTAGAAAATTTGGCCCAAATTGGCCTTTTGGCCTATTTTGACCTTTTGGCCTATGTTTACCTCAAAATCAATCGGTGGTTGACTTCAGTGAGCTGACATGCAAATGCTCTTCAAATTTCAAGTTCATTGGATTAAAAATGAGTATTTTAGAAATTTGATCTATGTTGCCCTTTTGGTCTAAATTGACCTTTTCACCTATGGTAACCACAAAAATAATAGATGGTTGAATTCGGTGACATGATATGTAAATCCTTTTCAAATTTCTCTCAATCGGATGAAAAATTAGGATTCATAAAATTTGGCCAAAATTATTTTGACCTTTTGGTGAAATGTTTACCACAAAATTAATGGGTGTTTGAATTCAGCGACATGACTTGAAAATGCTCTTCAAATTTCAAGTCAATCGCATGAAAATTGAGGATTTTAGAAAATTTGCCCCAAATTGGCTGATTGTCAACGTTTTGGCTTATGCTTACTGCAAAATTAGTAGGTTGTTGAATTCAGTGACCTGATATGCAAATGTTCTTCAAATTTCAAGTTAATTGGATTAAAATTGAGGATTTTAGAAATTTGTCCGATGTTGACCTTTTGGTCTATGTTGCCCTCAAAATTAATAGGTCAAGTTCAGCGACCTCATATACAAAGGGACTTCAAATTTCAAGTCAATCAGATGAAAACTGAGGATTTTAGAAAATTTGGCCCAATTTGGCCTTTTTCCCAAGGTTGATCTCAACATTAATAGGTGGTTGAAATCATGGACCTGACATGCAAATGGTCTTCAAATTTCCAGTCAATCAGATGAAAATTGACAATTTTAGAAACAATTTTAAATTTTGGCCTATCTTGGGTTGACCTTTTGGCCTATGTTGAACTTTTGACCTAAGTTAACCTCAAAAGTAATAGGTGGTTGAATTTGGTGACCTGATATGCAAATGCTCTTCAAATTTCAAGTCAATCAGATGACAATTGACAATTTTAGAAATTTGGCGGATGTTGACCTTTTGGTCTACGTTGATCTTTTGGCCTTTGTTGACCTCAAAATTAATGGTTGGTTGAGTTCAATGACCTCATAGGCAAATGGCCTGAAAATTTCAAGTAAATCGGATGAAATTTCACAATTTTAGAAAATGTGGCCCAATTTGGCCTTTTGGCCTATGTTGATTTCAAAATGAATAGGTGTTTGAATTCATTGACCTAATACGCAAATGGTCTTCAAATTTCAAGTAAATCAGATGAAAATTGACAATTTTAGAAATTTGGCCGATGTTGACCTTTTGGTCTATGTTGATCTTTTGGCCTTTGTTGACCTCAAAATTAATGGTTTGTTGAGTTCAATGACATCGTAGGCAAATGGCCTTAAAATTTCAAGTAAATTGGATGAAAATTGACAATTTTAGAAAATGTGGCCCAATATTGGCCTTTCAATAGTGGCTGGCTGATCTGCATGGGATTTATTCTTTAAAAAAAAAAACTCTTAAAGAGTGTAAAATGACTTTCTAAATTATTTGCATCTGTGATTAACTGATGAATCTGTGTTGATTGTTTACATTAGTACATATTTAGTACTACCCAATGTGCAATGGATATAAATGTCCTAAGTATTACCCAATATAAATAGTGTAGCTGCCCAACAAGGAAGGACGATTAAATTTCTTATTTGTCACTCTCATTGGCGGAAAATTAGTTATGCTCTTCATTTTATACATTTAAATCTGGCCTTGTTCCTCGATCTATCCCGAACAACCCCCCCCGCCCCCCAACCAAACAAGCCAACCCTCACGTACTCACTCTATTAATGTCGAGGCTGGTTACCCACCTGGGTCAATTCTCCCCGTTATTCTTTTTGTGGAATTGCCCCCTGTCCGTTGTCTTTGCTTCAGTCTTTCAAACTTCCCTGCCACCTCCCACCAGAGGTTTATGGATTATCCTCCCACCTCTTCCACTCCCTCCTCCCACCTGCACCATTTCCTTCCCTCTTCCCACCTCATCTCCCTCCCTCCCTCCTCCCACCTCCACACTTTCCCTCCCTCTGGACTCCCACCCAACCACACCCCTTTCCTTTGTCTTTACTTCAGTCTTTCAAATGTGCTACCCATCACAACCTAATGCACTCACCCATGCCCATCCACAATATGTTTTGTGTTGGTTCTTTCCTATGCTGTACTTCTCTGGTCCATTGTTACTTGGTTTGTATTATTCTTTTGTCCATCCTCCACACCCTTTGGTAGTTTGTGAACCTGCTGCCCTTTGTGGTTCAGCTTCTCTATGTGCCTCGAGTTCGACCCATGTATCAAAAGCAGAACCATGCTTTGACCTTAGTCCCTCATATTTCCTCACTCTTCTCCAGCCCTGGCCTCTTATAATTGTTTTTTCCCCTTTATCATGGAAAGTTTCAAATGTCCCTTCTGTTCATAAAATAATTCTAGTCGAATACACTCAACTACAGACCAGGCCGTTTATTCCCTGTAATAAGCAAAGTGACAACTCTGGAATCTCTGATCATCAGCTCAGATTCCTACCCAGCTATTCTGACATGGACATGTTGCTTATTTTAACTCAACAATTGATATATGCATTACTGTTGTTGTTGTTGTTGTTGTTATCGTTGTTGTTGTTCTCCTCCTCTTCTCTTTATAAGGGGTGAGGTCCGATGGCATGAAACTTGTCCTGCCTTGACTGTGATACTCCTCTACCTCCCTCTGTCCTCAGCCAACTCCCTCCACTCTCCAACCACCCCCTACCTTATGGATATCACTCCTCACACAATCCTCCCAACCATGGTCTACCTCATTTCCTCCTACCTGGTTTCCTCAATCTCCTCTGCTCTCTTTGCCATTCCCTCTTCCCCCATCCGCAGCAAGTGTCCAGCCCATCTCAGCCAGCATTTCACCAATCTTCCTTTCAAGCTCATCTGCACACCAATCTCCTCCTTCAGTTCATCCATCCTCCTTCTATCCCCCCTCTTCACTCCCGCAATCCTCCCGACCCAGTCATTGCATTTCAAATAAATGATCAGGACCATCTCTCAAGATTTCTATACTTTCTAGGACCAAGTCGCATTATCCAAACTGTCTACAAATGCGAGTCATGGTATTCCACTTACATGGTTAACAGATGTTCTCTGCAAGCACAAACAATGAGTTACAATTATTGCCATTCTGTCTCGTGATCTTACTTTTGAGACTGGTGTTCAGCAAGGCAGGGTTTTTAGATTGTCCTTATTATTTATTGTTCTACATCAATGACCTTGATGTGGAAGAATAATAAGGTCAGAATCATAATTAAATCATGCCAGTATAATACTCTGCACAATTTTTTTTCCAGATTACTCCACTCTTTGCAAAACAGAACACCACACTTTTGAGGAGGCAGGCCACTGCAGCTTCATTCCACTGATATGGGGGAAAAAAACAATTCATTGGTTGGCTACCAGCAACATCTCAAGAACATTTCATGCTCTCACTTTGTTCCTCCACAAGGAGCAGCTTTATAATCCCCCAGTCGGCTTATTTTACCAAACCCTGGATGATTTGTAGTTGCAGCAGCTCCAAAGGCTCATAATCTGTTTCACCTTCTCTTTGACAGCTGATGGTAAACTGGCTTCGAAGGCTGGCTGATGCTTCAATCGTCTCCACCTAGCTAACTTAGTCGATTCTGAGATACTCAGCGAGGAGAGAATTCATCCAAAATACAATGCATATGAGTTCGTACTCGACGCCGGTGCAACTGCTTCCCATAATACTTAACTGGAGGCGTTCAAGTCAAAGACTTTGTGTTATTGGCATTATACTCTGTAGTCCCAGGGTCTGCTTTTTAATGACTGCAAACGAGTTAGGGGACTTTCACGTTTCTATTCTCTCACTTCTCGCTTTGCTCCTTCCACTGTCTAATCTCTGTGTCCTCCTCAAGCTTGCTCAGGCCATACACGTTGTTGCAGAATCCCACATATTGTTACCCTTCCCAATTATCCACTGAATGCTCATTCCCTTTCATCGGTCTATTTTCTCACCTGTAGAATGGACTCCCTGTGTCTGTTGTCTGCTACTCTTCCTTTCATTCCTGTAAGAGTGCTTCCCATTGTCATTTCTCCCAGACAAGCCCCTTCACTCTTCTATTTCTGAACAACCCGAGCCTCCGACCCTTGACACTCACTCCACTCTTATCTAATGCCTTTGTATCCATGTCCACCTTTAATCCCCTGTCGGTCTGTGAACCTGCTTCCTTCTATTGTATAGTTCCTATGTATAGAGTGTACATTTATGTATCCAAAAAATTAATCAGAGCACACAAGCGGCACTATGATTAAGAGTGGTGTTTTTACTTTTTGGGATGTGTTCCACATGTGGAATGACAATGTGTTTCAATATTTGCAAAAGCGGGAGGGGGACTCATATTAGATGTACATCATTGAAAATGACAGGAGCACATGCAGATACAGCAAGGCTATACTCATGCATGTAAGTAATCACCCGGCAACCAAAAGCAACACCAGCAATCAACAGATGCTGGACACAACATGCACACACTCGTTGCTGCTGTAGTTTCAGAGAAGAGAGCAAATACCTATTTTAGAGGGTCAAGACTCCCCTAAGACAGCCATAGATCCTGATTTTTTATGCAGTGAACAAACTTTGGTACATCACGGGTGATGAAGGTTGTGGTGAAGTTTCATCGAAATTGTGTGTAGTTTCGGTGAGCAAAGCAAATACCTATTTTAGGGGGTCAAACCTGGATCCACTTTAATCCCCATGCATGGTCTAAATCCCCATGCATGGTCGAAATCCCCATGCATGGTCTAAATCATGGTCTAAAGACCCCTTTAGACCATGATTTTTTTTCATGCCGTGAACAAACTCTGGTACATCACAGGTGATGAAGGTTGTAGTCAAGTTTCATCAAAATTGTGAGTGTAGTTTCAGCGAAGAAGTTCCAAGTGTTTACATACAGCCTGACTGACTCACCGACTGCCAAATACCACCACACGATGCTTATACCTTACCTGAACAATTTTTGTTTGCAGTGAGCTAAAAACAGATGATTATTGTGTTAGTCTCTGTGGCTTTGTGGTAAAAGTTGCTCACTGGATCGTAAGCTGGCAGATGGGCTTCAATATTAGACAATGCCAAGTTCAAAATTTATTTCGTTTTGAGTGTGAATTGGTAGTGTTTAAATGGAAAAAAACCCAAAAGTATTATGCATATTTGTAGGTGGCTGAACTTATGATTCATGCACACAATGGGTATCCAAAATGTCAGTAATTTTAATCTTTCATTCTCCCCAAATGTGCACATTCATGCAATTTAGCATCATCAGTAACACCCTCCCACCAAACTTGATAACATTGGAATTTGTTCAGATACACCTTTTAAATTTTGTAAAGCACGTTCTACAACTTTGCCTCTGAAACAATGATACTCGTACATTCTGAAGACGTCATTTTTGCTTATGCAATATGTAAAATTTCCACCATATCTTTTCTTTCAGAAGATTTACCACGAGCAAAGGTAGCCGACATAAATGAGCAAATGAATTAAAATATTTTTTAAATAAAATACTATGCATAGGGGTTTGGTGGTATTCTTTTTTCGTGTGCAGCACAAGGCTGCAAGGAGCATCATTGACTGAGGGTGTGGCAATGCTGCTGATGCAGTGCCCCTGTAGATTAGAGCATTAATTTGGAATTTGGCCAGGATGCCGGGGATAGCTACCCAACTCTTCACGAAAGACACCACAAAGGGATCTTTAATATCCACCAAATAATTCCAGCAGATGTGATGCCCAGTTTAACATCTGTCTGAGGGACGGCCCACACAATAATTAATCACCCTGCCTGTGAAACACCGGGATGACAGTTTATAGCTGGGTTGAGATTCAAACCCTGGATAGACAGCTTAGCATGAGTGTGTGCACCTCTCAGCTGTCGTGCCGTGAAATAGGGATGCATTGCTTTGTAGCCACTGAAAACATTTATCAATTCTCTCGAACTCGTAGTTCCCTATACTCATTCCAATCCTTTAATCTATTTTACCTTCCAAACTCCAGGGATTTCCCCCATTGAGAACTGAGCTGCGATTTCCACACCCAGTGCTCATGCCACAGGGAGCTTTCACCAACTTTAAAATTATTTTCGTTGCACTCAATGAAGTTAGTTACACTTCATGCAGATTCCTTAATCTTTTCTTCACTCAAGATAATTGTCAGAACAGTCGTAAAACTTAAGTTTAATGCTTTGGCAATTTTACATGTTCTTGTGTAAATATGGAGAAGGAGGGAGTTATACCCTTACGTAAATAAATATGCTTATATGCTTCGTTATACAAAATCAGTAATTTCTTAACAATTTCACATTTCACTCCAGATTTCGACACTTATTTAGTCCACCAGATCCGATCCTCAAATCCGAAATCATATTTTGATTACATACTTTAATTAGTCCTTGAGAGTAGATCGTGTTTTGAAGGCGAGGCATGTTTGGGTACACCGAATCAAAAAGGCAGTTTAGACCCCTGCGAGGAAAAGTTGTACTGACCAAGGATAAGCCTTTCATGAAGGAAAGCCATTAATTATGTTCAAAAGGGGTGTTTAAATTTACCCAAATTTTCATTCATGCACTCCCTTGGAGTTCCCTTAATGTGCATGCAAAGTTTGGGGCTGAAAGGTTTCATGGTTTTGGAGTCATGTAGGAGACACACACACATATGTAATTATAGATTCTCTATTGCTGAACTTGGACTTAATTTCCAAGTACTGTGTCAATCAAGTTGTAAAATAATGTACAAGTGAGTCTATTTTTCTCTTCCAGGAATGGTGTATCTTGATACTGTCAAAAAATCTATCCAAAAATTACACATTTGGATCATGACTTGTGTATTTACACTCTCGCAAGCTGTATACTCTGTGCTATGGGCTTTTTATGGCAATTCTCTTGTTACTTATACTCCCCAAGAACGTTCAGGTATATTATTTCTGAAGTGTCACACTCCATCTTTGGCTTGGCCTCTGTGTTCCTTGACCTGCCCAGTGATCCTCATAATTATTTCTTCAGCTTTGGCCGTGAAGTCACAATATCTGCATTCAAATTTCATTAAGCCCAAATACATCACTTTCTTTATAATATTTTGTTCACTTGTGTTCTTGTTCTTCTTCATTTCTTCTAACACCACGGAAGGAAAGTTTTCTGTTGCTACAGAATTATTTTCTATCCTCGCTATATCCTATGGTGTGCTGGGGTGTACATTCATTCCTTTGTGCTATCGTGTTTTATTTTAATGTCAATTTATCTCTGTATATGGATTACCGAATAAAATGAATTTTAAAAATCATCTTCCACGGGTACCACCATTACCTCATTATTGCTTTATTAAAATACTGGAACAAACCACCATAATAGAGATTGCTGCAGCTCAAAGAATATGCCCACAACGATACGTTTCAGAGGAACTTGTGATGGGATGTCAGCTGTCAATAAATAGGTCGAAGTTTATTTGTATCTTGCCGGCTCATCCCACCCCCCTGCAGTCTTCATCCTCATCCCACCACTTCACAACTTCTTCCTCAACCTGCTCATCTCAGCTTCACCCTCACCCTTCCCGCAATCAGTCCCCCTTCACCCTTCTCAGTTTCCACTTACCTCGCACTCTATTAGCTACCTCTCAACTTCTCCATTACCTCACCCGACATATGTCCCTTCCCTACTCCTACCCCCTTCTCCATGTTCCTGCACCCTTTGAACGGTGCCTCCTCTCTCATTGAAAACTGTGTGGACCTCCATTATCCGAGGCCCTGTTCCAATCTGACAGATTGCTGAATATAGGGAGAAACCAGACATCTGCTTAACGGAATACTTCCTCCCACAATCTGTCCCCAATTCCTTCATGTCTCTCCCTGGCTATTTTCTCCTTTGGTTTGACAGGTCTTAAACCTCTCCCAGTGGAAGAGTTGGAATCTACATCAAGAACTCAATTTCTCACTGTTCCTACACTACTGTGGGAGAAAATAATTATATTAATGTACTCTCAATTATAATTGTTGCTGGTGCTTTATAAATTTAATTTTTATGCGATAAGTCGAATTGGCTGTCAGTGATGCTTTCCTTTCATCAAGAGTCTTTTGACCGAAATGTTGATAGAAGGAATGTCTTGCTATGGAACAATGTGACTTGGTTGATAACACTGCAACTTTTGCCATGATTCTTTCACCTAGTAAACACGTATTGCAGTTAGAGTTCTTTTGCCTAAGACTTATCAGCACCCTCCACTCCCACAAAGTATATAAATGCCAGAAAATGTAATCTTAGCTTAGTGCAAATCATTGTGGATGTATACCATCTCAGTGGGTTGTACTCGATAGTACTATGTTAATAAAATTATCTGATGTAATGTACAGTTGTGGACAGTGAATTAATTGTGGCTTTCATTTGAGTAACAGGATTTACCTCGAGTCGGTTAAAACGTAAACTACAAAATTCTACAACACTACTATTACCCTTAGTGTGGAAGGAAATACATCCGAGACATTCGGATTCTGAGTCAATTCTCTTTTTTTCAACTGCCACCACACAACCCGCTCGTCATTCTTCTGGGGAAAACCTCATATCAGAAATCCCCTGACAAACCAGAGCTCAAGCATTTCTTACAAATTATAAAGGCCAAGGCAAAATGATGCCACCACAGTACTCTCCCTACTAATGTGTTAATCAAACGGAAGGTACAAACAAAATACGTAATGTTGCAGAATAAGAGATGTTGACAGTCCACGTAATAACAAGGAAAAAAGACATAAAATCTCAAAGCCCCCATTGTTTTAGTAATTTTGCTGTAAGGAGTTAAAGGGCTATCCCATATTTATTTACAAATAAAATGGCTGCCAGTCTAACAGTCGGCCCTCATTGATCGGATCGCAAAATAAAGTTAGGCACAAGTGTATGCCATCGTGTGCTGTGCTTGTGCCATATTGAAACAAAATCAGGCCATGCATATCCGAGAAATGGTTGGGGACACGTTTGAGTAACAAAATGGCCACCGGTCAGCCATATTGGATCTGATCTCAACGAAGAATGATGTGCTTATGTAAGCCATCATTCTTTATCTTTGTGCTAAGTTTAAACAAAATTGGTAAATACATATCTGAGTAATGGTTAAGAAGGTGGAAGATACATGCATTTTTTTTCTACTAAAATGGCTGCCTTTCAGCCATCTTGGATATGATCTTGAAAGGAAATGAAATGCTTATGTAAGCCATCACTCCGTATCAGTGTGACAAGTTTGAACAATATCAGTAAATGCATGTCTGAGAGATGGTTGAGGAAGTGTTCAATACCGGGTGTTTTTTTTTGAGCCCGCGTTGGACTTTGTCCGAAACAGGGGCTTATCGATTTGTTCTGGATTTTCATGTCCGTGCATGTGTGTGTGTGCATCTGAAACCATATCTCGGACATGTATGGACCAATTTTATTCGTTCTTGCCACAAAGACAATACATGATGGTATACATATGCACATCATTTTGTTTCACGATGTGATCAAAGATGGTCGACTGGCGGACATTTTAGTTGGCATCAAACACATCCTCAACCATATCCCTGACATGCATTTACCGATCTAATTAAAACTTGGCACACAGATAATGATAATGAATGCTTACTTACATAAGCACGTCATTTTTTTTTTTCAAGATCAGATCCAAGATGGTCATCTGGTGGCCATTTTTCTTGTAAAAAAACAAAAACCTGATGTTGAACACATCCTCAACCATTTCTCAGACAAGCATTTACCAATGTTGTTCAAACTTGGTGCCCAGATAACAAATGATGACTTACATATGTATGTCATTATTTTCGAGATCTGATCTAAGATGGCCGACTGGTGGCCATTTTGTTACTTAAATGCGACCCAACCATTTCTTAGACATGTATGGTCAAATTTTGTTCAAACTTGGCACAGCCATTGTACATGATGGCAGACATGTGCACCTCACTTTATTTTGCGATCTGATCAAAGATGGCCAATGCGTGGCCAGACGTAACATGTAGTGATGAGTCACTGGGTTGCTCAAATGCATGCGTGTGCGAGTGAGTGAAAAGTGTCAAAGCTTATACGATGGAATCCCGCAGGAAGGAAAGGGCATGACTGTCCCATTGATGTATCACACATGAGAGTAGCATTTAGAGAATGTAAGCTGAGCCATTCAACACCAAGGAAGAGGGAGTTGAGTGGACAGAGAAGGCAAAAAATATATATTTAGTGTCACAGGTTGTGACCGCAGTGCAGTCATTCTTGTTTCCCTGTAGGTTCAGACCTCTGCGACACCCTGGACTATAAAATAGCATAGGCAAACTGCTGCAGACTTTAGTTTCCGTAAATTCAAACAATGCAATACTGAGAATGACTGAGCAAACAGAATGCTATAAAGGAGAAGGGATAGCTGCAAAAATGGTATTTTTGACATTTGAACGGTGAGAATATTCTAGTACATACATCCTTATTTGACTTTTTGGATTAAATTCGGAGAATATTCAATTTTGAAAGAGTCGACTGTATATCTTCTTTGTTATATTTTCTGTCATATTTCTCTCTTGAAAGTTTTTAAAATACTTCTTTTGATTAATATTGCTCATTCTGAGAGGAATCTTTTCTATGGATGACATTTATTGGTGCTTGAAGGTTTGCCTTTATTTGCTTGTTCATTTGTTTATTATATTTGAAAGCTGTGCAATATATCTCATTTTTTTTTTAATCCCAGAAAAGCAATACTGTCAGATTGAAACAATTATTTTTAGCCTCGTCTCGCATAGCGAACGCTGGCTCTAAGAGAGCTCCGCGTTGTTCTTTTTCTTCTTCTTCTTGTTCTTCTTCTTCTGGTGAAGACAAAACCTTTAGGACGTGGCTCTTGGCCACATTTTCCCTTGTTTAATCAGGTTTTAGGTGCAAGTGAGTTCTTTTATTTTTTTTTTCATAATTTTGAAAATTTGATCAGAAAGTAATATTTTCAAGGCATCACAAGAAGCAGAATTGATAAAAAAATGTTTTCTATTACCTATTTGTGCAATTGAAGCTTTATTGGCCAAAATGTTCCCTGGTCGACACCACAAGATGGTGGAAGAAATAATTGGAGCCGTTTAAAAAGTAGTCGTAGCTTGCATAACCACATGTTCAGAAATATCCAAAATCGTATTAATGATGTAAAAACAAACTATAATGAATGTTGATTTTTCTTTTGTAATGTCTAACATTTAATTATTTTAGTTTATTTAACCAACATAACACATTGCATTCAATTTGCTTTTATTAGTGTTTTTGCATGCTTTCTTAAACATTCAGGAAACATGACTGATTCACTATTATTCTTCGATCAAAAAAATAAACTATTTCTTTTAAACAAAGGTGAAAGGGTACTCCATCTTTTGGATCTGTTTTTGACCAATTTCCCTGAAAATATCAGAGAAGTTTTTTTTACACATGGTCAAGGCTTGTGAAGGAGCTCGGACACAGAACAGATCAGATCAGGACACAACATAACAAAGGGAACAGCAGGAGAAAGAGGAAAACGCCAAAAGCAGGGTGGAGGGAGAAAGCAGACAAAGACAGCCAAACAATTGATGCAGACATCGATGAGGGGTAGGTACAGGAGAACCCAAGAGGTGGACAAAATGGATAAATAAGGAAAATTTTGGGATGGGTGTGGGCGTTGTTTAACGGATGTAGAAAAGATCATGGTTTGGATGGGGGGGGTGACTTGAATGTTGATGAACAGCTGTCTTGCATACCTGGAGGGAAGAATGAGATTGAAGAGTGTGTGGAAGGTGGTTTCACAGATAGGATAAAGGGGAATAAATGATTGAGGTGAGCAGTGGTTCTGGATTTAGGCATTTTCACTTGGAGGGGATGATGGTGGACTGCGTGCTTCCTGCAGATACCTGGGGGGGGGGGGACGAAGCATGGAGAGGGCAGAGGGTGCAAGATCAGAAGTGAGGCAGAAGAAGACAGAGAGACAATTGACCTTTCAGCTATGGCGTAATGATAGGCCCATATACTCAGCTTCATCACGAGAGATTCCAATGATCTTGAAGCCTTGGTTTCCATGGCATCAATCTGAGCTAGATATGAGGCAGGGAAACCAACCCTGAGATTCAGCAGTACTCCTTCAAGCTGTGGATGACAACCTTGTCGGTGGATATTAGCTTAATCGAGGGCTATTACTCTGCTCTCTGAGAAATTACAAACCACCTTAAACATTATTTTTTAATAAATACTAGCAGGGCACCACACAATTTAAAATGTGACTTCAAGTGCTCAACTCCCCCCCTTCATAAACACCAAGTTATCACTCCCCCACCCCCTCACAAGCCACAAATCCTCAATATCTCCCTCCCAACCCAAAGGCTTCAATCCTCTCTCCATCCCAAGCCTTCAATCCACCTCCCCACTCCATCCGAACCACCACTGAAAGTCCGCAATGCCTTCAAGTCTCAACTACCACCTCTGAACAATCCTTGCTTTCCACTCTCCCCACCCCCTCAACGTAAACTCATTGTCCTGCTGTCCCCTCCTCCCACTCATAAAAGCAAAAAGGCATTCTTACATCGATCATTACATATTTAACTCTGATCTGATAATATTTTTTAGTGATTCTTCACCATTGAGAGATTGGACCAAAAACGATACATAGCCTGACATTTCAACAATGTATTGATTGGGCCCGATATGTTCTCATGGATCTGACATAACGTGGCAGCAGTATGCGCTCTACCGAGTGCCATTCCAAATGTTGTTGTTCCCCACCTCTTCCCTTTATAAGGGGTGAAGTCCAATGGCACCAAGCATCTGCCCAAGATAAGAAGGTTCCAAGTAAGACAACTTAAAACTCCTTGATTGTGGTGACGCAATATTAACTAGAAGGGCACTCAGTAGAGCAAATAGCTCCACCACACAATGATTGATCCATGAGAACATATCTGGCCCAATACATTTTTGAAATATCATTCTATATATCGTTTTTGGCCCATCGGAATGGTGAAGAACCACTTAAAAAGTTCTCATATGCAGAGTCGGCTTTGGATCTTTACCAAAATTGAATAAATTATTTATTGTCACACTCCCAACATGTCCAACAAGTTTCGTCTGTATCCGTCCACAACTTTTTGAGATGTCAAGCTATATATCGTCTTTGGCCCTATCTCTCAATGGTGAAAAATCACTTCAAAATTCTAGTAGCGAGATCCGGATCCGGATTTTCACCAACATATAATTAGTTCGTCTTCGTCACACACCCAACCTGTCCACAAAATTTCATCCCAATCCGTCCACAACTTTTTGAGATATCCTGCACACAAACAGATAAACAAACAAACAAGCCGGTAGGCAGACATGGGTAGTTGACTATCCAATATAATCTGATGCGATGGGCCCATTCAATGGGTAATGACCTGAGGATTAAGCACAAGAAAATTCATGATTCCAGCTTCAAGGGTTAATGCTGCAGATTGTTTTTTCGTTAAAATACCCCCAAATTTAGAGGTTTTTCGGCCGTTGCTAGGTAACGGAGGGGTCCATAGCAACGGTTCTTTCTCACACATAACTCGGCCATACCATGAACCTACCATACCAGTTTCATGTATATCTGACTCATAGTCTTTGAGATATAACGAACTTCGTTTATTTATTGTTTTCGACCAGGGTTCATTCAAAGTCTATCTTCTCCGACAGTTTTCATAGGATCCGGCTGGAAATTTTTGACAATATGGCTGCATGTACTGGCCACAGTCGCTCATGGCCCGATTTTTGATTTTCGATAAAATAATTTTTTTATGATGTTTCAAAAATTTCAAAGTCCCGTTGCTAGGCAACGGTGGTGTCCATAGCAACGGTTCTCATTTGCATATAACTAGGTCATGGTATGAACCTACCAACCAAGTTTCATCGAAATCGCCATTGTATTAACTGAAATCGCCATTTTAAATACTAATAATAAGGGTAGAACAAATCTCAAAAAAAATAATAATAATTTCGACAAGATCGACTACCCAACAAGCCAGTCGGCGGCTATGGTTCGCCGAGCATGGAAACGATAACATATAGAGCAAAATGGATGTCATATAGCGGATAAGGAATCACCTTAAGATTATGCATATCAAATCTCATCCAGTTCCATCTTCTGATAACTACTCGGTATCCATTTAAATGAAAAGTACCGAAAATGTGGTTTGAAATCGGAAACCCCCAAAGTTAGAGGGGATGCTGTGGGTGAACAAAGATCTAAATCGAAAATCTGGCTTGATCGTTTGTGCTCAATGTATTCCAGACGATTAGTGTGAATGTTCATAACCATCCGACCATAACCCTAGGAGGAGTAGAATTTGGCGTGAAGGCCCCTCCAGCTCTCACATATTATCGATTTTTGCACTAATTGACCTTTGACCCCTGACCGAAGCGAAATTGGTCGATATGTCCTGAGACAAAGTTGTAGTACTCTTTGAGTACCATAAACCTGCAAAGTTTCATTCGTATTGATGCACTCACCTGGTCGCGAGGGGGCCTTCAATTTTCGCCAATTTTCGCGCATACCCGAATTGTCGGGGGCACTGCGGGTAAAGTATTCCATATATCCCAAAAACCGGAATCTATTTGATATAGCATCACCTGTAAATCATTCGTTCCAAATTTCATAACCCTACGTGGGATAATGACTTTCGGAATTGATTTCGCTTGAACGGTAACGATTTTGAAGGTTTTCGGTTGTTGCTAGGGAACCAAAGCGTCCCTAGCAACCATCACAATTTCCAAAGCACTAGGTCATAAGTTGTACCTACCACCAGAGTTTGGTCAAAATCCGCCCACGTTTACTACCAATTATGCTGATGACAAACGAACAAACATCTAAACAAACATCCAAACAAACAGACAGAATTACTGACAATAAGGGTCACCTATTTCGGCGACCCAACAAACAAGAAAAGATGTCGTGCTGAGCATGATACTTGCAAAATCCACCTCCCTCTCCAAAGGTTGTCATGGATACATCGAATTGTCCATTTCATTAAGATTACAATTCACAATCTCAATCAAAGTTCAGGTCAATCAGATGAAAATTTATTATTTTTCAGATTGAAATTGATGCTTTTAGAAGTTTGACCTTGAGTTGACCTTTGACCTTTTGACCTCAAAAATAGTTGCTTTCCCAATTCAGTGATAGACATTGCAAATCCTGTTCAACTATCAAGTTAATAGTGTTTAAATTGACGATTTTTCAGTTGAAAATTGATGATTTTAGAAGTTTGACCTTGAGTTGTCCTTTGACCATTTAATCTCAAAATTAGTTCTTTTCCAAATTCAGTGATGTAATATGCAAATAATGTTCAAATTTCAAGTCAATCGGATGAAAAATGCTGATTTCTGAAATCTGACCCCAAGATTACCTTTGACTTTTGACCTCAAAATCAATCGGCTTCTCAGTTGAGACTACCTCCACAACTTAGTAAACTTTCGTGAACATCATTTTAAAATTGTGACCTGAAGGCAATAAACAGACAAACAGACAGACAAGCCGGTAGGCGGCCATGGGTCACCGAGCATCTAATGACCTCTGACCCCTGATCTGAGTCAATCTAGTACTAAGGACTTACGAAATTGCAATCGAATCGGTTTACCCATGTATGAGCAAGGGTGCTTTGAATGGTTATTTGCCCAAACAATGCACTCATTGACCTTTGACCCCTGACTTAGCCGAGATAGGTCAATATATCCTGAAGTAAAGTTGTAGTACCCATTGAGTACTCTGTACCTATGAACTTTCATTCGTATTGGTTAAACCGTGTAGGAGCAAGGGGGATTTGAATGGTCATTTTGCCCGAAAAATGCACTCATTGACTTTGACCCCTGACCTAGCGAAGATAGGTCAATATGTCCTGAAGCAAAGTTATAGTACTCATCGAGTAAAATGTACTTATGAACTTTCATTCGTATCGGTTAATCCGTGTAGGAGCAAGGGTGCCTTGAATGGTAATTTCGCCCGAAAAATGCACTTATTGACCCCTGACCTACTCGAGATAGGTCATTATGCAAATGAGCAAAATTGGAGTACTCATTACGGTATATAATCATGTAAAGATTCATTCAATTCGGTTCAACCGTCTTGGAGCTAGTGTACTTTGAATTTTCAGTGGGAATGCTCAATGGCCCTCGGACACCCAAGTTGAGAGGGTTACCATTTGGAAACTATAAGATATAGAAAAAAATGGATGTCATATAGTGGATAGAGAATCAC
>NC_140961.1:92297233-92309733 GCF_056783735.1 Eptatretus burgeri
ATTATTCTATTTCATTTTATATTTTCAAGTGTTTTGGTTTTTCGTAGGTTTATTTATTTGATCACTAAAACATCTAATCAATATATATTCAAGTCATTTCATTAACGTTACTTCAGCAAATCAAATGGTTTTGGTGTCCATGTAAAGATGGTTTGTTGGATGAAGATAAAACATCTTAAAGGTTGATATGATGTAATGTTAACATATGAGACCTCTCATATGATTGAAATGTAAGAAATTCGGGAATGCAGGCAAATACATGAAATCGGTTTTCCACAGTATTCCCCAAAGTTTTACTTTGTTTCATTTCCTGGTCAATTGACGAAAAGCCCACTACCAGAAAGTCAAAAAATAAAAATAAAAACAGTCAATCGACATTTTCTGAGTAAATTGTTTTTGAGCAAATACTCCAATATGAGCTACAACTTTGTATAAAATAAAATAAAATAAACATTCAAAATATACATAAACATTGCTTTTTTGGGGGGTTTTCTTCAAATAACAAGATTCAAAAACAAATTGTTTTTGCAAATACCATCCATGAGCCTAAACATTGTATATAAAAGCATAATAATAACAATACATTTTGCAAGTTAACTTTGTTTCAGTTCCTGGGTCCATTGGACCCGTGTTATGCCAAGTCGTCTAGATTTTTATCCGTGAACCCTTGGGTTTAGGTGCAGCTGGGTTGGTACAGGTGGGGTGGGGGTTAAATCTGTCTAAAATTAACTACATTAAGGTGGTGAGATAAATATTTGTAAAGTGGAGGGGTCTGAGCCCATATTGGCGGTGAACTTGAGGAATATATGGGTAAATACAAGAGAGAGTGAGGCCATAACAACTACGTTGGCCATAACAGAGTATTGATATGGGACGATAAGGTAAAAGGACGTTGGGATTTTTGTTCAGTTTTAGAATGGGAATGATTGTGGCCTGTCTGTTTCCATGTGCCTGGGAAAAGTGTGAAGCCATGGTTAGTTGGATTTTTATTATTTTAGTGTGTATATTAGTAATGTATTAGTCACATTTCATATGGAGGTCAGCTTTTTTTCACAGTATGAATGGTGTTTGCTGGATGCACATAAGTGTTTCATGAAAAAGGGCTGGAGTGGAAGTAGTGCTGGACAATAAATGTTTTTAATTGTTTGCCAAATTTGTTTGGATGTGCTAAAGTTTTGGTTATTCCTGTTTTCAAAAAAAAAAAAAAAAAAAAAAAAAAAAAATTCCAATGATATTCAATACCTGAGGGTAAATTCATCAACTCATTCATGATAACAGTTATTTGTGTTTGTCTATTCTAATAAATGTTCATGCCTGGTGATGGCTTAATGGTGAAGGTGGTGGGCTTGGGATCCCTGGGTCCTGAGTTCAAATTCCGCTCAGCTGTTGACTTAATACCAGGTGGGGATGACGCCGCCGTCATCCTTCCGAGGTCAGAAAAATGAGTACCAGATTCCTGGGATGATTGAGCCGTTTGAGTATCCTGCGTCGGAGTGGATACCCATCCAGGATTGTGCCCAATAGCTTCAGAGACTGCTTTGGCAGCACCAACGTTCTGTACAGAGTATGGTCCCAATGGATGGATAGATAACAATAAATGTCAATGTGTGTATCTCCTCGATAACTCCAAAACCATGAAATCTAGCAGCCTGAAACTTTGCAAGCAGGCAAAGGGAACATGAATAAAGTGCATGAATGAAAATTGGGTGTTTGGGTTAATGAAAACAACCCTTTTGAAGAGAATTAACGCCATTATTTAATTATATCCTTTATGAGGTGCATCCTCGGCCACCTTACTCAATGGGGACTTGAGGCATATCCTGGGTTACCTCGCTGGGGTCTGAAGCTGTCATGTTTTTTTGGTCTACTCAGCCATGACCTGATTTTGAACAGGATGCAACAATTTCGTAACGAGTTTTTTTTTCCACTGTCCTCACTCGTGGTATTGATTCGTACGAATCGCTGGATATCATGTACAATGCTTATAAACACCCAGAGACACCAGCGTTTGTGGCTTTATTTCATTTCTGCACATGCCATAACCTTGATAATCTCCTAAACTAAGCTGAATTACAAAATTTAAGCTCCAGAATTGAACTTGGCAGGAGTTCCGACTGCTAAAAGGTGTTCATTTGTCCAATTTGGACATTGCTTGGGCATCTCCGGGAGATGTTTAATTTGACGGATCTTTACTTGCCAAGCTAGCGGTTCCTTATCAACAGTTTCGTTGGAATGCTTCCTTGAGTGCTTAAGCCACTTGGCGAGCACTCTGCAATATTTGCACTGTTACTGAATGCTGCATGTTGATCAACATGAACAAAGTTAAGGAGCCACTTGTGTGCGTTGCCCACATCTTGCTCTGCGGTGCAACAGGTGGTGGCTGGCTCAGTGAAAATGTGAAATTTTATTTTACATGACGTTTCCCCTTTTGTATGATCTTCCATGATATGACCTGTCATTTTGACATCGACAAATACAAATAGAAGTTAAACATTTCGTTTTTTAAAGTTTCTTCAACCATTTTGTGGAGTGCTTTGTGAAGCCACTTGGCATGTGTTCTTCAAGCTTCAATGGCGATACCGTGTTTCGATACTGGATGTGGGAAGGCAAAATAAATGATGTGGTCACAATGAGTAAAAAAATGCTTTCCGTTGTTATCAATAAATGAATCACTGCATCACGGCAGGAAAGCCGAGAAGTATGCATACTTACTCTAAGCTGTTGAGCCTGCGTTTGAATCCTGACCCAGCTATAAACTGTCATCCTGGTGCTTCATAGGCACTATGAAGTGTGAACTGTATGGACTCCATATCTTCAGCTTGTGGCTTTCCCTTCAGCCTGAAGCTCTCGCTGAGGCTGACCAAAAAAAATCAGTGTACCATCTGTTGAATGAACAGGAAACTTGGCATCGCATCTGCTGGAATCAATCTCCATCTCCCCACTCTCACCCCTCCCCCCCTTCTCACTCTCTCAGCCATCTCCCTCTCTTACCCCTACAATTCTCTTACCCCTACAATTCTCTCACCCCTACCCCTCTCTCACCCCTACCCCTCTCTCACCCATTACCCCTCTCACCCCCGACCACTCTCTCACCCACAACCCCTCTCTCACCCCTCCCCCTCTCTCACCCACTAATATTCTCTCACGCCCTACTCCTCTCTCACCCCTACCCCTCTCTCAACCCCTACCCCTCTCTCACTCCCTACCCCATTCTCACCCCTACCCCCCTTTCACCTCCCCTGCCTCTCTCTTCACTCCTCTATCCTCTCTCACCCTCCCCTTGCTGCTCCACCCTTCTCCCCTCTTTTGTAGCATGTACAAATCAAATTTGGAGTTAGCCGACTGGAGGGGTGCAGTGGTTCCTGCACATACGAGCATGCATTCATGCATGCAGGCAGACCTTTACCAGGTAGATAGCGTGGGTTTAATTGCTCCCGCCCCACATCTCTAAAGTATCAACTGTGTGTGTGTGTGTGTGTGTGTGTGTGTGTGTGTGTGTGTGTGTGTGTGTGTGTGTGTGTGTGTGTGTGTGTGTGTGTGTGTGTGTGTGTGTGTGTGTGTGTGTGTGTGTGTGTGTGTGTGTGGTCCCAATGGATGGATGGATGGATATCATTATCTTTGCTGACCACACCTCTCTGTCTCTATCTCTGTCTCTGTCTCACACTCACACTCACAGCTCCCACCCCACCTAATAAAATGCAGCACTCTCCTCCCACACTTCTGACCCTCTTTCTCATCCCCACCCTTAATATCCCTGTCGGTGAAGCGATGGGTTGTGTTTGCTTAACTAAATAACAAAAACAGTTATATTTTATTGTATTACTCAATACTTTGTGTCTGCTCTTTCCTTTCTTGAATGCCATCATTTTTACCAATGCTTCCTGGATATGACAGAAGCTCTCTTCCAAGAAGTATGGACCAATTACCCGGTATTATATTCCCTAGTTCTGTAAGATTAGTCTGGTTTCCTCTTCTTACTTCCACCATCAAAGGTGGGTCGTCTGTTTGTTTGTTTAGCTGGAAACAGGATATCTCCAAAAGTTTTGATGGAAACAGACAAAATTTGGTAGAGAGGTTTGGTGTGTGACAAGGACCAAATGATTAGATCTGGGTGAAGATCTTGATCTGGATACTGTAATTACCTGTCACCGAAGGTGAAATATGGTATGTTTTCACCACTCTGTGTCTGTTTGTGACATGCAAAATCGAAGGTTTTGCAAGTATATTGGTCAGTCGATTTTGTTATTCTGTTTATCTGTCAATCACCTACAGGTCACAATTCTAAACCGATTGTCATGAAACTTCACCAAGTTGTAGAGGTAGTCTCACCTGAGAAGCCTATTGATTTTGAGGTCAAAAGTCATCTTGAGATCAAATTTCTAATTGTCATTTTTCATCCGATTGGCTTGAAATTTGAACATAATTTGCATATTGCGTCACCGTATTGGGAAACCAACGATTTTTGAGATCAAAATGTCAACTCAAGGTCAAATTATAAAATCATCAACCTTCAACTGAAAAAGTCAACTTACATGCTATTAACTTGAAAGTTGAACAGGATTTGCATAGTCCATCAATGAATTGGGAAAGCAGTTATTTTTGAGATCAAAAGGTCAAACTTATAAAATCGTCAATTTTCATCCGATTGACCTGAGCTTTGATTAAGATTGTCAATTTTAATATTAATGAAATGGACAATTTGATGTATCCATGGCAATCTTTGGAGCGGTGGTGGATTTTGCAAGTATCATGCTCTGCACGACGTCTTTTTCTTGTTTGTCTGTTTGTCTGTTTGTCTGTGTGCAGGTTATCTCATCAAGTTGTGGATGGATCCGGGTGCAATTTGTTGGGCAGATTCGGTGTGTGACGAGGAGGAACTTATTAGATTTTGGTGAAGATACGAATCTGGATCCGGCTCCTAGAATTTTTTATCGGGTTCTTCACCATTGAAAGACAGGGCCAAAAACAATCAATTATATCGTATGATATTTCAAAAATGTATTGGGTCCAATATGTTCTCGTGGATCAGGCATTACGTAGCAATTTAAAATTCTCCATTGATCACCTGCACCCAATTTAGTAAGAAAGCATTCAGTTGTTATGTCGTCTGTTGCAACACACGATCTTTTGATTAAAGGATATGCCACATTTTCTCAGATGAGAGTGGCAATTCCTCCACCAACTCCAGTGTCTGCACATCTTCCACTACTGTGTTCCTTCTGTGGGACATGATAGCCATCAGCTGCAAAATCTTGGTCTGGTCACAATTTTTGGTTTTGTGTCGAAGTACAAAATCTGGCTTTGTGTCATGTAATAGTTTTGACAATTCAACTTTCTTGCTTAATACAACATCAGCATTCCACTGTTTTATTTCACTTCTAGATGATGCCTCTGACGAAATATCTTAAAGTTTAATGGAGCAGAAGAACTGTTTCTGATCCAACTGGTCCTGTATCAGGAACTAAGGAGGGTCACTGTTGAGGTGAAGATGTGACTGTTGCATCTAATACTTTTTCATCACCTTTGCTTGGTGTGCTTCGCAGCCCTGACTCTCCACAATTCTCACATCACCATGTAGTCCCATGCCTAGCCAGTTCACAAATATCCTGCACTGAAAGCTATGTTCAGTGGCAATCAAACCAAAAACCGTACATGCAAGAAGTTGAACAATGTCTAACATTTAAAGCACACAGTCCACAAGGGTGGAAATGATGTGGGCCAGGGTGAGGATCAATGTATCCAGTTTTCACCAATCGCAGGGCAAGGTATGTTGGGTTACCACACCATTCCACCTAAAAAATCAGTAGTTGAGCATAGACAATAGCCGAGCCTATAGACAATCGCCAAAATCGGTAGTCGTTTGGTTTGCTGACGTGACTGCCAGTCAGCATAACGATTATCCACTTGGACTCGTCAATAATAGAGTCCTTGTTGAAACGGACTGCCATTGAACGAACAGTGACATTTCTTTGTCAATAAATTGAATTTCAGTTGTGCAGTTCCTATGAGCTAAAAGGATATAGTCTTGTAGCACACAATATTTCCAGCAAACTCGTGTTTCCTCAGGAATCCCACTTCACGTGCACCTTCTTGTTACCCTCGTCAAAGGATTCGGAGAGGGTATTGCATTTGGGTCCATTTGTTACTTACGAAATCTAAAGATTTCGTCAGTATATTGAACACTTCCGGACTCTGTTTGTGTGTTTGTTTGTTTGTAGGCACGATAACTCGAGAACGGAAGAAGCTACCAATGTCAAATTACACCACATGATTCAGGAGGTGATGGCTAGTGCTGATTAGATTTTGGTCAAAATCGGTCAAAGGTCAAGGTCACAGTGAGGTCAAACATCCAAAACATTCGATTTTTGATGGTTTGGTACAGAATCATCGTAGAAACTTCAGGATTGCGTCGCTACCTTCTCGAGAGACAGCTTTTATTAGACAAGGTCAGAGGTCAAGTTGACGATTTCGTAAGTACCAGTCTTTGACTGCTTGTTTGTTTGTCTGCACAGAACTTTCATGTTTTGCTCCGCAACCGCTTGTTGGATTGAGACGAAATTTTCACCATTGGTGCGTCTTCTCATGCAGAATGTTTCAATAATGATGATGACATCATAGGTCACGTGGTGTGGCAGCCATGTTTGAAAAACTTAATAACTTTGGACCTCTGTGTCTCTGAAACCGCAGCAAGGAAAACTTTGAAACTTGGCACATTACAAGTGCTCATCATGGTGAATGAGTGTAATTTCTTAGGACATCATAGGTGCTCTCCTTATGACGTCATAATTGTATATGTAGAACGTCACATCCGATCAGTATGAAAATTTTTGAGAGTCATCTCGGGATAAAATGTTCCACAGAAAAAAATTCACAACGTCATCGGTCACGTGATTCGGCAGCCATTTTTTTTAACCTTCAAAATCTTCTTCTCTGAAGTGGCTGAACAGATCAAGGTGAAACTTTACACAAATGACTGCTGTCCATGAGGAATAAAAGGTTCACACACATGATGCCATTGGTCACATGGTTTGGCAGTCATATTGGATTTACCCTAAAACCTGTAAAAATCTTCTCCAGAACGGCTGGACAAATCGAGGGGAAACTTCACACAAGTGTTCCGCAAGCCATGGTTGTACAAGTGGCACAAAGCAAGTACTCATCATGGGGAATGAGTGTGGTAATTTTATAATGTCATAGGTTCTTGCCTTTGTTATGACGTCATAATTGCATATGTGGAATGCTACATCTGATCAGTATAAAAAAAAATTGAGGGTCATCTATGGATAAAATGTTCCAAAAATATTTCTTTGATGACTTCATCAGTCACGTGATTCGGCAGCCATATTGTTTTTTTTGGTTGCTGTTTTTTTTTTTTTTACTTTCAAAAATCTTTTCCGAAATGGCTGAAAAGATTGAGGCTGAACTTTACACATATGACCGCCTATCCGTGAAGAACAAATGTCACACATATGACATCATAGGTCACATGGTTTGGCAGCCATATTGGATTTACCTGAAAACCTATAAAAAATACACCACTCAAAAGAAGTCCCGGAACGGGTATGCAATTTCTGGTTGCTCTTGTTTTTGTTCTTCTTCTGTTAGTAGATCTCATTTAAGTTGGTTGTGTTCTTCCAGTGTTGCCAAATTTTCTTCGCCGAAAAGGGCTGCAAATGCCAAGTTTACTTCAGTACAGTATCCACTGAGAGCCTATATTTCTGGAGTTCAGTCCAGTATTGTGTCATTTTGAAGAAGAGAGCAAATACCAATTTTGGGGGGGTTCAACCCCCCCCCCGCCCCACCCGTAGATCTCTCAATGAGCGCAGAGTTTGATGTCAATACACCTTCATTGGTCATCAGATATGAAGCTTGTGGCCAAACCTTGAATTTTTTTCCGAGATTCCGAGACACTTTTAAATGGATATATAATGGACAAAATTCTGGGAAGGCAATGGCAAATCACCCCATATAACCCTTACTGATAAACTGCTTTGTCCGCTAATGCTTTAATTGAGGTTCACAGGGGTCATACCGGTTGTTAAAATGAGCCTTCTAAAGTCACCTTTCCATATCCTATATGTGTACTATTGTTCAAGCAAATCGCGCAGTACATCCTCCTTATGTAAATACATGTGATCATGTGAACCCTTTACAGAGCATCTATTTATTATGCTTACACAGAGAAAGGAGGGAATAAATTGGAAATGCCAACATTGAGGATAGGAATGGAGGTATCTCTTTATTGTGTCCATATAGGTAGGGAGTAAATTGAGGAAAAGAAGAGAATTTATGCCGGTCGGAGAAAGAATGGGACTAAATGGAGTTTGGGGGAGAACTGGAGGATGTACGAGTATGGGGATAGAATAGAAGGGAAGGAACAGAGAAAAGAGAGAGGGTGAAGAAAAATTCTTCCATGTTGGCCATAAAAAAAGATAACTCCAAGAGTGAAGGAAAATAGGGCAGCACAGTGTCTGAGTGGAGACACAAGGAGCAGGAATATTGGATGGGACATTAAGGGAACTAGGGAAGAGAGTTGCACGAGGGGGTGGGGGTCGGGAGTTGACATGTATACGCTCCTCAAAATAATTTACTAGATGATTACGTCATTGGCATCCCCATCAGGAAAAATAGAGTTAAACAGGTCATAAAAAAACATTTTATAAAAATGAAAAGAAACGTGTCTGGATGGAATCCCCTAAAATAACCAAACAAGGTAGGAAGGAATGACAAGATAGGAATGACATCACAATACAACACCACAAATCTTTTACGGATTGCCATCTCGACATGTTTGTACATTTTTCTATCTCAATCCCACAACAGATAAAATGCATAATTACACTAACCTGGACTACAAATCTACAACTACCTCAAACATGGACATCTTCGTAAAATTGTTACTCTTGCCACCTCACAAATATAGGACCACTTGTCCTAATGCTCACCTGGATCAGGAGCAAGTCATTCAGACCTCCTTAAATCCTGAATTTTTTGATGCCATGAACAAACTTATGTACATCACGGGTGGAGAAGGTTGTGGTCAAGTTTCATCAAAATTGTGTGTATTTTCGGAGAAAGAAAATACCTATTTATTTTTTTTTTGGGGGGGGGGGGTGGGGTCAAAAAAAAACCCTGTAGACCCCTTTAATGAGTACACATTTTGTTTTGGACAGTACTCTTTGGTCCATCATGGGTGGTGAATGTTGTGGTCAAGTTTCATCAAAATTGTGTGTATAGTTGAATAGGAGACAACAAATACCTATTTTGGGGGATCAAACCCCCCACCCCTGTAGACAAACTTCTATACATCATGGCAGGTGGAGGTTGTGGTCAAGTTTCATTGAAATTGTGTACATCATGTGTGTGTAGAAAAGAGAGGAAATGCCAATTTTGGGGGGTTCAACCCCACACTCTGCCGTAGACCCCTTAATGAGTGCAGATTTTGAAGTGGTCGATATACTTTGGTACAAAACACGTGATGAAGGTTGTGGTCAAGTTTCATCGAAATTTTATCTGTAGTTTTGGAGAAGAGAGAAAATACCTATTTTGGGGGGATCAAACTCCCCCCCCCCTCCCCTGTAGATCCTCTTACTGCACGCATATTTTGATGCAGTTGATACACTTTGGTACAGGTGAAAAATGTTATGGTCAACTTTCATCAAAATTGTGTGTGTAGTTTCAGAGAAGAGAGCAAACACCAATTTTTTTGGGGGGGGGTCACCCCCCCCGCGGAGATCCCGTTAATGAGCGCAAATTTTGATATGGTCGATACACTTTGGTACATTACGGGTTATGAAGGTTGTGGTTAAGTGTCATTGAAATTATGTGTTGTATTGGAGAAGAAAGCAAATACCTATTATTATTTTTAGTTTTTTTGAGGGGGGAAGGTTCAACCCCCCCCCCCCCACACACACACACACACACACACACACACACACACACACACACACACGTAGACGCACTTAATGAGCACAGATTTTGATGTGGTCAATATACCTTCGTTAGGCATCCGATATGAAGCTTGTGGCCAAGTTTCATCAAAATTGTCTATTTGGTTCAAGCGATAATGACTAGGCTAACCCTCGCGTTAGCAGGGAAAATGGCCTCAAAATGCTTGTTGTTCTTCTATGTTGTTCAAGCGATAATGACTGAAGTGTTTACAAAGTGATTCACTGACTCACTGATTGAGTCACCTCCAGACACTTCCCGATCGCATAAGCTCCCCGGAACTACATTCCAGGTGAGCTTAAAAGGGGTGTTGTGAATTGTCCCATGACTAAAACATAGGACTGCCTGTCCTGATGCTCACCCGGATCAGCAGTAAGTCACTCAAACCCCCGCAGACCTCCTTCGACCCTGAATTTTTTGATGTCATGAACAAACTTAGGTACATCATGGGTGTTGAAGGTTGTGGTGAAGTTTCATCAAAATTATTTGTGTAGTTTTGAAGAAGGGAGCAAATACCTATTTTGGGGGGATTCAACCTCCCCCCCTCCCCACCCCCGTCGACTCCTCAATGAGCGCATAATTTGATGTGGTTAATACACCTTCGTTAGTCATCAGATATGAAGCTTGTGGCCAAGTTCCATCAAAATTGTGTGTTTGGTTCAAGCGATACTGACTCTGACTCACTGACTGAGTGACTCTGGCGCACTGACTGACACCGCTGGATCACATAAGCTCCCCAGAACGACGTTCCAGGTGAGCTAAAAATGTCAAGAGATGTCGTGACGGTATCCCGTAAAAGGATTGTGGTGTTGTATTGTGATGTCATTCCTTTCTTGTCATTCCTCCAAACAATTTGGTTGTTTTTTTTTTCGGGGGGGGGGTGGGGGGAGGGGACTCCATCACGATGTATTTTTTTCATCTTTATAAAATGTATTTTCTGATTTGTATATTTGACTGCAGATGGTTTACCACTTCATTTTTGTGATTAATATAGTTTTCTATAAATTTCTTCAAAGCATTGTCATAATGAAACAAGCTGAAAAGCACCTCATGTTTTGGGTTGCCCCAAATAATAACTGAGTCAATCTTGAGGTATTGATCTGCAGAGGCAGAAGAATCATATCCCCCAACTTTCACAAAATGTATTCGTCCGTCACCAATTTTTTGCCACTGAATTAAATCATAGACAGCAATCGGATCACCATTCTCATCAAAAGTCACAGGTTCTCCTCGATTATTATAGAAAAGCAACTTTCGCAAATAAAAGAGTACCTGCAAACAAAGCAGAGGGTTTAATGATTTTGTACTCATCCAATGCAATAGAACAAAGTGGTTTGGGATTCATGAACTTGAGTATACATTGGTACTCTGGGTTTTCCTTTTCGTCGATTAATGACATTATTCTGTTAATTATTAATGAGTTCAAAGGAGCAACAGGGAAACTATGGGCACTGGAGCAGTAAGATTGACAGTGGCATCGTGTGAAGCGGAATAAGAGGATAAAAATTCAAGGACAGGTCACCAAACCGGTCATGTTAATTATTGAGCATGTCATAAAATCGTACACTTTGAGGATGAATGATCAAAATCATCATACTTGCATGTATGTTAATGAAATTCCAACATAGAGACTGCTTTTCTAAAGTTTGCAAAAACTGCTGAACAAGTCTCTGGAAATAATGCAGCATATTACGAAAATATGTAAATTTCTGGAGTGGAGATTGAGCATGCAATGTTCATGTAAGATAAACTCATCTCTCATTCTTATTTTTATATATGACATTTATATCTGACGGTTTATTATCCTACTAACTTTTTTGTTTCTAAACCAAATAAAATAAAATTTCGACACAACATAGGCACGTAATGCAAGTTTTTAAAATCAATTTTGATTCTTTATTTCTTAATAATTACATCTGACAAATGGCCCCTTTCAAATACGTGCATTCACGACAGTGGATCATCATATTGTTCATTACCGCAATTTTTATATACAATATATATATATATATATATATATATATATATATATATATATATATATATATATATATATATATATATATATCTTCTTGTTCTTCTTTCGGCTGCTCCCATTCGGGGTCTCCACAGTGGATCATCCGTGTGATCCGCATCGTGATTTGGCACATGTTTTACGCTGGATGCCCTTCCTGACGAACCCTGGTCACCTCTAACGACACAGGGATATGGTACACCTATTTCAACCGGGGTATACACCGGCCCAGTATACTGGTACTCATTTCACCGACCTCGGAAGAATGACAGGCTGAGTCAACCCCCTGGTGTATTAATTCAGTGGCCCAACGGGGCTTGAACTCAGGACCTCTTGGATCCCAAGCCGCTACCCGAACCACTACGCCAACACCAGACTCATATGTATACAGTAAGTCCTCGCTAACCGGAAGTTCGCATATCGTAGTTTCGATTATTCGTAATTTAGTTTTAATGACCAATTTTTCAATTATCGCAAACATTTTATGCCTATCGTAATGTCATTGCAAGGAAAAACGCAAAAAAAAGTTTCAAACTGC
>NC_140961.1:92314733-92424733 GCF_056783735.1 Eptatretus burgeri
GGAGAGAGCCGGAGAGAGCTTGCCTGCCACACGGAAGGCACGAGCTCGACCGCGGCTACGCAAGCTGCTGTGGGGACGGGACGTCGCGGGTCGCTCAAGCCAGACACCACGAGGGTTCAGGTAACCTGCAACGGTCTCGTGGGACTCGTTCGGTCTGCCAAGTCCCACGCCATAAAGACCCTAGAGGTCCAGTCTGACCCCATTGCCTTTGATGGGGTCTTTTTCCTGCTTTTCTTTCGAATGAATGTTGTGGTGCCGAGTCCCGCAAGTAAAACTGTGTAAGTGACTGCACATTAATAATTACTTATAGACGGTTGTAGCGCTTTGTCTTGCCCACGCGCCATGCCGCATTCATTGCTTGTTCTGTATATGTGTATGTTGGTGTTTTTGAATGACTGCATGATTGTTCCTGCATACGTAGAGTAAATAAATGTGCTGCTTTAAATGTTAACCCATTGTTCGTGTCCTCTTTCCCTTATTGGAACGCCATCTTGCATTGCGGAATGTTAGTTGGGTTTTAAATAGCCGTTAAATAGAATCAGATCCGGCGCGGTCGGGCGATAATACCCACTCAGTTATCTCAGAACGGAACGGACCGCTTGGGCGGTTCGTGTCCAAGCCAACCTGCATCGAGGTACGGTCCCTCGGTAGGTTACCCGCGCGAGTACTTAGGTATATCGAGATTCGGCGATTGACCCTATTTCGCGCGGGTAGAATATGGACTGGGCCGTAGTGGGGTTGAAAACCAACCCGTGACAGGGTTCTGGCATGGTTCCAGAAAGTCACGACTTGATTGCTCGTTCAGTGGGCGAACCGGCTGCTATTGGTTAACGCGGTCGTTCGCACGCCGATGGGCGCGAATACTACAACAATATATACATCGAAAGATCAAGGCAAGTACGGTAACAAATGGTGAATGGACCTCGAGGGAAACCTATCCCCCCTCTCTGCAGGATGTGGTTGCAAACGTCAATCATCGACGAACTGTGCGCTAGCCAATGAGAGCTCAAGGTGAAGATGATGAGCCAAACAATGGGCATTCGGATTAACGGTGACGTCATTACGGTTGACCAAATCAGCGTCTACCTTAATGACACCTGCGTATAATGCACGCGCCTTCACTTCCTCCTTCACTTGCTGCAATTTTTACCCTGAAGAGTGCAACACGAAAAGCTTCAGTCACTATTATGTCGTGTTTGTTTGTATCCATATTAAACTTCTGGAGTACCAAACATCTGTTTATTTATCTTAAACGATGGTACTTACAATGTCAAGTTGAGTGGCTTAATGGCTTGGTTTGGCTTAATGATAAGTGACGTACAGGTAAGTTATCCGAGAGGTTTCTCCGGGATTGTCTGCGGCACAACGTGGTCCCAGGCTTTATCACAAAGCGCATTATCAGTTCTAAAATGAAGCACAGCACGACAGTGGAGTAGATGTTTATTAACCTCCGTCATCGAATCTGGACGGAGGTTACTGTTTTCACCCCTTCCTGTTTGTTTGTTTGTTTGTGAACAGTATTACGGAAAAACTCCTCGACGGATTTCGACGAAACTTGGTGGGGGGATTAGGTATGGTCCAAGGATCATGCATTAGATTTTGGACTTGGTCCAAAATCTAATATGGCCGCTATGGCGGCCATTTTGAAAAAATATTTTAATTTTTTTTTTTTTGCATTTATACATGTTTTAAGTGATTTCCAACCCCCCTCCCCCCCTCCCCCAAAAAAAAATATAGAAAAAAAAATTTGCAACTTTTTTTCAACAAAATTTCGATTTTTTTTAGCATTTCTGCATGTTATAAGTGATTTCCAACAAAAAACATGCCAAAATTATAATTGCGGCTGATTTTGGAACTTCAGGTGGATATACCCACGTAAAATCAATTTCTGTCTCAAGGAATCTAGTTATGACCAATGAATTGAGTATGTAAAAGTTTAAAGTAAAAGGGAAAGTTGCAAACTATAACTCTGTGAGCACTGTTGACGTCAAATTGAATGAATAGGATATCAGGTTCACTTGAGTGTCCGAGCAGTATTGGCGGCGGAGGTTTTGCACTCTTCCGAGTGCTCCCCCTCCAGTTCTGGATGAGATTGCGTGCTTGAATTGCACATGGTCCGCGCTATATATATATATATATATATATATATATATATATATATATATATATATATATATATATATATATATATATATATATATATATATATATATATATATATATATATATATATATATATATATCCTATCCTGGTGTTGGCGTAGTGGTTAGGGTAGTGGCTTGGGATCCAAAAGGTCCTGAGTTCAAGCCCCGTTGGCCACTTGAATTAATACACACCAGGAGGGTGACTCAGCCTGTCATCCTTCTCAGGTCGGCGAAGTGAGCACCATTGTACTGGGCCCGGTGTATGCCCCAGTTAGAATAGGTGTACCATATCCCTGTGTCGTAAGAGGCAACCAGGGTTGCGTCAGGAAGGGCATCCGGTGTAAAACCTGTGCCAAATCATTATGCGGATCATAACGCATATTCCGCTGTGGTGACACATTATGCGGATCATAACGGATGATCCGCTGTGGTGACACCTAACGGGAGCAGCTGAAAGAAGAAGAAGATATATATATATATATATATATATATATATATATATATATATATATATATATATATATATATATATATATATATATATATAAAGAGTGTTTTGCCCAAAATGTTGATAAAATGTCTTGTTATGGTACACATGACCTGGGCTGATAACAGCAAACTTTTGCCGTAATTACATCATGTGCTTCACACCTAGAAGACACGTATGCAGTTAGAGTTAACAGCCCCTTCCACTCTCCCATGAAAGTATATACATGCCTGGAAATGTAATCTTGTTGCATCTCAGTGGCTTGTACTCCTTGTGACTGACCAAGTACCAAGTAAAAATAAAACTCTCTGAAGTAATGTACTTTCACGTTGTGGAAAGTGAATTAATCGGGTTGGTTTAACGGTTAACTAAGAAAGTAAGAATAAATAAAATAGAACCAAATAATATTGCAACAAATGGGGGTTCGAAAGTTCATTGTGTGAAGTGTATGAGGGAACAGGAACACGATACATTTAAAACTGAGTCGGCTTGACGTTAAACCCTGCAAGGAAAATAAGATTCCACAACAACGCAATAATTCTACAACGATCACGACGAGGTTCAAGGAGGAAAAAATCCACAAAAAAATATCCCCCCCCAAAAAATATCAGCCATTCCATTCCAGTGTCTGTTGAATTCCAACACAGGCACACCTCATTCTACTTAGTTAGGTACTGATTAGGTGATCACCTGAACCGAATCTTCTTTAACAAGGAAAAGTATAAAAACCACTGCTGTGGTCAGCACTATCCTCTTGCAATAGGACCAGCTGTATGGCAAAAACAGTGCTAGTAGTACCTCAAAAGTAATTGGAATCAAAAAAATAACTATTGACCATGTTAAAAGAGTTGAAAAGAAAAGTTTTGAGTGAGGAAAAGAAGGGTTCAATTCTGGCTTTACTGGCAGAGGGATACAGCGAGCGTCACATTGCTTCCATCCTTAAAATTTCAAAGACGGCGGTTCATAAGAACAAGATCAAGCAGCAGACATTAGGGACAACAAAGCTACAGACTGGCAGAGGATGAAAACGACTTTCCATTAAACCGGGGTGACCACCAACTCATTCGAAAGTCACTCAACAACCGTAGGATGACATCAAGTGAACCACAAAAAGAATGGCAAACGGCAGCTGGGGTGAATTGCATGGAGAGGACGGTTCGAAACAGGCTCCTAGGGGCAGGGCTGAAGTCGTGCAAAGCTAGAAAAAAGCCCTTCACCAATAAGAAGCAAAGAAGAGCCAGGCTGAGGTTTGCAAAAGACCATAAGGATTGCACTGTTGAGGACTGGAGTAAGGTCATCTTCTCTGATGAGTCCAATTTTCAGATTTGCCCAACACCTGGTCCTCTAATGGTTAGACGGAGACCAAGCTGTTAGGCCTACAAGCCACAGTTTCTCACACCAATGTGAAATTTGGTGGAGGATCGGTGATGATCTGGGGGTGCTGAAGCAAGGCTGGAATTGGGCAGATTTGTCTTTTGGAAGGACTCATGAATCAAGCCACGTACAAGGTTGTCCTGCAAGAACACTTGCTTCCTTCTGCTCTGACAATGTTCCCCAACTCTGAGGATTGGTTTTTTCCAGCAGGACAATGCTCCATGCCACACAGCCAGGTCAATCAATGTGTGGATGGAGGACCATCAGATCAAGACCCTTTTATGGCCAGCCCAATCTCCAGACTTGAACCCCATTGAAAACCTCTGGAATGTGATCAAGAGGAAGATGGATGGTCACAAGCCATCAAATAAAGCTGAGCTGCTTGAATTTTTGTGCCAGGAGTGGCATAAAGTCACCCAACAGCAATTTGAAAGACTGGTGGAGAGCATGCCAAGACGCATGAAAGCTGTGATTGAAAATCAGGGTTATTACACAAAATATTGATTTCTGAACTCTTCCAAATTTAAAGCATTAGTATTGTGTTGTTTAAAAATGAATATGAACTTGTTTTGTTTGAATTATTTGAGGTTTGAAAACACTGAATCTTTGTTGTTATTTTGACCAGTTGTCATTTTCTCAAAATAAATGCTCCAAATGACAATATTTTTATTCGGAATGTTGTCAGTAGTTTATAGAATAAAACAAAAATGTTCATTTTACTCAAACACGTACCTATAAATCATAAAACCAGAAAAACGGATAATTTTGCATGGTCTCTTAATTTTTTCCAGAGCTGTATTTATACATACATATATATATATATATATATATATATATATATATATATATATATATATATATATATATATATATATATATATATATATACATACATATATACATACACACACATCAGTGTGTCTCCTCCATAACTCCCAAACCATATAACCTACTGGCCTGAAACTTTGCATGCATCCAAAGAAAATTCCAAAGAAGTGCATGACTGAAAATTGGTTGTTTGAGTTAATTTAAACACTCCTTTTGAAGATAATTAATGGCCTTATTTAATTATATCCTTTATCAGGTGACCTCTTTGGCAACTTCACTCTCTGTGGTCTTAAAGCATCTCCTGGGACTTGGAAAAGGCCAGAAGGATTTATTGATGATAAAGTATTTTTTTTATTTTTTCCACTTTCCTCACTTATATTGTCAAATACCTGTTCCTCAGAGCTATGAATCGCTGTATACATCCCTTTTGTCAGTGCTCTCGTTTTCATATTCGGAGCTTGAAGCAATTTCATGCATTATATGATGCAATTTTCCATGATCTACTCTCACAGACTACTTATTGAATTTGATCGAAATATGATTTCGGCTTTCAGGCTCCGATGTCATCCGCATGAAATCATTGACAAAATATAAAGTGAAATCTTATAATTTAAAGAAATAAAGAGTCTTAAGGCCCGGTCACACCTTGACGTTTTAGCCAGCGATGGCAACGTATTAAAATGTGTGTAAAACGCTGGCTTACGTTGAACTTTTGATGTTTTTTTTTTAAAGATTCGGACGTATTCATAGCGACTTGGTCTTATGTATAACGCATTGGTAACGGACACAGAACGTTTCGTTGTGTTATAGATAACTTATACCAACGAATGCTGAACCTGTTGTCGGCCTACACAACCGATGCCCAACGATAGTCTAACTTAGGCATAGCGCGTTGCACGCATCGCCGACGATGTCGTGACGTAGCCTATTAAAAGGCTGACGCACAATGATTCGAATCATACCTGCTGTAGAAATGGAAGTGACAACATCGCAGTCACACCTTGGCGATCTTGCCAGCGTATGCCGACCTAAGAAAAATGTGTCTAAAACGTTGGGGCACGTCAAATACGGTATGAGTAAGTTTGGTATACGTGAGTAGAATGCTAAAGTACGCTATCATATGTCGCAGTAAGTAGAGTACGTCAAGAAATTTTAAATATGTTCAAAATTTTACGAGGTACTCGGCGTATGACACACGATCCACATGCGATGGGGATAAGTTTTACACACGATATGTGGACGATTACACATGTCCACAAAGGCTACTTATAAGCTACTAATTAGTCGAAACACGTCGCGGTAATGTCTTTTTTACGCAAAACTTATTTCTAACTTATGTTTGACGTGCTTTGAACCAATTCTTTACGTAGTCCCAACCCACATCGACGTATGTAGACATATTCCAATAACGTCTTCCGGTAGACAAAAAAAATAAATGAACGTGTTTCTAGCTTACAACTGCCACATAAAGACGTGTTCCCAGCGGTTTTGGGAATTGGTATTTAAAAATGCTGCTTATAAAAGGGGAACCCAACAGTGTTTTCGAGTCCTTTTTGAGTCGATGTCCATGTCAGCAGTAACAGTATCAGTATCAGTATGAGTATTAGTAATAGTAGTAGTTTGTTCATGTTGGCAGTAGTAGGTGTGTGTGAGGGGGAGGGTGTGGGTTATGATGGATCGTCCTTGCGTCCGCGTGTCCACGGGTAGGAGACATGTTTGCACCATTGTTCGAATTTCTTCGCGGATAATTTTTTATGGGGCTTTTTCAACAATGAGCTATAGCTTGTTTTTACGATTTAGGTCTATTCATAACGGGTTGGACAAATTCACAATGAACTAATAATGTGCATAGAGCGCTTTGATAACTTATATATACGATATACCAACGAATAATTATCGTGAAGCCGGCGTTCACAAACTATGCCCAACGATAGCCTAACTTATCCATATCATGCGGCAGTTTATCTTTGCCGGTGACGTGGGGTTTGCTATCCATAGGCTGCCACTCAACGATTTAAATGGCTGCATCTCCACTATTGAAAGTAGACGCTTGCGCTCAACAATTGGATTTTTTTTTACACTCAACGACTTTTAAACGGTACCACTCAGCTATTTTCATTGTTTACAATGAACGATTTAAATTGCTGTCACTCGCCTTTGTTTTTTGACGCTGGGGTTTGGAAATTTGAAGCGTTTCTTCTGAACGTGTTAAAACGCTCAAACTCGACTATTTTAAATAGACGCTGCCGATGGACAATTGGAATCATAGCCAAGCTCGATATCGAAGTGTGAACATCCTCGTCATGCCGAAGAAAAGTTTGAAGAATGCTGCAAATAAGTCTCCTGGCCGTGGCCGTGGACGCTGACGCAAGGATGATCCATTATACCGATGTCTTTCAGCCTATGAGTAACTTAAAAGTAACATCTGTCGATGTGTGGCAACGATCGCGTAACGTGCCAACAACACATTAATCCTAGGTTAGAAATAAGTTTCGGGTATGCTAAACATTACCTCGGCGTGTCTCAACTTATGATTAACTTACCAGTAGCATGTGTTGACGTCTGTCAACGATCGCAGACCGTGCATACAACTTGTGGCCAGCGTAGCGGAATGTGTGAGTCATACGCCGGCATACGTCGTGAAATTTCAAGCATGAAAAAATTTGAGGACAACCAAAAAGTACAACGTTTAAAGCCAGCGTACAATGACGTATGGCAGTGTTTTTCAGCGTGCTCTCAATGTTATCAAAACTTACCCATAACGTATTCAACGTGTGCCAGCGTTTTAGAAAAAAAATTCAAAAATTGGCATGCCTTGGCTAAAATGTCAAGGTGTGACCGGGCCTTTACACCTAAGCCGACATATCTATTTACTTTTAGCAAGCAAGGCTATGGTCCCTCCTTCTCCATATTCACAAGAAAATGTGAAATTTCCAAAGCATGAAACTTATCTTTTTCTAGTGTTTGGAGAATTGTATTGAGTGAACGAAAGATTTGGAAGTGTGCCAAAATTAAACAGCTTAATTGAGCTATATGATACAATGCATTCACTGACTGACCTGTCCCCCCAGAGGGATTGCTTATCCATAACATCTGCCAGATCTGTGTCTATATTTTCAGAGGTTTCACAAGGTGCTCTCATGGTAATCAAAGAAAATCTGTTGAAAAATGGTCGTTTTAAAATAAAGTTGCAACGTTTGCATGGACAGCAAACCGATGTACTACGTGACAGATGCGCAGATTAGCAGACAACATGGCAGATTATCTGCAATGTTTATTTCACGGGCGATGAAACTTTGCGATTTGTCTAGGGTTGTTCTTCGTTTAACAGCAACTCTTTTGTGGATATAGTCATTATTTAAACAAATTCATTAAATTTCTTTAATTGCTGTGGGTGTGGAGAAGGCTGCTTTAAAGTTAAAGGGATTCTATATGATATGCAGCCCCAGTCTTGCCAGCTGGTCCTTATTAACCATTTAATTGGAGTGCTTGCCTGAGTGCCTAAGCTACTTGCCAAGTACCCTGCAGTTGATAGCAGTACAGTTCGTGTCCCGAACGGGATGTACAATCTGCAGTTGTGGCAAGGTAGACGTATATTATTTTCAAAGGTTATATGATTTCTGTTTGTGAGTTTCAAAACAAAATATATTTGATAATACTCGATTTCTGAGCCGTTTGCTGTCTTATCTTGTTTTCTAAATTACAGAGGCAATTTTTTTTTCCACCTGTCACATGACGATTGGCACCTGTTTATAAAGAGTAATGTTTGTGCACATCTCCCTGAAATGTCTATAATGCAGTGTTGTTTTTATTATTTGTTGATTTGAAATTCCCCCAAAACAAGGGTGAAAGCTACTCTCGGTTTTGGGGTTGTGTACAGTATGTATTGAAGTCGATAATCACAATCACACAAGTGTGTGTTGTGTGTTGTTCATTTCATAAAGCATAACATTTTCTCCCTGCTAACTCCCTCCCCACATCCGCCTCTGTCCCTCTGTCCCTCTGTCCCTCTCTCACTCCCCTCCAGACATGTCTGAGAGGAGATTTATGTCCAGACGGTGTTTGGCTCCGGACACGTCTGGGTGGTATTTATGTTTGTACTGAATTTTGTCTCCAGACTTGTCTGGACAGGAGTTTGTCTCTGTGCCGTGTTTATAATATGACAAGAAGAAAATGGAATTCAGACATTATTTTGTTTCCATCTTCACTGTTATTCTCTATAGAATCAATTTGATGACACTGCATGAATCAGAATTAATGCTCCACCGCACTTCTGCCTTCCCTTCCGGTCACCTCACACTGTCTTCCCTTCACCCACCCCTCCTTGCTCCTCCTTTCTCCACTCTCCTTTCCCCTCCACCTCTTCACTCTCCCAGTGCTCTTTCCCCCACCCACCTCTCCCTCTTCCCCCACTTTTTCTCCTCCATCCTTTAGTATTACCGTCAGCGAAACAACGGGTGGTATTTGCTAGTCTATACTAATAAAAGACAGTGTGTCAGTGTGTGTGCTTCTTCCATAGCTCCAAAACCATAAAAGCTTCCAGCCTGAAACTTTGCAAGCATGCTAAAAAAAACACCAAGGAGGTGCAGGAGTGAAAATTGGGTGATTTGGTTCATTGAAACCTTTTGAAGATAATTTGCGGCCTTATTTAATTGTATCATTCATCAGGTGATCCTCTGTCACCTCACTGTCAGGGGTCTTAAGGCGTTTCCTGGGTCATCTTGCTGGGGTCTGAAGCCGCCATGTTTTTTTTGGCCTGCTCAACTTAACTTTGACTTGGAACAAGCTGTTCATCATAGCTGTGAATCGCTAGGTACATTTCAATGCTTATAAACGTCCAGAGACGTCAGCGTTCTTTGTTTTATTTCATTTCCGCACATGCGATCGTGACGATATCTCTTAAACTAAGAATAATTCCAAAATTTTTGCTCCAGAATGGAACTTACAAGCAGTTACAATTCAGAAAAGTGTTAATTTGTCCATTTCGGACAGATGTGACATTTCGGAAGGTGTTTGTTGAATATGATAGTTCGGTGTTTGCCAATTGCATGCCAAGGGAGTCATTTCATATCGAACATTTCATTGGAGTGCTTGCTTGAATGCTTAAGCCACTTGAGTGCTTTCAAAGCTGCTTGGTTGTTCGTTTAGGGAAAAAGTACACTTGCTTTCAATTTCATATCAATTAGACAGACATATGTTTCGCCTTTGTTGGGTCCTGCGGTTCCGTACGGTGGGTGCTTCGGGAGGTCTCAACACTGAAAATGTGCAATTTTATTTCTACAGAACATTGCTTTGTTTAACCTATTTGTGCGATCTTCACTTGTAATACAAGTGGACTAAAATAGGTTGCTCATGAGACCTATTGTACGAAGAATATAAGCATACTGAGTCTAATGAAAGACTGGACCGAAGCACTCAAGGTCCATTGCATCGAAATGAGTCATTCCACAATGTCACCTCAAATGGAGTGAAGCAATAATGGTCCGTAGCATTGAAAGGAATCGTTTCACATTGTCACATGGAATAGAGCAAAGCACTCGTGGCCCATTGTAATGAACGGCCCTGAAGATCGCGAGGGTAACACCAGCACACTTACAGAAAAATACGACAATTACTCGAACATGGTGAAGGGTGGCAGCAGCTACACAACACCACTTTCTCCAAGTTCATGTTATCCCATCATTCAAAGGGTGGTTGCAGTTGCACAGTACCACTCTGTTCCAATATCCAAGAACCACTATATGTTTGGAACCATTATATGTTCCATTGCATCAAAATCTGCTATCCAGATAATATGTTTGTTGTATAATCATATATATATATATATATATATATATATATATATATATATATATATATATATATATATATATATATATATATATATATATATATATATATATATATATATATCACGATTCACGTGCATGTACAACCACGACTGTGTGCCGGCGTATGGATATGGGCTTGCATACGTTCCATGTTTCAGGTCATTCACAAAATCCATTCCCATTGAATTTTGGCTCAATACACACAGGGATGGCGTTGAGCCCTTGTGTTTTCTCCTATTTATAGCCATGCTGTAGTGCATTTGTTTTCATATCATCTTTGTGTGTGCTGTCTTTCCTTTGTCCTTGCAATAACTCAAATCTGTTACCTTACTTGTTGAGAAAAAATAATATGCAGCAATTTGGTGTGTCAAGCCTCCAAAGTGAACCTACTATGCTTATTTGGGAATTCTTTCCAGATTTTTTTTTCGTTGTTCGTTGCAGAGTAAATCTATATCTGTTCTCTGCCAAATGATTTGCAATCATTTCATGAGGAGTATTAGCTTTTTCAATCAGAGGCAGTGTTATGACAAACTTGGAATATCTTGATCTAAAACCATAACATGTGATGTTTAAGAAAAAATTATTTTGATCTTACAATCTTGAGGACCCTAACCTAAAAACTTTTACCTCAATCACAAGGAAAGAAGTGTGTGTGTGTGTGTGTGTGTGTGTGTGTGTGTGTGTGTGTGTGTGTGTGTGTGTGTGTGTGTGTGTGTGTGTGTGTGAGATATTTGTTTTTAAACATTTGGTTCAATACAAAACAACTCACTTGCCAGTGCTCAGAGTTATTCGTGTTAACACATGAATTATTGTGAAAAGGTCCATTGCCAGTCACGCATGCTTGCATGTCATGAAGTGCGTGTGCAACAGCATAAACAGCAACATATGCAACATAAGTCTTACGGAGCTGGGAGTCATCTGTGAATGAAGTTTCTGCTTCTTGTAATCTCTCATTGCCAGAACAGCTCCTTAAAGGATTGTCAATTTCTTCCCAAGTGCAATTGAATATATTTTCCCACAGTTCCATAATGTAACTGTTTAAATATTGTGTTGTTTCATCAATCAATTTCTGACTAGCATTGTTGAAAATCACACTTTTATTTTCACTGATGTCGTTTCCGAATGGAGATGTTACATTTGTGAAAGTTTCCTGGATAAGTTCAGAATTTATGTTTGTGTCCTGTAATTGAAAGCTATTGTTTTTCTGTGTTATTTTTGGTTGCAAACTCATAAGCATGTCACTTAGACCAGGTACACTGCCACTTCGTAGTGCAAAGCCCATGCTTCCATGCAATATGTGTGCATATTGTGGTGTACTGAGTACAGGTGATGTGGCCCATCCTTCACTTGATATCCATATCTTTCCTGTAACATTCTGGTGTAGAGCTTCTTCAACAAATGGAATGAGGTCAATATCATTTGTGTACAGAAGAATCACTTTAGCTTTTGTCATTTGAACAATTTCAGCTGTCAGGAACAAGCAGTGAACAATATTATTGTTATCTCTGTCCCAAAAAATAACATTTTCCTTGTGCTTTATGGACTAGTTTTGCACATGATTATATTGTTTGCGTTAGTGGGGGTTTTAAAAAAAATATTTGGAAGGCACAAATACAAATTAAAAAAAAAAAAGCGAATGTAATCATAATTTTCATTTCTCCAATATGTTAGTTCTTGATTTGTTTTTCATTTTTCTATCACAGGTAGGAGTCAGAAGGATAGCTTTTTTTTTTTAAATCATGCAATACTTTAAAAAATGTGATGCAAAGGGAAAATATTTGCTCTGGTTGTGTATGTTTATGTTCTTTAATGTGAGATACAGTATACTATACTCTGCAGAGCATTTGTGCTGCTGAAACATTTTCTTAACAAGGGTTAGGCTGGATGGTTTGCCATTGGCTTCCCAGTCGTCAGTCAGGACAGGATTTTGGCCAGGGTCCTGGTGATGGCTTGCTAATATTTTCAAAGGATATGTAAGAACTTTAACATCCACTGACTCATGCCTGCAAACGGGATACTCAGTTTAATGTCCATCCGAGGGATGGCACATAAATTGATGAATATCCCTGCCTGTGAACACCAAGACAATAATAGCTGAGCAGAGATTTGAACCCTGGTGAGACAGCTGAACAATGGGTGGGCATTCCTCTCGGCTATCCTGCCAGCTTACAGGCCATCCTTCAGGTCTCATTTTGTCAAGCATTTACAATAACAAAAATAATGAGTTCCCTTCCAAGGAACTTCAACAAAAGAAGAGGAAATGAGGCCTATTGAACCTGCACCATGATTGCTGCAACATATGGTTGTTAGTCCATGCTCTATCCTCTTCAAATGCTGAGTGTCAAGCATACAGAGATGAGCCTCGTGGAGGAGCTGCAACACAAAACACATAAGGATGTAACATAATGAAAAGAACAGGGGGAAGAGGATTTTGGAGGGAGGGGTGGGGCGAGGGGCAGAGACACCAGGGTGTTGGGATAAATCGAACAAAACCTGGAGAAATGAAGAAAATTGGGAAGAATGAGAGAGAGGGAGGGAGACACACACACACACACACACACACACACACACACACACACACACACACACACACACACACACACACACACACACACACACACACACACACACACACACACACAGCAGGATATAGGCACAAATTTTCAAACACAGAAGGGGAAAGGAAAACTGGGGAGGAAGCATTAATGGAACAAAAAAAAAATCAAGGAAGAGTGTGAGGGGTCTGGGGAAATCCCAATAACCTGGAAACAAGAGAAGAGATGGGCTTGGGGAGGGTTAATGTGAGTGTAAAATATCATAGGTGTGGATGGGGAATAATCTGAGATTGTGGTGAACAGCTGTCTTGAAGCTCTGGAGGGAAGAATGGCATTGAACAAAAGTTGGTTATGCAGTTGAGAGAAAAGAAGAATGAATCAGTGGAGGAGAGCAGTGAGGTTGGATTTTAGGATTTTCAGCAGAAGTGGGTTACTGGCAGATGACACACATCCACCAGAGATGGGAGGAGGGAAGAGCGAAGTGGGGCATATAACTATATTAATAATGCAGTCATTCCTCTGCACTTCATTCAAATTACAAAACGAGCTAGGTTGCAATCTATGCAGCCACTGTTCTTTGCCAAATGTTCACTGTACTTGCTGCAGAAAAGTAGACCAAGGCTTGTTTGACTTAATTATCGAAGGACAAACAGCTTAATTACCCCAGAATTAGAGACTGGATCGTGATAATTCCCCTACAATTGCCATATTTTAGAATTACTTGAAATACCCGCTCCCACTGGGATGCTATGTCACATACATTTGCATATGGAGAGTTAGGGTCCTCCCCCACCCTCAACAACTGAGACTAAGTTTATTACCTTCGCAAACTTTGTTGCGAAGGTTATGTTTTGATCGCTGTGTATTTATTTATTTATTTGTGAATATGTGTGCTTGTTTGTTTGTTTGCTTGTTATTCGCATAACACCAAAATATTGAACTGAATCGCAGCAGCAAATTTGGTGGGATGACTGGTTATTATCCGAGGACCATTTGATTAGATTTTGGGAGCCATTGGGTCAAAGGTCAAGGTCAAGGCCATGAAAAGGTCAAAATCGTCTTTTTACCATAGCGCGGTCAATTTCTATCCAATTTGCATGCAACTAATGCCAAAATGTTCAGAATTCAATGCCCCATCTTGTGATATGTGACATGACACAATGACGTAATAACCCTTATTAGCGGTTGGGAGTCAAATGTCAGGGGGGGTCACGACATTGCAAAATGTGCGGTTTTAGTCATAACACGGTCAATTCTTATCCGATTTGCATGAAACCAACACCAAAATATTGACTTTTCTGTTCCCCACACTCTAATTCCAATTACAAAATTAAGAGTACAAAGGTCAAGGTCGAGGTCATGAAAAGGTCAAAATCGTCATTTTGCCAGATTCCGGTCGATTTTTTTTTTTTTTCTTTATCCAATTTGCATGCAACCAATGAAAAAATGTTGTGAATTCATTGCCCAATCTTGAGATATACGATATGACACAGGAAATTTAATGTTTTTAAGCCATCATAACACATATGAGATGGCAGATGTGGTATGGGATTAAATACCCTCACAATCAACGGTTTCTGGGGGGGGGGGGCAAAATATAGCGTTTGTGAAGGTATGCGCTCTACTGAGTGCCCATTCTAGTTTTACTGCATAACCTTCCTGGGCAAACCCTGAGAACAACCACCAGTTTTCAACTTGTCTGGTCGAGCAGAACAAGTTCAGGAGTGTATAGAAATAAAATCATAATGCAGACAGACACTTCTCAAATTATATTGTGATTACTGTTTACCACTCAAATTATTCCAGGGGTTTGGATGAGTAAGTGGAGACATTGGGTAGTGAGATATGAATTACTTCACAAAACAGTGACAAGTACCCAGGCTGGGTCAGGCTTATCAAAACTGAAGAGAGAAGAGCCAGCAATATAAGCATTAGTTGAGAACATCCTGTGAAAGGAACTTTACTGTGAAGGGATAAGACGATGAGGTTAGACTGGAGAGCTTCAATATTTGAGGCCCAAACTGTATGGAAAGGGAGAGGAAAGGTGGCTGAGTGAGTGTCAGCACTCGCTCTGGCCATTCACTCAGGAATGTGGTGAATGTCGGCAAGAAGCAGGGCTGCAAATTGGGAGAGAAATGTACTGGAGATCAAATATGAAGGTAATGGAAATGTCCTTCAATTAATTACAAAACAACCCAATAATACTATTTGTTGCACTGATACACATACTTTCAATCTTACCAAGGTTCCTATGAGCATTTGAATCTGTAATCTTTGGAATTTTGTCATTAAATGCAATACATAATCCATTTTTTTCAGACTCTATTATAAACTGTGTGACACCTTTCAAGCCATAATCATCATCGACTCCTAACACTCCCATGTAAATCCAGCTAAAGTGCTGCACAAGGTGTACAATTGCAGATGCTTGATGAACATCACTTGGATCAGTGCGCAGATATGATGGAAACTGCTTTTTATCACTCAGGCACTTGCAAGTCGCAGAAAAACTCACCTGCAAGATACAAAAGAGGAGTGGTTCTTAAGATTACAAATGCATAATGGTGATGAAAAGTGGTTAGTACAATATGTGCTTTTTGTTTGTTTGTTTTGCATCGTTTTTCATTCGGTTTAAGATGGTATCAATGTAATGTCAAAGTATAAAATTTTGGCTGATGAAATCACTGTCTGAAGAAAACGTGCATCTTTGGTGATAGTTCACTTTGAAACTTGATTCACTTTATCCTTGTATGGTAACATTGGAAATCACGTGCACAGTATACTGGAACCTGGATATTGATTTAGACCATCGTGCTGTAACAGCCATGGTCAGGATGAAATAACTTCCATGAAAAGAAAGGAGTATACCAGAAAAGTATCCAACATTAAAGCGCTCACATGAGATAAAGCATTTGGGATTGCTTTGCACCATTGCTGACAGTAGGAGACAACATTGGAAGATCTGTGGGAGGAGATGAAATTTGCCATACAAGAGTGTTGTGATCAAGTTCTTGGGGAGAAACCACCAGTTCACTGACATGATTGAATGACTTTAGTGGTGGAAGAGAATATTATTCTATTTCCCGTCCTCAATTGGAAAAAAAAACAACTTTGTCTTTTTTCCACTCTTCAACGATCTCATTCCTCTTGAATTACCTTCTTCTTGTACTTGATGTTATCCGTTATTTCCCTATTTTTCTTCAATATCTCCAAACTGAATCTTCAATGAATATAAACACTTCTTCCTTCTGCCTTTTAAAACTCTTCACTTTCCTTATTTCTCCGTTAAGAATACGCCTCATGAACTTCTTCTTCAGCATGATATATTCTTCTTCTTCACAAAGATTATTTTCCAAAACAGTCTGTCAGTTTAGTGGTTGGTCCAACAAATCTCCCCTCTCACCTACAGCACCATCTTTCTCCTTGCCTTCAAAAACATTAGCACCTCCCATGCCATGATGTTTGTCTCCATTTGACCAATTTGTGAATTTGGAATCTGCATCCCTCCACTTCATGTCCCATCTTTCCACTTGCCCCCCCAACCGTGCCCCTCAAAGATAAATGTCCCCCCTTTCTGCATCTCTCCTCACCAAACCCCCTCAATGTTTTCCCTCAACCCACCACCTCAATGCTTCCCCCTCACCCAACCCCATCACAGCTTCCCTCTCACCATGTCTCCACAAACCCTTCCCTTCATCCTGCATTCTCCTAATACGTCCTTCCCTGTCTGACTGTGTGGTCTTCAAATAACCAAGGTCCCCACTCTGACCTCACAGATCTCTCAATCCAAGCTGCTGCCATTAAAATGGACATTTTCTGCTTAAAATAATCCTTCCTCCCACAGAATGTCCCTCAACTCCTTAGTGTCTCTCACCAGCTACTGCCTCCACCAATTTGATAGTCCTGAACCTCTTCCCAGTGGTGGAGTTGCACTTTACATGAGGAACTTAATTTCTCAATGCCCTTGCACTAGTTTTACACCTCCCAACCCCAAGGAGTACCTTTGACTGTGACTTCCACTCCACTCCCAACCTTATTTGTGTGTTGTACCATCATCCAAACAGCAATGACTCCATCTACATCTCTTCCAGACAAGATGGTTCAACTTTTACCCACTCATCCCAACTCTATTCCTCAGATGTGGTAATTTGAATTGTCACCATGCAAATTCACTGGATGGGGGTACCTCTCACCAGCCATGGCACTTCAACAAAGGACTTTTGGTGACTCAATCCCATAGAGTCAATCTGTGAACTTTCCAAACCAGATTTCTACCAATGGCAAATCCTCCCTCCTAAACTTGGTGATGACAAACTACCCTGCAAATGTCTCCTGCACTTCCTCTGCTCCAATTGGTTCATCTGATCATGTGCCTGTGAGAGTCAACATCTCTCTGGCAATTCTCAGAGAAGTGCCTCAGCACCAGTGAGTCTGGCCTTTCACTCAGGCAGATTGTCAAGGACTGCAAGCAACCATCTCACTTCTCCTATATCTACTGCCCTGGATATTAACTCACCTTGGGAATTCTTCCACAGAAACCTGCTTCCTCGTGTGCACACATCCATCCTATCTCATCTTCAGTTATCCTACCCTTCTTCCCACCATGGAACACTGAATCCTGTGGTGAGGCAGTTATTCTGAAACAACTTGCCTTCTCTTTCTGGAAAGCTAACCCAACCGAAGGCAATCTCAGCTCATTCCAAAAAGTCTACAAGTATATCCACTATCAGGAGAGTGAGAAAATAACATCTGTCCAACCTCAAGATTGAACTTTCAAACTTGTCAACATCCTTTCAAACCTGATAGCACCTTGTTAAGCCTGTCTCCAGAATGTTTTTCCTCTTCATCCCTTCCCTCTCTTCAAAAAGCACCACAGCAGACTCCACTCAATTGTACCCATCACTACTCAATTGCAATTGAGGCAATTGAATACTCAATATGTGGCAGAATACTCAATTGTGTTTGCTTCCAAATCTTGTGGCCCAAACCTTTCGGTCTCTGTACCCATCCTATCCAGTCAGCACCCACCTGTTCCAGGACTTTGTGTCTTTTGTACCTGAGAACTCGGAGAGGTTTCTGGCAACCCTTAACTTTGATTCTGCAACTGGACCTGATGGAATCAGCTCATGTGTCCTAAAAACCTGCTTACAAATACTCTTTCTGCTATTTTCACCATATTGTTTGCCTTAGACCATCTTCCATCTGCTGAGAAATCAGCCAACATCACAGGATTACAACAAACAGGTTAAAACATTGACCACCCTTGCTGCTGACATATCAGCTTGCTTCCAAACATCAGCAAGGTCATATAATCCATCATCGCAGTTGACAAAAAATAATTCCTTTTCTCCAACGACTTCATCTCAGATCATCGGTTCAGTTTCAAAACAGATCACTCTACCTTGAACATGCTGCTTCCACTCTCCAAACAATGGATGGAGGCCTCAATGTGTGGATGGACGGCATCCTCCATTATGCAAAGTCCTTCCTTGGCACACCAGAAAGTCCACCGACAAGGCCTTCATCCACAGCTTGGTGGAGTACTGCTCTCTCCTGTAGGCTGGCTCCCCTGCCTCCCATCTTGCTCAGCTTGATGCCATGGAAAGCAAGGCTTTTAAGATAATTATTGGACTCTTGCATGATTAAACTGAGTCTACGGGTCTGTTACTTTCCCATTGCATAGAGGTCTGTGGTCTCTGTCTTCTTCCACCTCCTTTCTGGTATTGCTCCCTCTGCCCTCTCATGCTTTGTCCCCTCCCCCACATCCTGCAGAGCGCATGCAGTCCACCATCAACTGCTTTCTGGTGAAACTTCCAAAGTTAAAAATCACTGCTCTCTTTCCACCCATTTGTTCCTCTCTTCTTTTTTTCTTTTGTTTTTTCCTCTGCCGATGGAACCAACATCACATTCTCTTCAATCTCCTTCTTCACTCCAAGTCTTCAAGACATCCGTTCACCACCATCTCAGATCATCCCCCATCCAAAACCATGATAATTTATATACCTGTTATCCCGTAGCTCCCCCATACCAAGCCCACCTCTTTAAAAAATTTCTCTTTTTTCCTTCCTGAGAGTTTGCTTCTGAAGAGTTTGTCTATTGTTCACCCCATGCGCATATAGATAAAATAAATAGAAGTGAGTGGAGTGGTTATTGGTGATCAACATGGAAGTAAGCTCATCATGATGTCGCACAGTGCTCGCCTGGCTAAAAATGGCGACGGGAAAGCATAGGATGAGGTTTCTTGACCCTCGGGGCAAAATTACATGTCTGTTTAATGCTGAATGGGCCCAGGAGAGGAGCGAATGGGCCTGTGACTTAGTTCAATTAATCATGAATCATTGATTATGGTTTAATTTCAGTCTCTATATCTGATAGTTTTTCTTATGCTTTTCAATTTTTCCTCATTTGATCCAAAAATTAATAATTCAAATACGAGTGTCGATGAGGCATGAATTAGAAATTGCATCAGAAGTGATCGTACCGCCTCTGCTTACATACCACCAAACAATATGCTAGCAGACCAGGATGACGAGGAATGTGAGTGGTCATCATTCAGTATTGCATTATTCAGTGAAGTTGATCAACCTGTCGGGAATGTAGATCTGTCGAAACCCGGTCTCATCATCGATAACATTCTCATCTGCATACCTGGGTTTGGTGTTAGAGTGTACCAGGTGCGGTGGGACGCAAGAAGCACGCGGGCCACCATCAACTCCGCTTTATTGCGCGACCAGAAGCACACTCTTCCCACCCCTAGCGGGCGAGGCATGATATACGAAAACCCAATCACGTGACACAGCACACTCCTCCCCTCGTAAATGACCCGTCACATAACGAACGGATAATCACAACATGACCATCGGAAACCCATCAACTCATAATCCTCCAAGTACCGTGGCCGCACCCTGACCCGCCTCGGACGGGCAGCGCCACCAGACAGCCCAGGCTCAGACGCCTCCCGGCCCGGTCGAAGTGACACCCTCGCCGGACTCGCACTTTCCGCAACACCAGTTACCCCCGACTGCCCAGCCTGCTCGACGTCCCCGGGTAGGACGGCATCAGGCGAAGCCCCCCTCGGCGCCGGCCCCGGCGATACAACGTCAGGTGCCGGCGACACTACCGGTGGGGGTCCCGCATCGTTCAGCTCGGGGAGGTGTGGGGGGGTGACGCTGAACAGCGATCATGCATCTGGTCCACGTGCCACTTCCACACATCCCCACCATCAGTCCGCACCATGCAATTCGCCGGCCCCAGCACCACAGAGACCACCGCCGGCACCCATTTGGAACCGTGGAAATAATCGCGCACCATTACCCGCTGCCCCACCTCGAAACTGCGCAGCCGCGTCGGACGCGACACCGCCCCACTCCCCGACCCTCCAGGTCGTAGCAAATCCAGCCTGGACCGCAAAGCCCGTCCATAGAGACGAATGGCCGGCGAATCACCCGTGACAGGATGAACTGCGTTCCTGTAATGGAGCAAAAAGACATCGACCACCGCCTGCACAGGACCACCCCCCCCCCCCCCCCTACGCAAAGCCCGCTTCAACATCTTGACAAACGACTCAGCTTGGCCATTCATCGCAGGATGATACGGTGCGGACCTTAGATGTCGAATACCATTCTGGCGCATAAACTCATCAAATACCCCCGCGATGAACTGCGGACCATTATCAGAGACCAGGATCTCCGGCAACCCTTTATTAGCAAAGATCGTCCGCAGCTTCTCTACTGTAATGTTTGCTGAAGTATGCTGCATTACTACAACCTCCGGCCATTTAGAGAATGCATCGATCACAATCAAAAACATCTTGCCATTAACCGGTCCCGCAAAATCTACATGGACCCTCTGCCAAGCTCGGTCTGGCACAGGCCAGAGACCCGAAGCTCGACACGGGTTATCAGCATCTGTCTGGCACGTGGCGCAACGCATGACCAACTGCTCAATGTCTTTGTCCAACCCCGGCCACCACAACAGGCTACGAGCAAGACTCTTGGTCTTCACGATGCCAAGGTGACTGACATTCAGTTCTTCCAAACACCGCTGCCTGAACCTCGGTGGAATCACGGTCCTCATTCCCCACATTACGCACCGTTGGACCAACGACAGCTCCGCTGCACGTGACGTGAAAGGTTGAAATGCCGGTGTCGAAGGCAGATCGCTCCAATTCCCCGTAGAAATCGCCTGGACGACACGGGCAAGCACCGGATCACGAGCCGATTCCACCGCGACCTGCCTGGCCCTGACCGGCCCGCTTTGGACCTGGCCCAGCGCGAACACATCGACCCTGTCGCCCAACTCAGACGCAGCTGGGCCCTCCGCACATGGTAAGCGTGAGAGCCCGTCGCAGTTAGCATGCTTCTCGGTGCTTCGGAACTGAATATCATAATCGTAAGCACCCAGAAACAGACACCACCGCTGTATTCACGCGGCTGCTACCACCGGCACCCCGCCTTCGGGTCTCAGGATGAATTGAAGCGGTTTGTGATCCGTCTGTAAAGTGAAATGCCGCCCCAGCAGATAGTGATGAAACCTCCGCACACCCCAGACGAGGCTGAGAGCCTCACGCTCAATCTGGGCATATCCGCGCTCTGCTGTGGACAGGGTCCGGGATGCAAAACAAACAGGCCGCTCGGAACCATCGTCCATCCTGTGGGAGAGCACTGCCCCGATGCCATATGCAGAGCTTTCACATGCCAATAGGAGCGGACGCGCAGGCTCGTAGTGCACGAGGACCGTATCCTCTGTGAGCAGCCGCTTGACGCGGTCGAACGACGCCTGGTGTGCAGGCCCCCAAGCCCAGCGCTCGTCCTTCTTGAGCAACCGCGTTAACGGCGCAAGTTGTGAGCTGAGCCCGCGCACGAACCTTTGGTAATACTGGGCCATGCCAATGAATGAGCGCAGCTGCGTCTTGTCGCGAGGCGGTGGCATGCGCTGAATCGCCTCCACCTTCCGAGGACCTTTCAACAGCCCATCCAGCGTGATGATGTGCCCGAGATATTCCAAGCGCTGCTTGAAGAACGCGCACTTGTCCCTGTTTAAGCGCAGGCCGCACGCTTCGAGCTTTGTCAGCACTCGGGCAATGTTCGCAAGATGCTCGTCCGCCGTTTTCCCCGCAATGAGCACATCGTCCAGGTAGGTCTGAGCGGGCAGGCCAATGCAAACCGGATCCATAGCTTTCTGCCACAAAGCTGGGGCCGAAGCAATCCCAAAACAGAGTCGGGTATATCGATAGAGTCCTTGACACGTGTTGATTGTTAAAAGCTCGCTACTCCCGGGATCCATCGGCAGGTGAAAATATGCATCACGCAGGTCTAGTTTCGTGAAGTATTGACTCCCCGCCAATCGCGCATATATCTCATCGATTGACGGCAGTGGATATTGCTCCACGCTGAGCCCCGGGTTAACCGTGGATTTGAAGTCCCCGCACAATCGGACGTCCCCATTCTGTTTCAGCACCGTGACAACAGGGGTGGCCCAATCTGAGCACGACACCCGTTCGATCACTCCACAGGCCTCCAGCCTATCCAGTTCACCCTTGACCTTGTCCCGCAGGGCATACAGCACCGGACGTGGTTTACAAAACCGAGGAACCACCCCCTCCTTCAAGAAGAGTTTCGCCTCCATGCCCTTGAGTTTTCCAAGATCGTCGCTAAACAACCCTTGATGTCTTTGAAGAATCTCCTCCAACTGATCCTCCCACTGGCTCGGCACGGGTTGCACAAGGTTAACTGCGGCCCAGTCTAGCCTGATGCGGGTCATCCAATCTCGGCCGAGGAGAGACGGCCCCCTCCCCCGTACGACGTACACCCGAAGCGTGGCGACCTGGCCTTGGTACCGCACAGACACGTCTGCCATCCCGACTGGCGTTATCTTCTCGCGGATGTACGTGAACAGCGTGAGGTTTGACCTGATAAGCCTCAAGCCGTTGAGTCTACGCGCGGTCTGTTCGCCGATAAGCGACACCGCTGCTCCCGTATCGACCTGGAACGTGATCGGCGTTTCGTTCACTTCGACTTCCACCGTCATCGGGCGCGCCGTCACCGGGCCAATTGAAAACAGGCTCAACACGGCCGCTGGTTCCGCCCCGAGTCGCCTCGCACATCGCCGTCCACGACTTTAACGGTGACCGACGCCCCACGGCACACACGCGCCAAATGACCCACCTTGTGACAATTCAAACACACGTTGCCTTTATACGGGCACGCACGGCGAAGGTGTCGACCTCCACATCCCAAGCATGTCCGCGGGGTCACCTCTCCGCACGCGTGGCCGCGCGGCGACGTCCGACCCGCATCGAAGGTCGTGCGCGCGTCCCGGGGTGCCCGCGACCCCGCGTGGCCGGTGATGGCTCGAACATCCCCGCGAGTCTGCTCGACCGCTGTAGCCATGCTGACCGCCGAGTCGAATGTAATGGCTTCATCCTTCAGCCGTAAAACCGCTGACACCATTTTCACATCTTGTAAACCAGAAATAAAACGATCTCTGAGCCGAGCTGACCGCTCCCCCGCTGTGAACTTGCAGGCCACGGAAGAATGCTTAATCCGCGCCACGAACTCAGCGACGCGCTCCTCTGCCCCTTTCGAGAGGAGATCGAACTGGAATCGAGCGAGCTGCAACGACTTCTCCAGCGCTATGTGTGCTTTCATTTTCTCCACAATGTCCCGAAACGATAGCCCGTCATCCCGGGGCCTGTTCGGTGCCACTAAATCACCCAGCAGCCGATAATGCTCCGGCGAAAGCGAAGCGAGCAAGATCGACTTTTGCTTGCTCTCGTCGACCACATCGTTCGCGTGGAAATAGCATTCCAATTGCTCCGAAAACAATTTGAAGTCGTCCTCGTCGAAAACGGGCATAAGTCCATATTCAACCATCCTCGTCAGCCAACTAGAGTGTACCAGGTGCGGTGGGACGCAAGAAGCACGTGGGCCACCATCAACTCCGCTTTATTGCGCGACCAGAAGCACACTCTTCCCACCCCTAGCGGGCGAGGCATGATATACGAAAACCCAATCACGTGACACAGCACAGGTGTCAGGAAAGTATTCGCGCAGCTGTCATGTTCTGAATGCCGAGCTCAATTGATATGTCTTTCCCCCAATCCACAGTATTCATCATCTTACATATTCCTGAGCGTCAAGAATCGAGGTGGGCTTTTCATGCCGTCGATGACAGTTGTAAATGTAGTGACAGTGGCAGAACACAAGACGTGTTCTATGTCTAGCTTGCACATGAAATAACTATGCCACAGCCACATGAACGTGGCTCGTTGTGCTGTCGAGATAGACGAGTCGGAGCTATTTAATCTATATCTATGCCCATGCATTCTCCCTTACCCCTCATTCCTCCCCACACCCATTATTTGTCCAAATCATCTTTTATTTTGTGCTTCAACCCTGCTCTTGGTGTTTAAAACTAAATAAAACAAACATTTTATAGTATAAAAATTAAATAAATTAATTCCTCATTATGTGTGTGCCATCCCTCGGATGGGTGTTAAATGGGAGTTCTGTCTGTTGACATTAGTTGGTAGACATTAAAGATCGCAGAGTGTCCTTCTCTAAGAGTAGGCCTGGCCAGACAGTTCATGAAAAAAATGGGCCAAGCTTCCCCAGCTCAACCCCACAAGAACATGGAAATAATTGTGGCCCTTAAAGATCAAGAAGAAGAAAAACTAAGGAGGAATAATGAAGAGTTGTGGGCATTGTATGTGAGAATAACGTTTCTGTTAAATACCCAATGTCTGGTAGAGCCCGAGAAACATTCCTATAAAAATATGGATTTGACCCAGCAATCACCATGTTTACCCTGTTTAGCAACACGAATCATATTTATGCTTGTTACATTTAAATGAGAAATTTTACCTGTGGGATTGTATATAATCCTAACAGATGACCCATGATCACAGCGAGAGTAGATCCAGGAGTTCCAATGACAACACGATAGTTGCAGGCTTCATCAATTTCGGATGTTGGGTCCATAAAATGTAATGAGGCTTGCACAGTTTGTGGAACTCCAAAGCACGAGTCACCAATAAAGTAGCCAAGTGTAATGTTTGGCAGAAGATCATCATTGTGATTGATCTCATTTACAGCAAACATGACAGCCATTGCCCAACGAAACGCTCGAGGAAGAAAGCTGTTACAAACAGAAATTGGAACTCATCTTACAACATAAACCAGTCAAATTTTCATGAAACAATTTAATGAAATCTCCTTTCACACTCACCAATTTTGTCTGTATTCATTTTACTCTTGTGGATGTGCATTGTAAAAGTTTGTCGACTCTTGGTTTGCATTTTAACATTCTCCAAAAAGTTAATCCATACTAATTAGTTCACCCAGCACTATGAAATATAAGTTAGTTTGTCGACCACCCAAGGTGTTTAAGAAAAAAAAGTCATTCGTCAGTTTATGGAATTGTTAGTATGCAATGGCACCAACGTGTGGAGTTGAAAGTTTATGCAAATTAACTACTCATAATACACGACTTGAAAACAGGACAAAAAGTACTATAATTCATAGATCACCTTCCAGGGCTCAAAATGTATGGGTGTCCAGGTGCCTATGGCACCTCATTTTAGCGTCGGGCACCCGAATTTTATAAGTAGTTGGGTTTTAGATGCCTGATCAGGCACCCTCAAAATCACATGATGATCATCAATTGTGACCCCAAATTTACAATCGCCAAATTTAGAGATACTATTAATAATTCTCAAATGTACCTCACTCGCATGTGGTCTCTGACAAGATGCAGCGAACGTGCAATTACATGAACCAAGATGTGAAAGCGATTGATTTATTACGATTCATAATTTGATGATGACCTCTGAATTCCATCTATACAAAGAAAAGGCAATGTGTGTGAGTGTGTGTGTCCCTCCATAACTCCAAAACTATAAGACCTAGCAGCCTGTAACTTTGCATGCATACCAAGAAAACTCCAAGGAAGTGCAATAGCTGGAACATACTTAGCTGCTCTGCTCGGCTGCAACTGATCCGGTAGGTAATCTAAATAACGCAAGTACTTACCGAGTACTTGGTGGTCACGGAAAATGACTCGGAAATTAGTACCGAGTACTAATTTCCCCGATAAGGTGGTCACGTGTCCTTTGGTAAACTGTTGTGAGAGGGAGGACCCTAAGTCACGTGGTCAAGTTATTAGCATTCACTGTCTATTAGCGAACTGCCGTGGCATGAAGTTATTCGTGTGCGACGGCCTGCGATTTCTGGTGAGTCCGGAGAGGAACCCGAGGCAGCTCGTCCCTCGTGGTTCCAACACTCCGTCGGATCCGCAACAATATTAAGTGGGCCCTTGGTCTGTGTTAAATTATGAAACTTTTTTAATCATAATAGCAGAGGAATGAAACTTTCCTGAAAGCCAAATTACAGGGAGATATTATTAAAAATATAAATCTATCAATGAGTACATTTGACATTCCTGTAAGAGTAAATTGTACCCAATTAAGGTTCATATCAGAAGATCGATTAAGATATATCAGAAGAATGACTCATAAATCAGAGGAATGAGTCAGAAAAGAATCTCAATTCGGATTCGTGCCTATGAAAAAAACAAGATGTAGACAGTGGGGCAGAAAGTCTAGAGGAGAGTGTTCCTGATGCAGCAGGACAAGTTTAGGGGGATCGAGGGGATTGTGTGCCCTCATGTTCTTCCAACTCATAAATGAGTTGGGCTGGTGCCTCTGCCAGTGTCTGATGGTGGGACTTCCCATCTCAAGAAGCAGTAATGATGGGAAGAGATGGCAAAGAAAATTCCATGCAGCATGGAAAGACTTTCAGTGGATTTTTATTTTATAAATAAAAAATATATACAGAAGTGAAATTACAAAAAGTGAAATTGTTTATTGAAAAGATTCTGTGAGTTTATCTGCAGGAGATATATTGGAACCACTTTTTAATGAACTTGCTGGCCAGCCCTATGCTTTACTTTGCAGATTGGGGCAGAAATTTATAATTTTTTGTGATTCCAGCAATAACTCACTTACTATTCATCAAAGGCACCATGGGATTATTAACATCCACCAACTAATTAATATTAATCCACTTTATGATGCAACTGACTGATGTACCATACTTTGTGTTCAAGAGTGTTGGTTTTGCTGAAGCAGTTTCTTGGCAAGGGTCATGCTGGAAAAATTGTCATCCTCTTCCCAGCAGTAGTCAGGGTAAGAATTTGGCTATCTTGCAGGCGATAGTTCGCCTACTCTTCGTGAAGAACACCGTGGCAACTTTAACGTCTTACAACTAATGCTGGCAGACGGGGCACCAATTTGATGAATTACCCTGCTTGTGAAATATAATGCAATGCCTGCCTAAATCAGTAGTCAGATTAGCAATCAAATCCATAATCGACTGCTCAAACGTCATTGAAATTGTACGATATAAATGTAATTTAGAGAGGGAAATGAAAATGCAATGTTTAATAGCAATTATATTCCCCAAGTCCTCTGCACCTTCTTATCGGACTGTAACATTGAAAATATTACAAAATTTTTATTTATTTATGCTTGCATGAAATTTATTTTCAAGAACACATGAAACATGAAGCCAGAATATTAAAGAAACATTAAAATGCCATTTCATTTTTCCTTTATTTCATCAATAACTGGAGAGTTCATAGAACATGATAGCCCACACAGTGTTACTTCAATATTAATAAAATAATGATTTCAACCATCATGAAAAATAAAATCCGAAATTTTAGTGCTATTGAAGTAGTCCAGAAACAGTTCCAAACAGCACCCTTATACAACACCCCATTGGACCCTTATTTAAATTGAAATAAAGGGGGTCCTCAAAATATGCCCAATATACAGGTAGTGGACAAAAATACAGAAACGCCAATGTAAAGTCACCTAATAGGGCAATGGGCCACCACATGCAGCCAGTACGGTACGGCCTGTGTGCGCTGTGGCACAGAGTTCATGGGCCTCTGGAATTCTGCAGGGGGGATGTGGCACCATTCTTCCAGAGAAAGCTCCCGCGGTCGCCAAGCTCACTCTGGCCATAATGTCCACTTCAGCCGTGCTTGCAGCACGGGCCGTGTTACCCAAAAAGCACGCCTAGCATGTTGTGCATCACACCATGTCATTTGCACGGCCCTCATCAGCATTCTTTAAAATTATTTGAACAGTCTTCGATGGCAAACCAAGATAGCAATCAATATTGGCCTGTTGTTCACCATTCTTGTTTCGTTTCACTCTGTCTAATTTGATGTCCAGAGTTACACAACTTCGTTGCTGCTTACGTGCAGGTTCACCCTTTTCATTACCACTTTTTTTACCACACTCATTCACGATAAAGTACACAAAGATAAAAAAAAACAAGCTCAAATGAGCTAAGATCCTCGTCCTTTTAATGATGACATCATAAAAACGAATATGACGTTATTGTGATGTATCATTTTGTGATAAATTATCTGTGCTAATGCCCGGCTTGATTCCCGCAAACAGTATTCAAACAGCTTGCCTAGTTTCGGAGATAATGTGATAGGCGATTTCCATTAGCGGCGATATTATGACGTCAACTTTTTTTCTAGGAAGAATTTCCAAAATCAGAGATGGTTACTGCCTGCGCGTGGGCTTTCTGCATATACATGGCAAGTTTCACGAAGATCCGATGAAAACTCTGGGTTGTGAAACAAAAAAATAGGAATGACGTCATAATGATGCATCATATGTGCGGTAATTCATCTCTGCTAATGCCCTGTTCGATTCCCGCAAACAGAATTCAAAAAGCTTTGCCGAGTTTCGGAGATATTTTTTTAGGCGATTTCCATTGGTGGACATATTTTGACGTCATAACTTTTTTTTCTCGGAGGAATTTTCAAAATCGGAGATGGTTACTGTCTGCGCAGGATATTTTTACATATATGTGCCAAGTTTCAGGAAGTTTCTATGAAAACTGTAGGCTGAAACAAAGAAGTTCACAAGAAGAAGATGAAGAACAACAACGTGAGTAAGACTTAGAGATCCTCCACGAGGATCTAAAATTTACAGTAAAGTACAGTACAGTACATGACGGTTAAGTTCAACAATGCTCAGCATGAGATGATGCAATGCATTGTGGGGTAGAATTCTGGGAAGCTGGTACGCAAAGCATTGTGTGGTGGGATGCCTGGTAACTGGTCTTATGTCCAGTGGACGTTTGTGTGGGGAATTGTTGAAAATGTTCCAACGTAACTTATGGACTTGTATGCAAAACGACGGATAGCGGGGACCGCCTGTATTGCAAAAATGGAGGTTCTTGGAAGTATTATGACGTGATTTGTGTAATGCAGTCTTTTGGAGTACAATTAAATTTAAATAAAATAAAGATTGTAAAAGTCGAACAAATAAAATAATTAAGTACAAGTATTCACTTGCGCTTCCGAAGCCAGCTGTTCCTTAACGGTTTTGAATGGAGCCCTTGCTTGAGTGCTAAAACCATTTGGCGAGCACTCTACAACAAACTCGGTAACTGAACAATCCTCTGCAAAACTGGAGGTTCTTGGAAGTATTATGAAGGTGATTTGTGTTCTACAGTGTTCATTTATATAATTCAATTCAAATAGAAGTTTAAAGGTATATAAATAAATAAAAATTACAGGTTCTCAAACGACACATTCTCCAGTAGCTATGACACCACTCTATCTAACATGCAACATTCGTTATCCATGCCTGTTGTATGTGTCCATCATGATGTCCTTAAAAACTGTAAGTTTTCTTTTTGGAATGATTTTCCATTTTGTTTGACTGCCAGGCAGGCAGACAGAGTAAAAATATTATCTCACTCCTATTTACGCATGTGCAGTCAGGATTAATCCGAAGCCAACGTATACTAAAACGACAGATGTCTTCTTATTCATGTTCCGATTTGTGTTCATAATATAACATTTGATTTAAATACATTATTCCTCGTTCATAAACTATATAAACCATTGACGATCATAAACTGATAAGATGGACGGAAGGACATGAATCAATTGCTTAACCACACTTTTAGCTTCACGTGCATGCGGTAATGTGAGAGAAACTTACTGAATGCATCCAGGAATCTGAGGTAACTTTGTTGAGGGTTGTTCTTCACCTGAAATTCCAAAGTGTAATGGCATAAGACTTCCAAACATTATCTCTCCATTTTTTACCAAACCACTCATTCCTCCTTTAGTCGGGCCTGTACAAAGCCTGCTCTGAGCCAGATGTGAATGTACTCCAAGCAGCAAAGTAAAAAGCAAAAATAAGCATTTTTGGCAAATTGCACGGTACAGAATCTCGCAGACACACATGATTATTCAATAGCAATGGGTTGAACAGCATTTGAAATTCAATGCTTTATAGAAACAGTTATAATGGTATAAAGACATTATTAAACGATCGTGTACAAAATATCATCTACTTTGATTCCCAAATGCCATTGTATTTCATCACATCCCTTGTGAAGCATTGGCAATTAAATATCTAAATGTCTTACATATTCAAAAAATGTTTAACTAAGTGGAAGGGATCTCAAAAATTCCCCTGTCATTATATAATTAATGGTAAATGGATGCTCCTGGAGAAGCAGGAACTAAAGGGAGTAAAATAACTGGTGGTAAAAGGAGCAAGGGAAATAAGGATGATGATGATGATGAGCAGGTCATGGCTCTTTCCCTGGAGTGAAGAGATTGGATGGTGATTGGCATATGGGACGGAGGAAGTAAAAAAAACAAAACCATTGGACTGAATATTTATATAAAAAATGAAAAAAACAATGTTCTCTTTTTGTTGAAAGCTGATATTGAATGTTAATTTGAGAATTAATTTTGCATTTCCTTTCTTGTACTTTTGGAAGTTAAGCTTTGGATTAGCAGGATTTCCGAGAAGTGTCCACACTCACCTCTGAGCCATCTAACCTGGGTTAAAATCTCAGCCCAGATACAAACTGTCGTCCTGGTACCTCGCAGACAGGGTGAGGCATCCTTGTGTGTTGTCCCTTAGATGAACGTTAAACTCGGAGTCCCATCTGTTGAGTTAAACTCAGATGGTGAATGGTAAAGATCCCACGAAGTCCTTCACCAAGAGTAGGTTAGCTATCGCCGGAACCCTGGCCAAATTCCAAATTCCTGTACTAGCCCACAGAAGGTGTTGCATCGCCAGCACAGCCGTACCTTCAGCCAATGGTGCTAGTTGCAACATTGTGCTGCATAGTAAAGAAGAAATGAAGCTTCCATATGCTGAATGTTGTTTGGAAAATTTGGACCTCTTGGTACAGTTGAACTAGAAGTTCATGCTATGATGCCCATTTTTTCTTTTTGTCATGACCAGTGAATATATCATGTGAACAGGGTACAAATTTTAAGAGGATACATTTGGATGTTTGTTTTGCAAATCAAGCCTCCTATCGCATAAGGGAAGGCTGATTGCTGTTGTAGAGTTTGTTTCTACAATTGATGCACCCAATATTTAATGGTATCACAGAGTTTTAGACCCACCAGGAGTATGAACCCAACATTTAGAACTGTTTTTTTTTTTCTTCCTACACACTCAACACATTCAATTTCCAATCTGTATCTATTTCCGAGCTGAATCTCAGAGCCGGCTGGGACTTTCGGAATTAAATTTTGCATTAATAATAGGAATAAAACTTTTTGGAGCAGGTTGTTGGAGCAGAACCAAAAAAAATAATAGGAGCAGGGTTGAGAACTTTTTTGGCCTTGACCTAATTCTTAAGGTCATGATGCAAGTATAGAGATTGTAACATTTTTTTACAAACTCGACTATGGTTTTTCCAATCAGAACGAAGTTGCCTATTCTAGATAGCCTAGAGCAAGTCACATTTGTGCTTCATTTACATTATACCCCTCCGAGTTAAAGGTCAAGGTCACATTGCAGTCTGAAAATAATAACGTGTTTCCTGTCATCACTCAATTTTACCAATGTGGAATCTCAAAGACCGCTTTGCCTTCCAAGATGTTCTTACATCATCATAGTGTCCCTGCGCTAATGTTGTGCACCTGATAGTTGATTAGTTTCTTTGACATACTTTTTTGGATTGTGACTTAAGTAACAAAAAAAACACCTTTTTGATCATATCTTTTTCCAAAATTTTTTATAACGTTGAATTTTATGGATAGATTTTAGATGGGGCCACAATTTTTTTTACATTCTATCCCTAAGTGTTGAAGGTTAAGGTCGTACGGTGGTCCGAAAAATATATGATCATTGGATCACGGGCAAAGGGTAAGTCTCGGGTGATCACCACGGGTAAATCTCCCCCGGTCAGGGGAGGCTCACCATTGATGATCGCTTTTTGATCACAGATGTCTAGTTTGTATTGTATTTTCATCTACATTGCCTTGAGATAATTTAATTTTATTATTGTTTGCCATGGGTTTTGGAGTCTATCAATCAATCAATTCTCTTTCTTATATAATGCTTTTAATTTCATGATAAAATATCAAATTACATTGTAGTACATAGAGTACAAGAAAACCTGGTGGTAAAAACTCACAAAACGATTGAAGATGATTTTATTTTTTTTTAAGAAAAAGAGAATTAAAATTAAATTTAATATGAAATTAACCAAAAACAATAATTGTAAAAGGACGGGATTTTGAGAGAGATTCTAAAACTGTTATAAAGGTGGCTGTGTGAATATTAAAAGGCCACAGTTTCTGAAATTGTGAAGTGTATCGCCAGATTGCAGGTTTTCAAAAGTCTTCATCATTGTGCGAAGGATGACCAGGAAATTCCTGTTGGACCAAGTATTCTTGCTGGTATAGGCACGAGCAAATACGCTTCACAGTCCATGCGCATAAAGACATCATTTTTGCCCTGTTCCCTGCTTTGATACAACATGGAATTGACATGTTGGGTAAAAAGGAATAACCTCTGAGCCGTCTTACCTGGGTGGCATTAAGTTGACCAGTTAGCACTATGAGGTGCTATGCCATTGTATAATGTTAGGCTATAATACAATTTTAATAAAACGCCAGGTCACAATTTAAGAGAAATGGCCGAGTGTTACAATTCAGCTGTGCTTATCGTTGAGTCCTGCCTCTCTCCTTCCCATTGTGGATGGCACAGTTGTGGAGGTGGGGGTCGTCACTCGGTGACGAGAGACACCCCGTTTCCAAAAGGTATACACTTCAATTTAAATAAAATAATGATTTAAAAGTTCGTTAAATAAAAAATCCAGAAATTTGACGGAAATGAAGCAGTTTTATTCACCACCCTTATACACTGTAATAAGATGATGTTAGGTTACACTATCTTCTGTAGTGTCCATGTCTGAGAAACAATTACATATACATTAACCCTAACAGCTTCACACACTGTTCTAAGACTACACACACAAGTTCGGTTTTCACTACTCCAAAGCCAAACAATAAATATATACATATATTTAGCTTTAATAGTTATCAAGAATATTTTGAAATGATTGCATTGCCACAATGGAGGCCAGTGAAGTGTTAAAGATTGGAGTGATATGATCTGAGTTTGTTGTATTTCACTTTTATTGCAAGTTTGGGATTAACTTTTAATACAGGTTTATTGAGTTCCAGCAAAGAGAGGCTGGAGTGGCCTTTTGCCCTCCAGACCAAATACAAATGTCTGAGAGCGAGACAAGAAGATTTGGCAATTCTTTGAGAAATATAGAATTGTATGTTTGAGTCGATAATCACTAAGTTAAATTTATTTTGTGAACTAAAGAATAGTGCGAGCTGTTTAAAAAAAAAAGACAAAAAAGACACTGGAGAGCAACTGTTTATAATGTTTTAATAGGTGCCTTAAAATGTAAGCAACTTGCCATTTTCATCAGAGGATTCATTTGGATTTGGATTCTACACATTATAACCATCAAAACAAATTGCAAACGGTTTCAACTAAATATTATAAGAAGTATGGACAGTAGAGTGGAATTATTAGGGACAGTTCTTTGATTTTTGACACCACATCGAGTGGGTATGTTGCTTCACTTCTTGTGACACTTTCAAACAATGCAGTGAGGAATTCATAATTGAAGAGTTTGTATTGTCTGCACAAAGTTGTGTTTGTATTTTTCATCACAGTGTCAAGTTGCCAGTTGTATTATTCAGTGACCAAGGCATTACAATTTTGCACTTGAAAAGAAAAAGTGTCAATTGGTTAATCACAAATGCTTAATTAGACACACAAGCTATTGAAGGATGCATTACATACTGATAAAGCATTTGAGTGTAATCTATGATACTAAAATGCATGAGATGCAACAGCAAAGGAACCTGTGGGTTATAATGCCCATTAGGTAATACTCATTCTACTGCATAATTTAAAAGGGAGATGCAATTGATCATCTAATGTACCATACTATTTCCAAGGGCTTTGCTCAGTGGTTTGTGAGTGCATTGCCAAGAGTCAGTCTTTTACTTCCACCAATGACGAATAACAACAATGACCAACAGCTTCATATCCTCGACGAGATGTGAAACCCCAGGGTGACAGTTTATTGATAGACAGCGATTCAAACCCCAAATGAACAACTCAATTGCGAGTGCACATCCATCTAAGCTATCCTGCCAGCTCACATGTTGCTTGCAAATTCAAGAATTTGGCATCAGCCAGAAGTAGTTGATTGTATGATTGTATTTCTTGTTGTAAGAGAAATGGCAGTACAATAAGCATTTTAAGTCTCAAACTACATCTGTTGTAGTTTTCAGATTGGAAGGTAAGTCTGTCCATAGTTATACATAAATTATTGAAAGTATTAACACTAAAATTCTGAAGTGACTTTCATAACTTTCTTACAAAGATGTAATTTTGTGTTAATTTCAATTATTGCTCCACGAGAGGCCACTGGATAGGTTACCAAATAGTGTGCAGGTAGCAAGGTCAAAGAAAAGCTCAGGACATAGTGTATAAAGAAGGTTGATTTGCGCCATGGTGTTGTGTTATGACCGCGAGGGGTAATTTACTTATTGACTGTCGAAGTCCTAGTCGATTTACTCGGAAGGCAGACAAGTTCCCTTTTGATGGGTCACACTATGTGGGCAGTTTGAACAACTGAGTGGAGTTTCTGGAATTTGAATGCCGGCACAATCAACTTGATGTTCCGATAACAGATTTCCATCCTGGAATATGCCCCAGCCAATGGAGTTCAGGGGACAAAGTACAAAAGTATAAAGGCACCAATTTATTTGCACTATGACTGTAAAACCAATGTTATTGAGAATCATTGGAAGAATCCCATTTGGAGACAACAGGCACAATCATATAACAACTAATTGATGGAATCACATGACACATCAATGCAGTCAATCCCACAGAAAATTTTCTGATTGCTCCTCTAAACCCAAACAATAAAATTCCTTAACTCAACCAGGGAGTTCATAGAACACGATATCCTCTGTAGTGTTCAGGTATTTGCCCTCAATGGAGTTTCTCATCCCCTCTTCCTGTCCAGGCTAGAGTTAATCAAGGCAGTGTTCTGGGCCCTGTGCTTTTTATGGTTCTCATCAATGATCTCTCTGACTCTGGAAAATCCTCTATTTCTTTCCTGATGACTCCACCCTCTGCCTTACCAGCTGTCATCCCTTAGATCGGCAAGCAGCAGCCTCTTCACTCTCTGTAGTCCTGGATATAATCATAAGATAGTCATTAGAATCATAAAATGATGTCCGAGACTCAAGCCACATAAGAACACTTGGAACATGTCTTTCAATCCTGACAAATCTCACTCTCACTGTCTCCCTGAAAGGACCATTTTGACCCCCCCCCCACCTCAATCTACTTTCTCAACAGTCCTCTGGAAGAAGTCCTTTCATTCAAGCTTCTGAGTCTCAATATCTGCCATGATCTTTCCTAGGAAAGTCACATTTCCAAGATGGCCTCCAAAGTTAGTCGCTGACTGGGCATCCTCCATCATGTAAAGTCCTTCTTTGTCACACCTGAGCTCCTGACCACATACTGAGCTTTCATCCACAGCCTGATGGAGTACTGCTCTCCCATATCGGATGATGCTCCCACCTCTCAACTTTATCAGCTTCACGCTGTGGAAACCAAGGCATTTAGGATCATCGGTATCTGCTGTGAAGAGGCCGAGTCTTTGGGTCTCTCACTCTCTCACCACAAGCAGGTCAGTGGATTTTCTGTCTTCTACCATTTTCTCTCCAGCCTCACACACCCCTGCTCCACAAACCTTGTTTGCAATATGTCCCATCCTATATATCCTCAGGGTGCTCAAGGTCTGCCAGCAATCCCCTTCTGGTAAAACTACCAAAATCAAAAATTACTGCTCACCTTCACTATTTCATTCCTCTTTTTTCCTGTCTTTGGAACAAACTCCTACACTCTCTTCAATCTCACTCTTCCATCCAGTTCTTCAAAACAGCTGTTCACCACCATCTTTCCCCATTCAAAACCATGATCTTTTCTACCCCTGTGAATCGATCCCAAACCCACCTCCTTCAAATTCCCTGCTTTCCTTCCTTAACATCCCTGTGGTGTCCATCTTGTTTACCCTGTGTACCCCACCCCATCCCTCACCCTTCCACAGATCTCCTAATATCTCAGTTCCCCACTGTTTTGTCCTACCCTCTCTCACCCATCTTGTCTCCTGCTCCCCATTGTTACATGCTCTTTGTGTTAGCTCTCATATGAATCTCGACATTGTATTAAAAAAAATGTGTGTGTACTTCAATTTTAATAAAATAATGATTATAAAGATCGTAAAAAAATCCAGAAGTTTAATGCAACTGAAGAAGTCTTATTCACAACCCTTATGCACTGTAATAAGATGACATCAGGTTACAGCTTCGGAGATGAATGCTTAATTGATCAATATAACGCAGCATCGATCAGCATCGTACATAGCCATATCGATGGCCTCTTCTTCACTCTGATAAGCAGTCTCTTCCTTGCCATGTCCTCTCATGCTATACATTGATCTTAGTATAGCGTGGTTCTTGGAAGTATTATGAAGGCAATTTGTGTTGTACAATGTGCAGGTATATAATTCAATTTAAACAAGTAAATAAGGCATAAAATGTTATAGCCCCCGTTACTTTACTAATTTTGCTGTTTTGTAATTAAAGGGCTATTCCATATTTATGTACAACTAAAATGGCTACCAGTCGGCCACCTTTGAAGAGATCACAAAATAAAGTGAGAAGCATATGTATGCCATCGTGTTCTATGTGTGTGCTAATATTGAACAAAATTGGACCTTGCATGTATGAGAAATGGTTGGGGACACATTTAAGTAATAAAATTGCCACCAATCGGCCATTTTGTATCTAATGTCGAAAACAAATGATGTGCTTATGTAAGCCATCATTCTTTATCTGTGCCAAGTTTTAATTGTGTGTCAGAGAAATGGATGAGGACATGTTCAACATCAGGGTTTTTTTTAACAACTTAAATGGTCACCAGTCGGCCATAATGGATTTTATGTCAGAAATAAAAATGACGTGCATATGTATAACATCATATGTTGTCTTTATATCTAGTACAAATATAATCGGTCCATCCATGTACGAGATATGGTTGCGGACACACATGCACATGCACAGCCACAACAATTGATATCAAATCCATAAGCTCCCATTTCGGGGGGGGGGGGTAATAAAGGTTTAAAGGCATATACAGGAAGAAAGGACCGTCAATAACACCAACATGGAGGCTGTTAACATGATGAACAAAACGCATTATCGGAAAACTTCAAATGAGCTGCCTGTGGGAAAACAACGCAAGACAAAATGGGGCTACCCCATGAGATGTTGCTATGGCTGTAAAGCAATGTCACATGGCTGCTGCCCAGCAAATGGGAAATCGTGTAATTACTGTCACAAACATAACCATGTCAGCTGAGTTTGTATGGCAAGAAACCAACAAATCTGTGAGGAGATATCTCAAACTTCCAAGGTCACTCTATGGGAACGATATGTACAGCTTCTGAAAATGATGATGGGGGAAAGTTATGTCTTTACTTGCACAGATCACCCATTTGCGATGGACACCATAATGGTCAAAATTGATAATATTCTTGTGAAAATGATTATTGATTCTGGGGTGTCTGTCAATCTATTGGACAGAAACATTTACCATAGGTTATGACAAGACAACAACCACTGCACTCTATTCAAGTCAGCCTCTACAATCTTCATATATGGTTCAAACATTGCTCGACCTGTTCAGGGCATGCTTGACAGCTGTGCAGAGCATAACTGTGGCAAACAGTCATGGCTGAAACAGATGATTCAGGATCTCTGCTCACCGCATATCAGCCATCAAACTTGGGGTGCTAAATGTTGGCCAGCCTGTTCAGACCCCTTTAGTCCCTATAGACCCTACAAGACCCTCTAGACTGTGAAAGAAGAAAATAATTATAATCATGTATTCTCACTTATATTCACTTGTTGCTTTTAATTGAACACAGTATAAAACAAGGTTTTACTTTTGTACTGGAGTTGAATTGATTGTCAGTAAAATTTCCCTTTTCCCTGACAGTCTTTTGACCTCCGTAGTGATATAAATGGATATACAAGTAAAGAAGAATTGTATCTTACTAATTATTATGTGCTTTTATCTCACTGAAATACATCACCAAGACTAGTATCTCCAATGTTTAAATGAAGCTGACCAGCTGCTGAAGAGAAAAACGCCTTGCTTGACGCCTTATTGTCCAGCCAAAATTAAATATAAACTTGAGCAAACGCCTTGCTGCTTAAGGGAAATTGAATTACTCTATTCAATTCATATGCTGATTGGATTTTGTTGGCAAAGGTCTTGCTGACCTCATGTATCTCCCCTCTCTCTCTCCCACTCCCCTCGCCCTCCCCCTCTCCCTCTACCTCTCTCTCCCTTTTCTACCCAAAGTTTTTGTCCTTTCTTCAAGGTTAATACTGCAAACTTTTACCTTCTGCCTATGAGCCCTTCCAGTAGTCGAATTGCTCAAATGTCAAATGAGTAGAAGGGATTGCTTTTGGTAAACTTGAAAGTGAAGTTCATTTGAATGCTTCATCGAATCATTGAATGTTCTTCCTCTGTATATACGAAATTAAAGATTCTCTTTTGTATGCTGATCCATCGTGTGGAATCGAGTTATTTTCCAGCACAAGACCCTTCAGACCTTTTGAACCCAACTGCTATTGGAATGTAACTATTGGATCATCAGACCCCTTAGATCCCATATTTGCCAAAGACTGCTTTCACCTGAAGACCATTTTTGACATTTGGACCCTTCCACCCTTTTGATCCTTAAGACCACTTTTGACTCCTTTAGACTCTGTAAACCCTCACTACAATTACAACATACCCTTTAGACCCCATGGACCTTAAGACCCTTTAAAACCTGACATTTTAAGATAATTTTTTTAATCCTCTTCAGACATTTTATACCCTTTAGACATTTACATCCTTAAAACCCATTAGATGCTAACTACATTTGGAATGTACCCTTTAGACCCTGAGAGCCATTGGACCACACAAACCTTCATATCCCTGGAGACCCCTTACACCTGTATACCCTTTTGACCTTTGGACTGTTTTGACTCTTAAGACCCCTCTAGCCTTTTTAAGACACTTTTGACATGTTCAACACTTTAGACTCTTACACCTTTTCAACACTATATACTCTTCAGCTATTTTTACTCTTTAGACACCTTATACCATTTAGATAAGACCCGAACTATTATTGGAATTTACCATTTAGATCTTCAAACTCCTATCTACCATTTAGACATTTGGACCATTTTAGACGTTTTTCATCCTTTTAAGACCTCTTTAGTCCTTTTAAGACCCTTTCCACAGTTTAATCCCCTTTAGACCCTTCCGACATTTTGAACTCTTCGACACTTTAGACCCTTTACACCCCTTTCGTGTCTAAAATGGTTTAAGGGTCCTTTCACTGGACAAAAATTCATGGAACATTTTTTTTTTATCAATTCAGGACCTGCTTATCCAACATAATTTTCACGATGTGAACACAGTTGTGTTATTGGGCCTCTCAGCCCCCAAGGAACCATGATTTTTTTCCATAGAATAAAAATAAAAATCAACTTTATCACCTAATGTACCTTGACTATGGCCACCCTACCTTTATGTCCTGGAGACGGTGGTACTGACGGAGAGACAACAGAGGCTGCAGATTTGTGAGAACAACTGAGTCAGGAGGTTTGTGGAAGTGAGGGGGATGGATGAACTAAGGGAGGAGATTGGTGTGCAGATGAGTTTGACGGGGAGATTGGTGAAATGCGGCTGAGATGGGCAAGACACTTGGTGTGGATCGGGGGGGAGAGAGAATGGCAAAGACAGTGGACAGATTGAGGGTGCAAGGTAGGTGGAAAAGAGATAGACCATGGTTGAGATGGGAGGATTGTGTGAGGAGGGATATCCATAACATCGGGTTGGCTGGAGATTGGAGGGAGTTGGCTGAGGACAGAGGAAGGTGGAGGAGTATTGTGGTCAAGTCTGGGCAGATGCTTGGTGCCATCGGACCTCACCCCTTATAAAGGGAAGAGGAGGGGAACAATAACATTTGGAATGGCACTCGGTAGAGCGCATACTGCTGCCACGTAATGCATGATCCATGAGAACATATCGGGCCCAATCAATACATTGTTGAAATATCAGGCTATGTATCGTTTTTGGTCCAATCTCTCAATGGTGAAGAATAACTTTAATATTAAATAATTCTCACATCCAGATCCACATTCGGATCTTCACCAAAATGGAATCAATTCGTCCTTTGCACACACCGAACCTTTCCACCAAGTTTCGTCCGAATCTGTTGCACAACTTTTTGAGATACAGTTCTATATATAGTTTTTCACCCTATCTCTCAATGGTGAAGAATCACTTTAAAAATTCTAGTAGTCAGATCCGGATCTTCACCAAAATCTAATAAGTTCGGCGTCATCACACCGAACCTGTCCAGAAAATTTCATCCAGATCTGTCCACAACTTTTTGAGATATCCTGAACACAGATAAACAGACAGAAAGGGGGTGAAAACATAACCTCCTTCACCTTCGGTGGTGGAGGTTAAAATGGCACAAACAACATAAGTTGGCATTATACTAGCATAGGCTTTGATGTACCTAATCACATCTTACTGCATTGAATTTCCTTGTGGAGGAACATCATAATATAATGGGCGTAAGCCTGGAACTTCTAACACACTTTTCTCCGAATATATTCTGTTCATACTTCCGAAATCTTCACATTATGTGTTTCATGTATTTACCCAGGTGATAGCAGATTCAAACTAGAGGGGGAGCACTCGGTAGAGTGCAAAACCTCCGCCGCCAATACTGCTGGGTCACTTAAGTGAACCTGATATCCTATTCATTGTAGGTCAAAATGGATCAGACTCTACTGAACCACGAATGAATAAACTAAACTAGATCGACGCGCATGTAGAAATACCAAAAAAAAAAAAAAAATCAATTTTTTTTTTGAAAAAAAGTTGCAAAATTTTTTTTCCTCTAACAATTTTTTTTGGGGGGGGGTTAGAAATCACTTAAAACATGTAGAAATGCCAAAAAAAAAAATTTCAAATATATTTCAAATAAAATCGAAAATTTTTGAAAAATTTTTTTTTTGGACCAAGTCCAAAATCTAATGGCATGATCATTGGACCATACCTAACCCCCCCACCAAGTTTCGTCGAAATCCGTCCAGGAGTTTTTCCGTAATACTGTTCACAAACAAACAGACAGGGGTGAAAACAGTAACCTCCATCCATCTTCGATGGCGGAGGTTAAAAATCGAATATAGATAGAATTTTCAAAGAGGGAATCGATGACGTCACAATCAACAGCGTTTGGCGGCAAACCGACGGTCGGGTCCCAGATGACGTGCTTTATTTAACGAAGTCCATGAGTTCAGGACGTTTGTTCAACTCAGCATTTACGACTTTTATCCAGCCATGTTGTTAATCTGTTGATGGAGGTAATATAGAAACTATGAATATGTCAAATTGTTCGTGTTACTCATCCGGCACTGTATCAAGGCCAACAATCTAAAGCTTCCAGTCTCAAACGCTACCATGGGCACCCAGACACGCCACCAATATGAACTGAGCTGTTGAATGCGGCGTAAAACATCCAAAGAAACTACCGTAACCAAGTATCATGATCTGTCCTGTCCCCCATACCCATCATAGATGGTAGCTGCTAGTATTATTAACCCACATGGACTTTCGTCTGGTGAGCTTATGCGATTGAGCAATGTCCGTAGGTGATTGAGTAAGTGAGCCAGTAAACAGTTCAGTCATTATCGCTTGAACCAAACACATAATTTTGAAGAAACATGGCCACAAGCTTCATATCTGATGCCTAATGAAGGTTTATTGACCACTTCTAAAGCTGTGCTCATTAAGGGGGTCCATGGGGGGGGGGGGTTGACCCTCCCCCAAAAATGTATTTGCTCTCTTCTGTGAAACTGCACACACAATTTCGATGAAACTTGAACACATACTTTATCACCAGTGATATACCAAAGTTTGTTTACAGCATAAAAAAAAAGAATCAGGGTTGCTTATCTGCTCAAGAATATTAAAAAAAGACTGTTGCTCCTGGTGCAGGTGAGATTCAGGACGCATGGTCCGATTTTATTTTTACTATTTTCATTATTATAAACCAGATGTCTCATCTGCTTGCATTAGTTGGACTTTATAAGATCACACAGTGTCTTTCAAAAAGAGTAGATGAGTTATCACAGGCACCCTGCCAAAATTGCAAATTCCTGCCACCTTCTCTAAAATGTCAGGCCTGGCCAACTAGATAGTGGCAGACTTGGGCCATAAATGTTTCTCAGCTGACCCCACAAGAATGTTGGATTATTTTGGACCATTAGATAAATATTAGCAGTCATCTGGCAGATAACTATTCCATGCTCAAATTTATTATTTATGCTTCACCTTGTTATTGCCACTTGGTTTCAAGCCCTGTTGCATACCTTCATAAAACAGATGCTGCTTTTACAATGTTTGAAAAAATATGCACATTTTCTCTTACAGGATGGTAGTTTCATTTCAATTTTTGTTGAGTTATCTCAATATTTTTGCAATTAGAGCAAGATAAATACCTTGTGTTTTTCAACTTGAATACATAAATGTAACATTTCGGAACATATATACAGCCCAACAGACCAAATGCAGTTGCAATAATGCCAAATATCTTTGTAGCAACTTGGTACTTTCCCTGAGTGCTGTTATTGGCAGGCAAAAAGGCCAGGCACACCAGAAAGCAGCTCAGCATGCTGAATGTGATAAATTTGGACTCCTTGGGAGATGAAGACAACTTGCGTGCCTTGAGGCCCAGGTTTAAGCAAACAAACACAAGAAATCCGATGTATGACACAGAAGAGGCAGACCAGGCTGGGGACTCTCCAGCACACTCAAAAACAGTGGTGCCAGGATGAATGTCTGTGTTTTGGACTGCTCGAGATGATCCCAAGAGCACCCAGATAATGCAATGCACTAACTGAGGCAAAATGCATATGATGACCACAGCCTTCAGATTTACATTCTTAAAGTAATGTGTGAAGTTTCCTTGCAACAAAGCTTTATCTGCAAAATACCATAGTTGTTTAATGAAACACTAAATGCAAATTTTGAAATTGTATAACAATTTAAAATGATTCATACTATTGTATTTCAAAACGATTTTAACTTTGATAATTATCTCCCTAATTGGAACGGCACTCAGTAGAGCACATACCTCTGCCAAGCTGAACAGTTTACATTTTGTATCCCACATTATAGTCTGGAACTGTATCCAGAACTTAACCAAAATCTAATTGACGTGTTTTTGTCCCCTACCCAACACATCCACCAAATAAAAATAAAAAAACAATCTGTAGTGTATAGAAATATTGTGCTGCATATCGTTTTTGGCCTCATCTCTCAATGGTGAAAAATCACTTTAAAAAAATTTAAAAACAGATCCTCACCAAAATGTAATCAATTCCTTCCTGTCACACACACAACCTTTCCATCAAGTTTCATCTGAATTATTCCATAACCTTTTGAAATATCGTGCTATTTATCGTTTTTGGCCCAATCTCAAAATGGTGAAGAATCCGTTTTAAAAATTCTAGTATACAGATTTGGATCCTCACCAAAATTAAATCATTTCGTTTTTGTCAGATACCCAACCTGTTCACCAAGTTTCATCCGAATCTGTCAGTAACTTTTTGAGATATCCTCCTCAAAAACAAATGCGTGAATACGTAACCTTCATCCAGCTTCGTTGGTGGAGGTAAGAAAGTTACGATATTTATATTCACATTCTCAACAAAGGATGCAAAAAGCGGAACTTAATTTGGCAGTAAATAGGAGTTGCAGAAAAAGTTTTGGGAATTTTTGAAAGAAATGAATTTGGCATTCTAATGTTTACAAGGAGCGTTCAAAATGTTGCTTAACAAGATACTCACAACAGTGCAATAAAGCCAATGTTTTTTTTGCTTGTTTTTACATAAAAGTTGTTATAATTAATAAGGTAATTTCAATTGCTTCATAATACACTTAAATACTATTAGGGTCTACACTAATGTCAAAAAAATATATAGAATTATTGTGAATAATCTTGTTTCGAGAACATTTTGAATGTCAAACAATTATATATATATATATATATATATATATATATATATATATATATATATATATATATATATATATATTTGTTGTTGTTGTTCGTCTTTCAGCTGCTCCCGTTAGGGGTCGCCACAGCGGATCATCCGTTATGATCCGCATACTGATTTGGCATAGGTTTTACGCCGGATGCCCTTCCTGATGGAACCCTGGTCACCTCTTACGACACAGGGATAAGGATTGGGTTACGCCATGATTCCGGGCTGCCCTACACCCTCTCATAGTGCGGCCCAGTGCACGGCTCCCGTCCTTAAGCGATACTCCAACCCAAGCATCCGTGTCGCCGGATTACAGGCGCACGCCACTATGCCCGATATACATATATATATATATATATATATATATATATATATATATATATATATATATATATATATATATATATATATATATATATATATATATATATATCCTATGTGCTATTTTTGGCACTTTTCTTTAAGCCAAGAATAGAAAAGCAGACTTTGAAAAAATTGCATTTGCAACCTTTTCATCAACCATACTAATTAAATATATATCACTGATGATCTATGAGTACAAATGTGAATGCACTAGTTCCTAAAACATTTAATTAAACTTCAACTTACCTGTGGAGTTTTTTAACATTTGAACTGCAATACTCAATAAACATGTAATGCAAACTGTGAACAAGAAACAAACTGCAGCTTCACGTGCCTTGCAAGTCCAACTCCAGGGCTTTCCCACGAAAACAAAGCAACAGCAAAAATAGGTCATTAAAGATCCAAGCAGCACCATTTCTGTCTGGATGTTTGTTGCATTAACTGTTGGTAAATCTCTGTAATGGAAAATTATCAGTCCTATCATCATGATTATCACAATTCCAAGAAGAGCTATAGATAGAAGGATGATAGCCAGTGGATCGAGGAATGCCAAGAACTCCTCAGGCATAGGCAAACAACCATCAAAGTTTTCATTGGACCAGTAATATTTGGGACAAAAGCTGCAGTCTTGTGAATCTGACATAAACAACAATGACATTGTAAGGTACAGCATGTATTTTTTGGTTTACTTCATGTAAAATATGGAATTAAAAGAATGGGAACAGAGCATTAACACCTTGAACCTTAGCGGCCAATTCTCTGTGCGATCAGGTTTCTCAATAAGTCTGTGCCCAGAGATAAATGTAAAATAGTGTTACGATTGTCGGTGGGGGGGGGGGGTACACTTTACCTTAGAGCAGATAGAAATGTTGGGTTAGTTTGGTCCATGTACATGTAGTTAGCCCATCTCGATGTGATTAAGTAGGGAAATGTAGCTTAAGAATTGTCTCGTTTGAATGTGCACTGTACAGGGCATGGTGCACATGGTAATAATTAATGAGGGGTTAAGGTTAAGGAAATTGTATATACAACCCCTTGTAATGTCCAACTGGATGAGGGACTGAGGAGCAAAGCAAAGTTGCTCTGTCTGTGGTGCCTTCCTTCCTGTTTGCCTGCTTTCTCCTTCCTATACCTGCTCTTGAAAGGGCCTTGCTTCATCGTTCTTGCCTTGCTTTTTTCATTCCTGCTGTGTGCCTTCATCTCTCCTGTTCATCTCCTCATCATCTGCTCGTCTCATCGTCGCCTGTTCATCGACCAGCATCTGAGACCTCATTCGGTCTATGTTCGCCATCCCCCAGGGGACGAAAGGGTCTAAACTGTCAGGCATGTAAACAAACTCTCAGGCATGTAAACTCTATAAAGGTCCAAGTAGTCTAAAGGTGTAAATGCTCAAGGGTCCAAGCTGTCTAATCTGTCTTACAGATCTGAGGAGTCGAAAGGGTATTCAGTGTCTTAAAGGGTCTGTGTTGTGTTAAGTGTCTTTGAGGTCTTAAGGGGGCTTCAGGGTCTTTAAAGGCTGAGGTGGTAGATGAAAATAAATCCCTGGGTCAGACTTCGTCTGTATTCCAAATTTTTTGGTTGTCGACCCAACGGTCTTTGCAAAAAACGTGAACATACAGATAGATGGAGCATAAATTTTATTTATTAGATTACAGCCTTAATAAATGTGCATGAAGAAAGCTCTTAAGTAAATAAAAAGATGTGTCATTTTATATATCAGTCAATATTTGGTGTCCACCATTTTGTATTCTTGAGTGCCATCACACTTTCACTCATGCTTCCTGTATATAACTGATGCACTCTAGCAGGAATGCTGTGCCATATGTCCTGCAGTACATTATACAGTTCTGGAAGGTTAGTTGGGTTCCTATTGTTCTTCTCTGTTTCAAGTTAATCCTATATGTCTTCAATGGTACTCGTATACAGAATATAGGGTTGCCATTCCAACAATTGGAGCACACCAGCTGCAACTTTGTTCTCCAAATACTGTACCACTGTATTGGAGATGTGTTTTGGATTAAAATACTGTTGGAAAACAAATCCTATTCTGATGAAACAATTTACACGAGGAACTGCATGGTGCTGCATTATCTGCTTGTACTTATTTTGTTGGCATCCCATTGATTTTTAAAAGTTTTCCCACACCGAAAGCTGAGATACAACCCCAAACAGTCAGAGCCTTCCCCGGTTTAACAGTAGGCTGCAAACATTGCATGTCTTAACATTCTCCAGGTCTTTGGCATACAATATGGCATCTCTTAGATCCAAAAAGTTAAAACTTCGATTCATCAGACCAGAGTACCCGAGTCCATTGTTGACTTGCCATATATTGGTTTGATCTTGCAAATTTCAGTCTTTTTCCTTATTCTGTGGTCTCAGCAGTGGGTTATTTGTTACAACTCTGCAGTGGAGATCTGCTTCAATCAGCATTCTGTGCACAGTCTTGGATAAGATGTTAATGTTCAGGCTTGCTCTCATTTAATTTGTCAGACAATGACTACATTTTCTCATGTCGTGTAAGCTGAGTAACTTCAAGTGCTTGTCTTGCCTTGGGGAGGTTATTCTGTGTCTTCCTGTCCTTTTCTTGTCTTGTGTCGAGCCAGTTTAATTCAGGCATTGCAATGTGTACCTGGCACCATTGAAGAAGATCTTCAGCTTTGCTATTTTGTTCACATTGTACCATTCTTCTCAGAGTTTGGATCTTCACTCACTCTTCTGTTGATAGTTGCTTCCTTTGCACCATTCTGGACCCATTCATAGACTTTCAAGCAAGGGAACAAGCTGATGAAAATCAATTTCACATATTTACTAATTTGCGAGTTTTATTGTGGTTTCTTGTAATATATATTCATGTAACTGGTGGTGATTACTTCAATAAGTGATTATTATTTACTGTACAAAAATCCACAAACTGTTTCCTCCACATTTCTTTGTGGTTGGTGGATGGATATTACCACCACTTGATAAGATAAAATGTATTGCAAAAATAAGACTTTCCTAATTTAGTTTATATACTCATCAAGCATTGAAACAATGCCCTGACATTCTCGGCATTAAATTTTTTTTGTATACATTGACGAGGCTCGTATGAGAGCTAACGCACAATGCACGGCAAGGGGGACATGAGAAGAGGGGCGGGAGAGGGAAGGACAAAACAGTGGGGAACAGAGAAATTAGGAGATCTGTGGAAGGGAGAAGGATGGGGGGGGGGAGAACACGGGGTATTAGAGATGGAATGTGTTTTTCACATTTTTCACAGAGACATTTTTCAGAAATGTTTCCCTCGCAAGTGTCGGAGTCTAACATTATGTTAAAGAAGTGTGTCCGTATATGTGGAACACTTTTTCACACCAAAGAAGAATAAAATTTCAAACTTGGCTTTGTCTATGATCAAACCACACCCACAAGCTTACAAGTCAGCAACTTTATCTGCATAGCCACATAAGTTATGGGTTTTTTATTATTATAAAGAGCTCATCCTTATAGAATGGTGGAAGAGGAAGCAGTACTTGGAGAAAAGCTGTAAAACTCACAAATAAGCACACAAACAGAGATCTTGTGATTTACATATAGAATGATAAACAAAGAAATATAAAAATACATATAAGTATAATTTGCAGAACAATCAGAATTTCACAGTCCCTCCTGAGGGTTTGACATTGGCACTGGGAGATGGTTAATGGTTCAATGAAGCTTGTGGCGAGGCAGTTGTCCTGAAAAAAAAAAACTTGCCTTTGTCTCATGGAAAGCAAACCCAACTGAGGGTAATCTCAGTTCCTTCCATAAAGCTCAGAACAAGTGTGTATCTACCCTCAGGAGAGCCAGAAAAAAAATCTTTCTAATCTCAAGTCTGAACTCTCAAACCTCTCTCCCTCCTCAAAATCCTGGTGGCATTTAATCAAATCTGTTTCTGGTGTATGTTCCCCTCCATCCCCTCCCTTACCTCAAATGACGCACGTGAAAAGGCTGAAAGCCGAAACTCGGTGTTTGCATCAAAATCTTGTATCCAAAACCCATCGCTTTCCCTTCCCACCTTACCCAGTTGCACCCAACTGTCACGAGACTCTGTGTCATTTTTCTTCTGACAAAGTGGAGAGCTTGCTGTCAAACCTCGCCGCGGATTCTGCAACCAGTCCAGACGGCATGAGCCCACGTGTCCTAAAATCATGCTCCTCTGCTCTTGCTCACCTTCTATTAACCCTCTCATTTGCTCGAGGTCATCTGTCATCTGCTTGGAAATCAGCAAACAGTACGTCCTGCATAAAAAAGGTGCAAAAACAGAACGCTGCAACTACAGACCAATCAGCCTTCTCCCAATCATCAGCAAGGTTATGGAATCCATCATCACTTCAGACATTAATTCCCTCCTCTTCTCCAATGGCTTGATTTTTTGATCATCAATTTGGTTTCAGACCATGTCACTCTACCCTGGATATGCTGCTTCTGCTCTCAAAACAATGGATGCAGATACTCAATACCAGACATGAAATCAGAGCCATATCCCTGGACATATTGCATGCTTTTGACACAGTCTGGCATCCTGCCCTACTCACCAAACTCTCTTCCCATGGTATCCAAGGCCATCTCCACTCAAGGCTTACAGACTTCCTCTCCTGTCACAGCCAACGTGTGGCCCGAAATGGAGTTTTCTCATCCCCATTCCTGTCCAGGCTGGAGTTTCTCAAGGTAGTGTTCTGGGCCCTGTTCTTCTTCTGGTTTTCATCAATGATTTCTCTGACTCTCTGGAAAATCCTCTTTATATATTTGCTGATCACTCCACCCTCCGCCGTACCATCTATCATCCCTCAGACCGGCAAGCACCAGCATCTTCACTCTCTGCAGATCTGGGTAAAATCACAAACTGGTCCAACACGTAAAATATGTCTTTCAAGTCTGACAAATCTCACACTCTCACTATGACTCTCAAACTCACACTATGTCTCTCTGAACAGACAATTTGGAACCCACCCCCCCATCTACTTTCTCAACAATCCGCTGGAACAAGTCCTTTAATTCAAGCTTCTGGTTCTCATTATCTGCCATGATCTTCTTAGGAAAGCCACTTTTCCAACCTGGCCTCCAAAGCCAGTCGCTGACTGAGAATCCTCAGTCGTGCAAAGTTCTTCCGCAGCCCACCTGAGCTCCTGACCACATGAAAAGCATTTGTTTGCAGCATGATGGAGTAATGCTCTTCCCTTGAGGCTGGTGCTCCTGCTTCTCACCTTTCTCGGCTTTACCCTGAGGAAACCAACTCATTTAGGATCATTGGTGTCTCCTGTGGTGAGGCTGAGTCTCTGGGCCTTTCACTCTCTCACTACAGACAGGTCGGTGGACTTTGTCTTCTACCGTCTCCTCTCCAGTCTCAACACCCCCCCCACTATGTTTGCAATATCCCCCACCCCCCACATTTCCGCAGGGCACTCAAGGTCTGCCAACAACCCCCTTTTGGTAAAACTACCAAAATCTCGAATCACTGCTCACCTTCACTCTTTGATCCTCCTTTTTTCCACCTTTGAAATAAATTCCCACACTCTCTTCAATCCCTTTCTTCCCTCCAGGCCTTTAAAACAGCAGTTCACCACCACCTCTTATCTTCCCCCATCCAAATCGTCGATCTTTTCTACTCCCGTTAATCCACACCAAACCCACCTCCTTCAAATTCCCTGCTCCATCCCTCTCCCTTCCACAGGTCTCATAATGTCTCTGTTCCCCACTGTTATGTCCTTCCCTCTCCTGCTCCTCTTGTCGCATGCCCCCCTTGCTGTGCATTGTGTGTTAGCTCTCATACAAGCCTTGACAATGTCGACGTAAAAATAAAAATACACATAGTTTGTTATCTCATGATGAACAAACTGCTGCAATCATCCCCAGGGTTTTCAATCAATCTGTTTCTTATATCTATCCCTAAACCCTATCTATCTCCTATTAGACCATAGGATGATGTGCATTATCGTTCTATTTGGTAGTCCCTTGCTTGGTATTACAATATGAGCACATGTAAATTCGTTAAATATTATATCTGAACATATTATGAATGTTGCTTGGCGTTTATGACGAGCATTTCCGAGAAAATTAAATAAAATCACTGATAATTCTTGTAAAAATTTCATTGACCCACATCTTGCTCGTCCAATTAAATCGTGCCGTAGATCGGTTCGTTGGCCGTTCTGCCGTCCGTGACCCAATCACAGCATTCATTTCCTGGATATTGAGCAGCCCCAGTCGTGCGCACAAAAATGTTGTTGACAGGCACAGCATAGCTAACATGGCACTGGCCATGGCGTCCGGCGTCGTTCCGAAGTGGTGTTGTATGCATGCGATTTCTGAACCGAAAGGGGATCTAATTGCATTTAAGTAAAAGCGCTGGAAGAAGTTTCTTGAATGTGGATCACGCTGGCAAAATCTGGCGTGTTCAGAAGGTGAAACTATCCTGAAATCATCCCAGTTACTTAGCATCAATTTCAACGCCGACATTGCTGATGTGTTGGAAACACCAATTGAGCTTGCTGTAGAAAATGGGGCCGGCTATCATCGAGAATGTTATCAACTTATTTGCAACATTAGCAAGCTAGCAGCAGCGGAAAGCAAGTAACGAAAAATTGACGAAGTTGACGGTAAGCTTAATAGTTAGTGTGTTAATAGACATAGTGCAATGGCGTTGAAAATAATAAATAAGCTTAATGTTCAACATCATTCTGACATGACTTGATTGAGTCGACATGCTTCTCAATTGACGACTGTTTACAAATTGCAACCAGTTGAACCGATTCCTAGTTCGGCCACATCACTCTCTAAAATGTTTCTCTTTCTCACGAACTACTTATGTCTGAATGGCTATTAATATGACCACCGTGTATAATGTAATTTTTCTAATTATAAATAAAAATTAAAGATTATATTAAGGTGAATCCTAGTCACCTGACATCCGGAGCTGACCAAGGCATGGTATGGTCAAATTGAAATTGTCATGATTACAATTTACAAACATATTCAATGAATGTTTTCTGGTTTTGGGTACATTTTCTTTCTGTGCGGATACAAATGCATACTGCTCTTCATGGTGTCATTTATTTGCATGTAGGCATGTAATTTAAGCATTAAAATTTTTTTTTTATACTGGTGGCTCGGCTACAAATGTAGACGAGATACATAAAATTCAGATACATACTAATGCACACTGCTTTTCGTGGTATGCCACTTGCATGTATTTGCAATTTCTGGCCTGTGCCGAGAGGGGGGCCATGCTGTCTGTTGAAATTTAAGCATTGTAATTTTTTTATACCTGATTAAAAATGTAGCTTTAAAATGCAGATATATTCCAATGCACACTGCTTTTCGTCTGTTTGTGGTCTGTTGAATAGTATATAGTACAGGTACCAGGGATGTCTATTCTTCCATTATTCACTGCAAGCAACTGGGATAATTTCTCTTTGAGTTATATTTCACTGAGTTTTCATGTCAAATTTTTTAAATAAAAACAGCAATTTCCAAGCTCAAAAACACAAAAACTAGTGTTTTATATAAGACAAATGCCAATTAGATTCTAGTTCCAAATTGAGTTGAATTTGGGGAAGAAATTGATGTTCGCAGGGAAGTTTCAGATTTGGGGGAGAAGTACTGCAGACTCTGATCAAAATAATGAAAATAAGGCAGGCATGTTTGTCACAATGTTTAATTGTCAATACAGAAATGCTCTATTTCCAAACGATATACAATTTCTCACATTTTACGATATCATAGCAAAATGGTTTACTGCACAAAGTGCACTTTATTTCTTATGAGTAGAATCATTGTGAAGTGTACTTATACTTCATTGGTAATATGTTTCATCAGGTATGTTTGCAAAGATTTGGTTTTAACTACAACCCAGCGGAAGCAATCAAATAAAAGTTTATGCAAATTATTTGTTGTGACCAGCAGCATATTATTTTAAAGTGAAGTATGATTCCACTTCAGTAACACGAAGGTAAAGATCTACACTTTGTTCTGTACATAAATAAATACATTTTTAATTTTTTTAATTATCATATTGTACACACAATGAAACCTGAAATTAAAATTTGATAACAGAAAAATCAAGTGGTTTCCTTTTGCATTGTTATACATGTTTTCTTCTGTATAAAATCACTTAACTGTTTTTGACCTGAATGCAAACATTAAGAATTGTGTCAAAGGGTGGAAGCGAAAAGTATGTATTTCTTAATATAGGGTCAAAAACTATTTTTCACCAACAACATTCAAAAATTACATCAAGTGCATGCTGTTTTATCTTAACTGTACCTTTGAGTCCTGCAGCATCTCAGTTTGATAGATATCATTGCAAAATAAAATTTCGAGATCGCTGTGCCTGACGTTTAAAAGTTTTAAATACAATTTTGGATGGAGAAATAGTCCAATTTCTAAGAAAAACATTAAGTGACCATTATAATTAAAACGTGCAGATTTACAGCTTAGCAACATTCATATTTGGATTCAGCACCATCAAGTCTACTTTATCTTTAATTTTCTTGTAATTCCAAGATGGGGGTCACAGTTTTCAAAAAATGAGGTATATTCACCTTTTCATCCTATGGTCTATATCTTTCCTTATCCTTTACCTGCCCATTTTAACCCCAAATAATTACCTTACACGATCCCGAAGAGGGAAGTTTTTTTTTTTTTCGTATGTTTTACAGTGATACGAAAGTAAACATGTACTCCAAGTCCCACATTCTCTTCCTCGCAGCTGTAAGAATAGGCTCTCTGCTTGATGTTGTGAAAGCAATAAGTATGAAAAAACCTGATGAACTGTTGTCGGGAAAAAGTGGGCAGAAACTAAACATTTTTGAAAAAAAGAAAACTCCATCATCGCCAATACTCCTCATCCCCATTCATCACTCTGTGCCTGCATGCCACCAGCACTGTACCTGCCTCAACTCCACTCTTGTTCCTCTCTGTTAGGCAAGTCTAGTATTCAGTGCAATTCGGAGGTTAGGCTTTATTTATTTATTTTCATTGTACATAAGTGCATGTGCCTCCATACTCGTTTGTCTTTTGAGTGCAGGTCTGTCCAGTTTATTAATTTTTAACAACTTGTCGACCCTTCTCCTCGTATACTCTTTTATTAAACTCCCATTTTAAATACCATTTTGGAAGCATCTTCCCACCTTTTTACCTCCCTTGTGTTTCACCACCAGGTTCGGCTTTGTTTTGGTGATCCTCGGGGAGTAGTTGTATTATCCGGCTCAGTAAGTGTTAACAGACTCTTCGGAAATGACGGGATCAAAATTAAGTGGCACCTTATAAGCAATCAGTCATACCGTTATGAATACACACACTCTCATGTACAACCTGTGGCTGCTGGTTGCATCATTGGTTATGGACACAGCTATGCCACTGATGCAGTACCCTTATTACCAGTAGATTAGTGCTCATTTCACCAACCTCAGAAGGAAAACAAACTGAGTCAACCCTAACCTTGTGTTAATTCAGCAGCCTGGTGTTAATTCAGCAGTCAATGGGGCTTGAACTCAGAACCCCAGGATCCTAAGCCAACCACCATAATCACGAAGCGTAATCACTAAAGCGCCAGGCTTTAGTGTTTTGAATACAAAACGCTATATGTATGTTTAATACAAATGTAATACGAAAATATATAAAATTGTTATTAGGAAGTAATGCCTCAAGAAGCTCATGGAAATAGACAAGTCAAATTAAAGAAGAGTGTGATGTTCCACCTAATAGTATAATTTTCTATATTAAGTTGCAGCTTTGTATGCTGTTTCTTTCCCAGAAATGATTAATTGACACATGGCTGAATGCAGTAAATGGACCAATTATCTCAATCTGCAGTTGATAATTAAAGATTCTGTAATCTATAAAGTTGAAGGGACATGATTTTTGCCACAAAAAGTTTTTTGATTGTTTTCTCTAGAGCTACTGTGTTAAAATACTATACTATCATCATAATTTAAAAGAGGAAACTGGATTGCATTGGGACATCCCCTCCAGCAGCTAATCTTGGCCTTTGACAAAGTGCTAATGGCAATGCATGGGAACTCTCAACTTTATGATGGAAGTGCCAATTCGTTGTCACTTTAAAAGGTTCACCATGATAGCTGCGAAAAATGATGTCCCATTACACCCCATGTCCCTATTCACACCAATTTCTTCTGCAGCTCAAACATACATTTGAGGCAAGCATAATACCTCAATACAATAAATGTATGCACGCACCTGTGCTATTGGAGAATTTGCCAGCAGTGCAAAGAAGGCAATCAAAACAGCAAAAGGCTTCTCCTTTACGAGCGATTTTCCGTGTTCCAGGAAGACATGGCTCACTGCACACTGATTGTGGAACCTGAGCATTGTCCCAAATAATTATATTTTAAAATATGTACAATATGATGATAAGTTTTAATCATATTATCTAATACACTATTGGTAAAATATATTCTTCCTTTAAACAATTCATGAGCAGAGAAGCAATGCATGTTTTAATCTACAAATTAAGGTTGACCCAACATTACAATGGTAGCATATTCACATCCGATGATATCAGATCTTAGATTTGACTTATAATACAAAGTGAGATATTGTACAAATCGTAGTTGTAATGACTATTTTCATTTTCATAATAGCAGAAAAGTAGTCGGATGTTCGAAAGGAATATCCAAAAAGTTGTATACAATTTGATGTGTAAAGTATGATTTAAGAGTGGCCTTCAGTGGTTCAAACTTGCTTAACTGTAACTTTTAACGACTGTCTCTATTTTGAGAAATTCCATGGTTAATCAATTTGTAATGCTCTTTGATTAAACTTGCTCTTACATTTTTGTATTTTGGTAAACAAATATAATCATGCATCCCCACAAGTACGCATAATGTAATCATCTTGAACTACTTTTCTAATCATTATTTAATTTCCCTTGATTTTATCTCGCATTTTAGTTGGAATAACAAAACATTCTGCATTTGATTTTAAGTTTGTGTCATTTAGTCATGTAATTCTCTGCATTGTTTCTTGCTTTGCCAAGTCATTCATAGCAACATCCTTCGAATACATACAATACCTATTATATTTTGTCTTGATATTTTTAGTATCTTCAATGCTCGACAACTTCATTAAAGAGCAAATTGTTTTCAAATGACTGAAATTACTCACCAAAGGAGGCTGTGGGTAAAATAACTAGAAAAAGATGGTGGGACACTCTTCAGGAAATTTTTTTAATGATATACCCTAATTATAGAATTGTACCTCAATTAAGATGTTTGCACATTTTTCTCTCAATAACATGGGTTACAGAGATTTATCCCGACCTTCCTATGGTGATTGCAATGAATCTACAGATTTTTAAAAATATATATTTTTCAGACATGTGGACTCTCCACCCTTTGGCCTCCACCAACTTGACCTTTCTTTTTAAAAATCCTGGAATAGCTTCCATGCAAAAGTAATGGTCACAATAGTAACTTTAGACTGATTATAATCAATGGATCCATGTTCTATCTGAGATGGCTCAATGTCACCAAAGATAATGTGGAGTAATAGTTTAACAGCCAAGGACACACAACTTTTTTTTCTTCTATTTTGTATAAATTTAAGGCTCGTGGGTGAGCTAGAACACAGAACAGATAAAGCAACAGTTCTAAAGGAACATCAGAAAGAGAGGGTGGAAACACCAACAGCAGAGATATGGGTAAAGATGAAGAGTTGGGGACAATTCAGGGGGTTGGATAGGGTGGAACTCAAAGCAAACTTTCAGGAAGGAAAAACTGGAAAAATAATTTGGGGGGAGGTTGTTTAGCGAGGGTAAAAAGAAGATCATGATTTTGGTTGGGGGATTATCTGAGATGGTGGTGTACAGGAGCTGTCCTGAAGACCTGGAGTGAAGAATGATATTGAAGAGAATGTGGAAGTTGGTTCACCAGAAAGGAAAGAAGAGGAACAAATGAGTGGAGGTAAACAGTGATTCTTGATTTGTGGATTTTGGGAGTTTCACCAGAATAGGGTTGCTGGTAGACCACAATCACCCTGCAGAAACATGGGGGGGGGGTGGGGGATGAGGAGACACCATGGAAAGGGTAGAGGGTGCAAGACCAGAAAGGAGGTGGAAGAAGACAGAGACCACCGACCTGTCTGCAATGGCAAAGTGATGGGCCAGTAGACTTAGCTTCATCGTGGGAGATTCCATTGATCTTGAAGGCCTTGGTTTATATGTCGTCCGGCTGAGCAGGGTGTAAGAAAGGGGAGCCAGCCCAGAGGGAACAGCAGTATTCTATCAAGCTGCAGTTGAGCAGTATTCTATCAAGCTGCAGGCTACAAGGCCCAGAGTTGAGGCCTTGTAGATTTTTAAGAGGTCAGGTGAGCCAAGGAAGAACTTTGCATGATGGAATATGCCCAGTGACCAGCTTTGAAGACCAACTTTGAAATGTGGATTGTGTAAGAAAGATCATGGCTGATAGTGAGACCCAAGAGTGAATGACTGAACTTTAAGAGTATTGTTCAGAAGTAGATGGGAGGGTTTGTCATATGATCCTTTCAGAGAGAGGAGGTGTCAGATGTCAGGATTGAAAGAAATATTCCAAGGGTTTGAACAGCTTGTGATTTTGTCAAGGTCTGAAGAGAGAGAGAGGAGGCTGCTGCCTGTCTGTCAGAAGGATGAGGGATGTCACGGCAGAGAGTGGAGTCATCAGCAGAGAGATAAAGAGGATTTTCCAGAGTCAGAGAGATCATTGATGAAGATTAGGAACAGGATGGGGCTGAGAAAACTCCCTTGGGGCACTCCAGTGTTATATAATTTAAATAAATGCAAGTTTGGACGAAACACATTGTCCATCTCCGTCTATTTTCTACATCGGCCCTGCTGTTGGCATTTCCCCCCTCTCTTGGCATTTCTGCTGTTCCTTTTATGTTGCGTCCTGGTCCATTATGTATTAAAAAGCAAAACCGTTTCTGCCCAGTTTGGTTAATCCCTAAATGAGTTAAAATTTGTTATCCATTCGTTTTAAAAGACCGGCAGGATTTGGATTTCGACTTGTGGGGAGGGGGGGATGGACACAATTAGAGCACGATTCCTTTTAATTCAGCCATTTGTGGTGCACATTGCTTCAATGCGATGGGTGTGCATTGGCAGACATGTAAGCATGACAATACTATAATCATCATATCATTTTCTCCGTTTTACATATCGTAATCTAACCTGTTTACTGAAAATGTGATAAAACCTCCATTCGCTACTCAATTAACGGCACCAATGAATTATTTATACTTTTCTTGTGGGATCTGCTGGGGAACATTTTTGCCCTGTCTTTCACAAACTTCCCTGCCAAGCCTGATTTTCGACTGAAGGTAACAGATATTTGAAATTTAGCCAGGGTGTTGGCAGTAACTCGCTGACTCTTCTCTAAAGAAACTGAGAGATCCGTAATATACAACAACTAATGCCAGTCAATGGGGTTGCCAGCGTAATGTCCTTACGGTGGATAGCGCACACATTAGTGTCGAGTCCTGCACAATAAACACCAGAATGACAGTTTATAGCTGGATCGAGATTCAATTCCAGGTGAGATAGCTCAAAGTCAACTGAGCATAAATCTAAGCTATCAAGCCCACCCTATATGAAAGGTCCATTAACATACATTATGCTGCACTTGACTTGCTGCCTATGACAATCAAAATCTCGGTTGTTTAAAACCAACAAAGGCTGATGCAATTCGGTAAACAGCATTCCAGAGAGCAAACCAGCATTGGATCACTGATAATGTACTTCTTAGTGATACAACCTATTTTTTCTTGACTAAACTAGGGTTTTGCATAAAACATGAATAATTACCTGATGAGGGAAGGTTGCCCAAGACTGAACATTGTAATTTTTCTTTCACAATCACTGCAACTGAAAGTAAATGTCTCACACTTAAAATTTCCTATCTTTTAAGTTGAATGCTTTTTAATTTATTCCAATTGCAGCGATTTTTAAAGGATATAAATTCATCATGTTGGGGGTGAGGTGGAGGGGGAGGTGGAGGTGGAGGTGGAATTTTTGATAACCATCCCCTTTGAACATACTTCTACACTTTTCATTTGCAGGACATTAAAAATCTTACATTTGTCTTCCTACCACTCCACATAATGCTCTCTCTATCAACTTGGAGCTCCTCTCCCAGTTTGGCATTGGAATCAAATCCTCCAACCACCTTGAATTCCACCAGGCCCAAACTATTTATATACCAGTTTATTAGTTCAAACACAGTTGGGGGATCTCCGTTTTTGTCAAAATGTATCTCCTCTCCCATATTGTTCTTGAATTGCACCTTCTTTAGGTAGAACAAAAGCTGTGTGCAGTACAAAGGAAGAAGTGGAAAACATGAAAACATAAACTCAAACAGTCCTGTTCATAAATGCTATGTTGAGGGACATTTGATTTATCATTGCAAATCATATAACATACTTTTATGATCTCATTGTAAACGTCACAAGCATAATACATGTAAGGTGGATTGCAACCCCCCCCTTCCCCACAGTCAGTAACACACACACACACACACACACACACACACACACACACACACACACACACACACACACACACACACACACACACACACACACACACACACACACACACACACACACACACTTTAAATGTGATTAAACTTACACACACAATTCTGACAACTCAACAAAAAAGTCTCAGCCTCCCCCTCCTAACTCTGTCCCATCTTTGCTCTCCCACACAACCCAAAGTCCTCACCCTTCCCCTCCAAACCTTAAGACATCGATCCCCTCCCCACGCTCAAGCCTTCACCCCACCCCCCCCAGCCCTCCAATGCCACACCTCCCACCGGACTTCAACCCACCTCCCTCTATTCCAAAGTTGTCCCATCTTTACTCTAACCCTCCTCCCACTCGTACTACAAAAGCAAACAGGCATTTCCACCTAAAAACAGCAGAATATGTAACGCTTTCTGTTCCCTTTATCATGCCATTCACCACTGCACAGAATCCCGTCACAGTTTTAAGAGAAAATAATTGGAAATAATAGCAAACCTTCCCAACCTCCACAGTAAAAGCGCTGCTTGAGAGAAGGGGTAATCCCAAAGAGTTCTAAAGAGTAAATTTTTATGGACTCTTAAGGGTAAATTCTTATGGGTTTGAAAGGTAATTCTAAAGGGTGATTCCAAGGGGATTTCGAGGGTGATTCTAAAGGGTAATTATAAAGCTTTCTAAAGGATAATTATAAAACGCAATTCTAAATTAGTGGCCATAGCTTAGAAATTGTGGGTTGAGTCCGGCGAACTGTCCAACGGATTGGGGGAACTCGCACGCATGCATGTATGCACAGCTCCTTTTATGAAATACAAGATACAGATACAGAAACAACGAGAAGGGCAGTCGGTATAGCGCATACTTCTGTCGGGCTGAACAGTTGAGGTTTAGTATCCCACTAACAATCCGGATCTGCAACCAGATGTGAACCAAAATCGAATCAGCTTGTTCTTGTCTCCCACCCAACTCATTCACCAAGTTTTGTCATCCGTTCACAACGTTCTGAAATATCATACTAAACTGTATATCGTTTTTAACCCTTTCACATACAATGGTGAATTAATGACTCTAAAAATTATCAGATCCAGATCTTCACCAAATCGATTCAATTCGTCTTTGTCATACACCCAATATGTCCACCAAATTTTGTCTGAATCCTTCGATAAATTTTTGAGATATCCTGCTCAAATACAAACAAACATAACCGCTGTCCTCCTTCAGTGGCGGAGGTAAAAAGCACACCTTACTTTTCGAAAACCATGTTTTCAACTATCTGATCGGATCTGCCCAACGACATTTGAAGATTGTCGTCACACAATGTCAGTGTTTGTGTGCACAAATGACCTGTTCGCTTGTGTGGTGTGCCCATCAGGTCAGTCTGTTGGTGTTTCCATCTGAGCCCCTGACTTGTATTGTGGGTATCACGAGGTTAAAATCCCAAATACCTTGTCCATCCTCCACTGATGTTATGATAATTCCTTTAAAAGTATGCTGATGCCTATTAATGTTTATCCTGCACGTGATAATGCAGATGTATACATATACATATATATATATATATATATATATATATATATATATATATATATGTATATGTATCTTTTTGTGACACGTGAGCCACGGGGAAGGACAAAGCACATTCACATAGATTAAAGTGAGTTATGCCTTCGAATTGTGTTTAGCGATTAAAACATATCGTATCCATGTTGATCAAAATATATCATATACATTGTGAATATAAGTTTGCGGAAAGCCATGTTCCTTTCCTTTCTACATCCTGCACTCGAACCATTTCCCACAAGCGACACATACATGCACACAGACAACGCCATCATCCTCTCGTCCTCCACTGAAAAGTTAACGCAATTGGCTTGAAGGGGGAAGTTGATGAGGAACCTCAGTCAACCTCCCCAAAGAGGAAGCAATCCATCAAATGTAACAGGTGAACGCAAATTTCTCCCCCTCCCTCCCCCCCAACCACCTCTCTGTACCGGAAAACCACCGCAAAGGCCACACTTCACCAATTGGACTCCGTTGATGGGCTGAGGGACGGGCCACAGCCAATCACTCAAAGCCACAGGACAAAGTGGGGTGGGAGAAATAAAGGAAGAGACAGGTGGAAGATTGTATGAGATTCAGCACAACTTCACTTGCTCGCTTGCTTATTTCGACCTCGCTTCAGATGTTTCTTTACAATCCTCTTTCTGACTTTCGCTTCGACACTTTCCGACTTTACTTTGAACTTGTTCTTCATTTTCCGACATTCTTTACACTTTGACTTTTGAACTCGCTCTTTTCAACATTTTTTGCGGCTTTTTCACCTCGTACCTGAACACCCTCACCGAGCCTGATGCACCTTCACCACAACCCGGCTGCCACTTTTCCGCTCAGTCACAGCAGAGCTACCCGCCTCACTTTTGCCTCACTGTCTGTTATTCCTGCTGGAGCTACACAGTCCATCGCGTGCAGCCGAATATCATCAAGTGCCCCAGACAACCGGTGCATGAACGGAGTAGAGGGAGATGAGTCAGAACCACAGAACCTTTGGGTGGCCAAATCCAACCAGGTTGTGGAAAGTGTCATGGCACTTATATGGCACGTATATGGCACTCTACTTTCTCACTGCATCCACTTCTCACCCCTCCTCCCTCATTCTCTCATTTATTTGGGTGTCTGGAACCTTTGTTTTAGAGTGCGAAGTGATTCATTTAAGGTAGGGGTGGGGAACCTTTTTCCTGTCGAGGGCCATTTCCATTTTTAGAACTTCCTTCGAGGGCCATGCAAAATTATTGAACACATATATCGGACTCACCTAATGCGATGGCTGGAACTGTTTCTCTTTGGCGAGGTGTTTGGTGTCAGGTGGTATTGATGATGATGCTACTTGCAGCTGGTTTTGCAGGTTTGGGTCAGTCGGTCATGAGCGGAACCGAGTCTTTGCAAGAGTCAGTTTTGAAAAGAACTGCTCACAGCTGTAGGTCGTCCCAAACAGTGATGCAAACTTCAGTGCACGTCTCCTCAGAATGGGAAAATCCTCAGCACGTACATACAGTTTGTAGAACTCGAGCAAAGAGAGGTTGTTGTACCTAGCTTTGAGCTCGTCATTGCTTTACAACTCAATGATTTCGTGTTGTAGGTTGTCAGGCACATCAGCTGGTTCCACATTAAACGGCGTGGCAAATATGCTCAGTTCCCTTTGCTTACTTTTCATGTCCTGGAACCTCTCTCCAAATGCCTGGAGGAGTTTTGCACACTCAGCAGCATATTCAGATGTCACAGCAGGCTTTTGTTCTTGCAGAGTGGGAAAGTGGACAGTGTTTCCCCTTTCCAGTTGCACTTGCCACAGCTTTCGTTTAGCTTCAAATGATTACCTTCGCATTCTGCGAAAGGTTATGTTTTGGTCGGCGTGTATTTATTTATTTATTTGTAATCTTGTGATTCGTATAACTCAAAAAGTATTAAACCGAATTACATGAAATTTGGTAGGATGATTGGTTATTAGCCAGGAAGCATTCAATTCGATTTTGGGATCGTTCGGGTCAAAGGTCAAGGTCAAGGTCACGAAAAGGTCAAAATTGTCTTTTTACGATAACACGGTCAAATTTTATTCAATTTGCATGCAACTAACGCCAAAATGTTCAGAATTCAACGCCTCATCTTGTGATATGCAATATGACACAATGACGCCCATACTCTTGTTACCGGTTAGGGGTCAATGGTCAGGGGGTTCTCGACCTTGAAAAATATGCGGTTTTTGTCATAACGTGGTCAATTCCTGTCCGCTTTACATGAACCCAGCACCAAAATGTTCAGAATTTAATGCCCAATCTTGTGACACAATGACGTCATAACACATGTCACCGGTTGGGGTAAAATGTCGGGGGGGTCACGCCTTGAAAAATATGCGGTTTTCGGCATAACTCAATCAATTCTTATTCGATTTGCATGAAACCAGCATCAAACGAGATTACCTTCTCTTGTTGAAACGTTGTATTCACCGAGCTTGCGAGTGAAGACTCGCCAAAACGACATGAGTTGATTGTTGTTTAGTCCGTAGTCCCCGAAAGTCGGGGGGGGTCATGACATTATAGATATGTGGTTTGTGTCATAAGACCATTCATATGAAACCAGTTCCCCACACTCATACCAAGAACAAAAAAAAGTAGTGGCGACGAAGGTATGTGCTCTATGAGTGCCCGTTCTAGTTTCACATTTGATTGCAGAGAGCTGAGAAGCTGGTTGGGACCTTGGAGCTTGACGTTCAGCTCTGACAGGTACTTGGTAATGTCCACCATGAAGCCCAAATCACACAGCCACTTGCTATCACTGAGTTCCATGACAGGTTTCCCCTTCATCTCCATGAACTGTTTCACTTCTTCTCTCAGTGAGTAAAACCGTGTGAGCATATTTCCGCGACTCAGCCACCGCACCTCACAGTAGTAAACCAGATCTCCGTACTCTGACTCGAGTTCACTCAGTAGCTCCTTGAACTGGCGGCTGTTCAGCCCTCTGCTTTTGATGACGTTTATGGTGGAAACGACAGTTGTCATCACATTTTTGAGCTTCAGGGACTGTGCACACAGATTCTCTTGGTGTATGATACAGTGGCATACAACTAACTCACTTGGATCGAGACTGAGATGACTCATTTCTTTTTTGACCAATGCAGTCAATCCCTTTTGCACGCCAACCATGGCTGGGGCTCCATCTGTGGCCAGGCCACTTAACTTGTCAAACTGCAGTTTGAATTTGTTCATAGCCAAAACAACTTGCTCAAACAAATCCTCACCTTTGGTGGTGCCATGCATGGCTTGCAAAGACAGCAACTCCTCGCTCGTATCAAACTCAGCTGTAATCCCCCGCACAAAAATGGCTAGTTGGGCGGTGTTTGTTATGTCTGTTGTCTCATCGCAGGCCAGAGAGAAAAACTGGAAATCTCTTGTGGTGTCCTTCAGTGTTTTCTCAATATCTTGTGCCATTTCAGTAATCCGATCTGAGACAGTTCTTCGAGACAAACTGACACTTTGGAACAATTTTACTTTGGCCGGTGCGAGCAGCTCCGCAGTGGCAACAAGGCACTCTTTCACAAATTCTCCTTCTGAATGCAGCATCAGCTTCTTAGCGATTAGCTCACTCACCACAAAACTAGCATGCGTAGTGTTGTCTCGATCAGATTGTGGTCTTATGAAGACTGCTTGTTGAGCACCAAAACTCCGCCGAAGAGCGTTAACTTTATCCAAGCGCATTTGTCCTTTCAACTCGTCCAGTTTAGCATGTTTTGAGCTGTAATGACGCTCGAGGTTGGACCTTTTCATCACCGAGAGCGCTTCCCGACAAACTAGGCATACTGGCTTGCTTTTTACTTCCACAAAGAAATAATCGTTTGCCCATTTCTCTTGGAAAGTGCGACATTCCGCATCTACCTTTCTTTTCTTGTTCGTCACCAAGTTTGCATATACTGAATGAAATGACATGAGATTACGTGATCACACATTACGTTACGCACGTGCTGCATTCACTGACCCTGAACGTGAAACAGACAGTTGACAGCTGTCCGTTTTTAGCTGTCCATTTAATTTATTTTTTCAGAAAAAATAATCGGTCTGGAGTTTTTTTTTTTTGTTGTATTTCTGAGGTTGCTTTTGTTTATTTTTAGCGAATGAAGTGAGCTTCATACTTAACGCGTGCACATGAGAGAATAGGAAACAACAACAACAACAACAACAACAACAACAACAACACAATACCCCTGACGATTTGGAATCCGTGTCATTGGCTATGACTCTTTTGCTTCCGGTTGTTTTTAAACGCTGTGCGGTGTATAAAAACGATTGGGTTTTATTTCTATCTTGTAAATTTTACTTAACACGTGCACATGATAGAATAGGAAACAACAACAACAGCACAATAACATGGCAATTTGGAATTTGTGTGGTTGGCTATGACACTTTTGCTTCCGTTTTTTTTTTTTGTTTCTGGTTAATTTTTGTTTCAGGTTTTTGTCGTGGGGAATGATGCATGCCGGGAGATAAAGGCATCATCGGAGACATGAAAGACCCAAATAATATCAGACATGGTGTATATTTCCTCCACTGATTTTAATAAAGATATCTCCCGCATCATCAAAAAATAATTTTTAATCATGATTTACGTTATTTGATCGATGATCCTGAATCCAGGCCGAAGTAACCGGAAATTGCGTTTACAGTTGTGAACAAGTTGTAGGTAAAGTCAGAAGGGAATGTAAGAAGAATTCTACGTTCACTTCTAGTATTTATTTTTTTAGATGAGATCCTGTTCTAGGCGGTGTAGTTGTCGTTGTGAAGGTAATGTTGACGAATTTTATTTTTTTTCAGATGAGATCCTGTTCTAGGCGGTGTAGTTGTCGTTGTGAAGGTAATGTTGAGGAATTTTTTTTTTTTCAGATGAGATCCTGTTCTTGGCGGTGTAGTTGTTGTTGTGAAGGTAATGTTAAGGTAATATTTATTTTTTCATTGCAAAAAGACTGTTTCCTTTGATATATTTAAGAAGAATTCTACGTTCGCTTCTAGGCTTTGCCTATTCCATATTATGAATTGCCTCGCGGGCTGGATCAAACGGTCTCGCGAGCCGTATACGGCCCGGAGGCCGGAGGTTCCCCACCCCTGATTTAAGGCATCCAATGGTGGGTTTGTCGCAAAGGGGATAATTGGGAAATGCACATGTGCCTGTAAATTAAGTAAATTGTGTTTTGACTTTTTTGGGGGTTTGTTTTTTTGTACACCTTGTCGAGGTGGTATGAGAGCTAACACAATGCACAGCAAGGGGGGCATATGAGACAAGATGGGCAGGAGAGGGAAGGACAAAACAGCGGGGAACAGAGATATTCGGAGATCTGTGGAAGGGAGAGGGATAGGGTGGGAAACATGGGGTATACAAGATGGACATTAGAGGGCTTTCAGGAAGGAAAGCATGGAATTTGAAGGAGGTGGGTTTGGCATGGATTAATGGATGTAGAATAGATCGAGGATTTGGATGGGCAATGAAAAGAGGTGGTGGTGAACAGCTGTTTTGAAGGCCTGGAGGGAAGAAAAGGATTGAACAGAGTGAGGGACTTTATTCCAAAGGTGGGAAAAAGAGGAATGAGAGAGTGAAGGTGAGCAATGATTCCTCATCTTCTTAGATTTATCAGAAGGGGGTTGTTGGCGGATCTTGAGCACCATGCGGAAATATGGTGGGGACAAATTGCAGACAGAGCGGGGGGGGGGGGGTGAGACCGGAGAGGAGATGGCAGAAAACAAAAAGACCAGTGACCTGCCTATTGTGAGAGAGTGAGAGGCCCAAAGACTCATCCTTATCGTGGGAGATGCCAATGATCCGAAATGCCTTGGTTTCCACAGCATTAAGCCAAGAAAGGTGGAAGGCAGAAGCACCAGCCCAGAGGAGAGAGCAGTACTCCATCAGGCTGCAGACAAAAGCTTTGCATGTGATCAAGAGCTCAGGTGGGCCGAGGAAGGACTTTGCATGATGGACGATTCCCAGTCGGTGACTGACTTTGCAGGCAAGCTTGGAAATGTGGCTTTCCCAGGAAAGATCATGGCAGATAGTGAGACCCAGAAGATTGAAAGAAAGGACTTCTTCCAGAGGATTGTTGAGAAAATCGATTGTGGTGGGGAAGGGGGGGGTTAACAAACGTTCCTTTTAAAGAGACAAAGTGAGAGTGTGAAATTTGGCCGGATTGAAAGACATGTTCCACGTGTTGGATCAGTTTGTGATTTTACCCAGATCTGCAGTGAGTGAAGAAGAAGCTGCTTGCCCATCTGAGGGATGTCAGATTGTATGCCAGAGGGTGCAATCATCAGCAAAGAGAGAAAGAGGATTTTCCAGCGAATCTGAGAGATTATTGATGAAAATCAGAAAAAAACACAGGGCCAAGAACACTGCCTTGAGGAACACCAGTGTGGACGGGAAGAGGAGATGAGAGAATTCCATTAAGAGCCACGCATTGACTGTGACAAGAGAAGAAGTTTGCAAGCCATGAGTGGAGATTGCCTTGGATGCCATAAGAAGAGAGTTTGTTGAACAGGGCGGGATGCCAGACCGTATCGAAAGCCCGTGATATGTCTGTGGAGATGGCTCTGATCTCATGGTTGGCATTTAGGACCTCCAGCCATTGTTGGGAAAGCATAATTAGCATGCCCAGGGTTGAGTGACCTGGTCTGAATCCAAATTGATGGTCGGAAATCAGGCCATTAGAGAGGAGGAAGGATTTGATGTCAGAAGAGGAAGGATTTGATACTTTTTTTTGAGACTGTGGAATATTTCATGTCCATTCCCATTTTAATCCTGGTACATGGGACCCAGATTAACATCCCATCTAACAATGGCATACTTTAAGATAGTGGTCTTGCAGTGTGTCCATTTAAGAAAGAAAGACAAGCACAGTCAGGTCAAAGGCAATGCACTGTTTCTATGCCATCCAGACCATCATTAACTGTTTTTAAGCATGTTACACATTTAGATTCATAAAACACATATCATGCCTCAAATCCCAATCATAATATATTTGTCAACCCTTCCCACTTGGACTAGGATTAAATGCATAAAATTGTTTTGTTTGCTCAATATTTAGAAAAAGCAATATTGATCTTGATTTTTTTTTTTCCTATATTAATGAAAATCAAAAAAAAATTGTTATACATTACCATATACTGTACTGTATTTAATTATCATCTTTGAAAATAATGTTTAGCCTTTTCCTGCCCAGCACTCCCCTTCACAAAAGGTGGTGTGTGTGCGTTTTTGTCCACTTAATCCCATCTGCCCCTTTTTCAAAGAGCAAATGTCCAAATGTTCTCTTCATTCCTTCAAAATGGTGAAACATTGCCATTGCTTCCATCCCTTATTCCTATTTCCAATATTGTCTATTCACAATTGCTGTAGTTTCCTATCCACTTGCAGATTTCCGCATTTACCTTGTTTGTTTGTATTTCCTGCCTGTTTACATGTTAATTGTCTACTCAGTCCACTCCCTCCATTGTCCTGTCTACATGTCCCTTCCACTGCTGCCTTGGTGTTCATTCCTTCCACATTTCTCCATTCTCCTTTATAAATCAACTCGCTCTATCCCATCGCTGTATAAACATAAACCCTTCTGTCAATCACGTCTTCCATGAGCCTGTGGTATATGTGAAGGACCTACAGTTGTGAAGGACCTACCACGACATACTATTGACAACCTATCATGAGGATATCAACTATACACACAAGTTTTGAAGTTAAAAAAATACACTAATTGTCTCTTGTAGAATGTACCACTTTTGTAAATCCTTTATTACCCTTTCCGGAGGAGAGGGTATTGCACTTTGGACCATTTGTCTGTTACATTGCAAAAAACATTTTTTTGACAAGTATGTTGGTCGTTTCCGTTTGTCTGTCCCCTCACCATTACTCACTTACAGGTCACAATTTTTTAACTGATCTTCATGAAACTTCACAAAATGGTGGAGTTGGTGGTCCATCAGAATCCTATATATTTTTGAGGTCAAAAGGTCAACAAACTTTTCAAATATCTAAAATCCTCAATTTTCATCCAATTGAGATGAAATTTGAAAAACATTTGCAAATCAGGTCACTGAATTCAACCATCTATTGTTTTTGAGTTCAACTTAGGCCAAAAGGACAACATAGTCCAAATTAGTAAAATTGTCTATTTTCATCTGATTGACTTGAAATTTGAAGAGGATTTATATTTTACTGTAGGTCACTGAATTCAACCAGCCAATTATTTTGGAAGTCAACATATACCAAAAGGTTAACATAGGCCAAAGTCAACAACTTGTATGGGATTTCTAAAATCCTCACTTTTATTTCCCTTGACCTGAAATTTGAAGAGGATTTGCATATCAGGTCACTGAAGTCAACGAACAAGTATTTTTTAGGTCAGCATCAGCCAAAACATCAACATAGGCCAAGAAGTCAACATAGTCATTTCTAAAATTGTCAATTTTCATCCATTTGACTTGAAATTTAAAGAGGATTTTGTGTGTTTTGTCATTGAATTCAACCAAAAATTTGTTTTACAGATTTCACAAGTATCGTGCTACGCATGACATCTTTCTCGTTTGTTTGTTTGTTTGTCCATAAAGAACGTGAATATGGTTTTTCTCTGTAACCACTCGTCAGATTGACACAAATTTTTCACCATTGGAGCACGTACTCCTGTGGAATGTTATATTGATATTTATGACATCGGTCACGTGGTATGGCAGCCATATTGGAAAAAAAGGAAAAATTTGAGCCTCTGTATCTCCAAAACGGAGCTGAGTATCCAGAAATAAGTTACTATCCAGAAATAATTCCAGTTATATCTATGTATCTCCAAAACCGCACCATGGAAAAAAATTGAAATGTGCCACATAGCAAGTACTCCCCACGGGGAATAAATAGATTTTTGTGTGTCACAGGTGTCTTCATTATGAAGTCATAATTGCACATGTAGAATGCTACATCCGATCAGTATAATAAAATTTTGAGGGTCTTCATGGGATCAATTGGTTGACAGAAAAAAATTGATGATCCAATGGTCACGTGGTTTGGCCGCCATATTTTTATTTTTTTTATCCTTCAAAAGTCTTTTTTTTTGAAACAGCTGAACAGATCAAGGCAAAAATTATAGCTATGACTGCCTATCCATGAGGAACAAAATGTTCCCACATATGATGTCATGGGTCACATTGTTTGGCAGCAATATTAGATTAACCCTAAAACCTTAAAAAAAAAATCTTCTCCAGAACAGCTGGACAGATCGAGGGGAAGCTTCACATACTTGTTCCCCAATCTGTAAGGATAACAGGGAGTTCATGAATAATTGAATGGTCACATTGTCTGGCAGCCATATTGGATTGAACAAAAATCTTTAAAACATTCTTTCTCTTGAACTGCTTCATCGATCAATGTGAAACTTCACATTTATGATCTAGTAGACATGGGGAATATATATGTTTTAAATTTCAACCTGATCGGATGCATGGTCTGGTACCCAGAATTTTTTTTTTAATCAGGGGTCTGTTTGATTATATTTATTTATTTTTGCATAAGGCTCACTTGGCTGCGCCTGGTTGAGTTTGTGGGTAGAGGAGTAGCACCTGACAACCGAATCCTATCCAGGTTCCTCCTGCTGAATTCATCTTTGCTTTTTCCTTGTTCGGGTTCCTTCTGATGACTCTAATGCAGTACTGTACCGACAGTATTTGGTTTTCCATTTGATTAACATTTAATTTATTGTAATCCCATTCTGAATTCAATTAAATAATATTAAACGTCATGGGTCAGGGTCAAGTGTCTGATCAAAGCGACGTTATATCAAAGCATGACATCTTCATACCCGGTCATCATTGCCAGAAGTTATAAAGTGGCAGTTCTAGTTATGTTTATTATTAATTACATAACACACCAGTGCACAAACATCACACAACATATACTACACAAACACCACACAAAACAAGCCCTGGTGAGGGTCTGCAATCTCTGATTGTACTTTTTTCTTGTTTTAAGTGTAAAGGTTAAGTTGGGGCTAATGGAACATGAGTGGAATGCCTTGAAATTGTGTTTGCTATGGAAGTGCATTGGCTTGAGTGTGACTGGCATACATACTTTCACATGTGTTTACTTTGCTTAGATTGGTAACTGACACAGCTTTCCCACCAAAGATCAGATTATTGATTCTGTTGATGTCATGTCACATCTTCATGTCTATATTTTGCATAATCCATGATATTTACCAAAATCAACAACAACATATTAAAAGAAAACTGACTATTTTGTTCCTGTAAACACAAAATTTTACCTGCCAGTGTTCGAAATCATTGATGTTGCAGCAGGAGGAATTTACAAAAGGACCTTTCCCATGCACACACTCTCTAATATCCTGCAGTGCATGCGCAATTGCATACACACCCATGAAAGTATTAAAAGTGACACGAAGCTGAGTTGTATCTGTGAAAGGTGAGTAAACCTCAGATAATCGTTCTTCTCCTGTACACAATGAATTCCCAACCTTCCTTTCATCCCAGATGCAATGAAATGTATTCTCCCACAATTCCAAAATAAAGTCATTCAGAAACCGATCTTCTGTGATATCGTCGCTTGCTTTTGCGACTTTCCCAGCATCAAAAGAAGTTTTAATAGAATCATGTAAAGACTCAGTAGAAAAATGAGCTTTCTTTTTGGAACTTCTCACTGCTAACATGCTTTCGTTGCATAAAGTATTGTTCTGTTCTTTCAAAGCCTTAGGTTGTGAAATGTATTTTGTTGCAAAATCTCTACAGACTTCAAAATTAGCAACATTTCTGTAGTTTTTGCATTGGAATGAAACATTATGCTTGTTAAAGGCAAAACCAGATATGTTTACACACTGGTACTCAGCAAATTTTATGAACGTGTAATTATTCAAAAGCACCATTTCTATTTTACTCTTAAGACAAAAGCCTTTTTCATTGCAAGAAGTAATGAGAAAACGATTTTGTGCATGTCTCTTTTGTCTATTCGATATATGTTTTATTTTTGGTTTCAAACTTGTGAGATAGTCTTGGAGACCTTTGATGGTCCCCTTGCGAACTGAAAACCCAATGGTGCCTTCAAAAACAGGAGCGAATTTTGAAGTGTCTATGAGAGGAGATGTAACCCATGTTTGGCTTGCAATCCACGTCTTTCCCGTTATGTTTTGTCTTAATACTTCCTCTGCAAATGGAACAAAGTCTGGTTCAGTTGAATACAATAATATTACCTTTGGCTTTGGCTTGTCCACAAGCTCACCTGTTGTGAAACAACAAAAATAAAATAGTGAGAATATTTTGCACAGCAGACACAGTACTGTGCTTGGTCTGATGTAGGATGAAACATAGGTAGTACCTTTTTGCTGTCTAGTCTAGATTTGATTCTCTACCTGACTTTTAACTGCTTCAGATTGATGCTACACAAGCAGGGTGTTGTATCAATAAGTGCATGGTCCCTCAGTTAAAAGGTAAGCTGAGTAACCCATCCACGAGCATCCATGGTGTCTTTCATGGAGTTTATGCAAGTTATTCCTCAGGCCTGGCCTGCAAGTTTGTGAAAGTTTGACAAAAACTTTCACACCTGACCCCTTAACAAGGTGGGAATAATTGGATCCATTGAAGTTGACATAGTTGTCGTACTAGTACTACAAAGTACAAACTACCACCGCTGTATTTAGCACTGATACATTTCAATGGCATATTCTTTACATCTACAATTACTTGTACATCTTTTACATTTACAACTTCCTTTTACAATGTAGGGAAACCAATCAAACATGGAACTCAATAGAAGGCTACAATAGAGATTAAAATGAACCATTCACTATCCAGAAATAATACTTGCAAACGTTAGATTAAACATTTTCAGAGTAATAACCCAAACAAAAATGCTAGCCCTAAGAGCACATTACATTAACTAATGTAATCAAATTATTAGTAAAATATAATCAAGGTAGATGTTAACTGTTATGATTGGCAAAATACGGTATATGTGACTGTCAGTGAAAAGAAGAATTACCAAGGTGCTTTAGAATACGTTCATCTTGAACTTTGGGCAACATGTGATGAAAAGCAATGCAAACGCCATGCATCTCTGCCTCCTGTAGGAAGTCTGTGACACCATTTCGTCCATAAGCATCATCCACAGCCAGTGTTCCAATATAAAGCCAACCAAAGTAGCGTACGAGGCTTACAAGTGCTGAGGAGTGGTAACTATCATTTGGAAAGGTTCGCATAAATGAAGGATACTGCTTTTTGTCAGCAAGGCATTTGCATGCTGATGCATAGCTAATCTGAAAAAACCATGCACACAAATCATATAATAAAGTTGCATTCATTTGCATCGCCGAAAGAATATTGTAAGGGAGTGGTCGAATAGTTCAGTAAGTAATGTGTATAAAGTACAGAAAGATTGGTTTTTGGCTTAAATCAAAATGCTAACACCTATAAAACTTTTTGTGTTTGTTCATTTTAGACAAAACATAAGGAATATTTAACACTAGCAGAGACCCGTGGAAATTCCACATAATGTATAATATGAGTTGAAGTCCTCAACTCTCCCACCCCACCACCCCCACCCCACCACCCCCACCCCGCCACCATTTTACAAACTCCAAGTCCTCAACTTCTGCCTCCCAACCCCAAGTCCTCACTCTCCCCCTCCTAACCGAAAGGTGTCAATCATCTCCCCACTCCAAGCCTTCAAACCCCTTCTCCACCAGTCACAGTCGCATGTCAAACTCACAATCCTGCGAGATATGTTGAAAATATATTAGTGCCATACCATAGCGACAAAAATGACAAGAATCATGACACGGTAGACAAAAGCGGCATTTTTGCAACAGAGCTGCACATGGGAATTATGATTTTAAAAAGGTCATGCTCCAAAGAAATGGACAATAGGAAGAGTGCTTTTATGATGTCGTAATGACATCATCACTTATTACTTCTGGTGTAAAACTAAGTTGGTATCAAAATTACACCATAAAATAATATGATGTGATATTTAAGACATATGGACTATGTATGTTGGTCAAGGAACTGCATAACGATGTAATTATATAGATTAAAGCTACACATTAAGTGTTATGATGTCATCATTTCTTAATTTTATTGTGAAACCAAAAAAAAGTGGTAGAATTTCATAATTTAAATGTTGTAAGTGAATATTTCAACACGTTTTGACCCTGTATTGTGATGATAACAGTTTTGTTTATTTGAACAGAAATATAAATATTGTGTTGCTATTAAAAGTCTGTCTTCAAATTACACCGAAAACAATGATATTTAATACAATATAGTCGTGATGATTTAATACCCATTACTGTAATTCTTTAGATATTTGAATGAGCTGTCCTGTTAAATGTCTTCATTTTATTTGTTTCATATTTACAATTAATTTTTCAGTCCATCATGGACTGGACTGCCTGCATCATTTGTCAGCAAGCTACACCAGAGAACTTGTGTCCGCAGACAAGACACAATTATGATGCAACCACAGTCTACAATGCATTTCTTTAAAATGTGGAAGAATTTCGCAAGATTGATGCATTACCAGTTGACATAGATTATGGAGGAAACGGAACAGCAGAACACTTTATAAGAAATAAGGCTTCATGGCATCAATCTTCCCATCAAAAGTTCAAAAAAATCAAAACTTGAAAGGCAATAAATAAAATAATAATCGAGAAAAACAAGATGAGGTGCTCGGGATGCAACATTCAAAGAGGCAGTCAGTGTTCATTGCTAAATTCACTGAAGATTCATTCTTCAGAAAAGTGTGTGCATATTCTGTGAAACCACTCATGCTTACAAACTACACAAATTTAAAACATTTAGTGCTGATGAATCCCTCAGACAGATGACAACTGACATCCAATACAAGCAACTCCTTGCAAAAATAGCAGGTGGGGATTTAGTTGCACTAGAAGCTCGGTACCATCTTGAATGTTTGACACAATAGAGAAACAGACATCGGGTTCATCAAAGAAAAAGTACATCATCAAGCATAAAATGAGATCGAGTAGATGCCAGAGCATTTGTCCAGCTGGTGTCTCATGTTGAATATGCCATTGAGGACGCAACATAATTCTTCATGCTGTCTGAACTTCACACTCTATACCAACATCATCTTCAGAATCTTGGGTATGACATATCCATCAACAAGACCCATTTAAAAAACAGGCTTCTTGAACACTTTGCTGATACAGATATGTGGGAACAGTCAGATGGCAAGAATGTAGTTTTTTTTGTTTCAAGAGGGAAAGCAAAAATTGTTCAAGGATGGTTTTCTGGAGCACAACTATGAATCAGATGCTCTCTTGTTTGCAAAAGTAGCAAAATATGCAGAGAAGAAATGTTGAGAGACTCGCTTCAAATTTTTGGCCATTTCCCCCCAGATTGTCATAATAGTCTGCCCAGCACAAAATTCCTTTCATCAATGATCTTTTATATAACAAACTTAAATAGTGATGTGGATGATATTCAGACTTGTAAAACTATATCTCAATTGTTCCTTCACAACACAAAGAAAAGATGCCAACAGAAGAAACTCTAAATTGGCATTCTCCAGCGCGAGAGCCTCCACCTCCCATCTGCATTGGATTGAACATTCACACCTTGACAAGAAACAGAAAAATGATCGACAAACTCACAAAATTAGGCCTGAGTATTTCATATAGCCAGGTTCTACAGCTTGAGAATTACTTAGCCTCTTCAACGTGTGATAAATTTCAACGTGATGGTATTGTGTGTCCATTTATTCTGAGGAAGAGTCTCTTCACAATTGGAGCATTAGATATCATTGATCACAACCCTTTTTAGACCACAGCCAAGGGATCATTTCATGGGAGCATTACAAGCATTATCCAGTTCCGTGTACAAGATAATCTTGGGGATTTCAGACACTGACATTTCCTCCTGAATGCCTTAAGAGAAAGCCTTGCCTTCCTGATTCATTCAGCATAGTTGATGCAGTACAACTAAAGGTGTCAAAGATTTGTGTACCAGAGGTAAAGGCCCGGTCACACCTTGACGTTTTAGCCAGCGATGGCAACGTATTAAAATGTATGTAAAACGCTGGCTTACGTTGAACTTTTGATGTTTTTTTTTAAAGATTCGGACGTATTCATAGCGACTTGGTCTTATGTATAACGCATTGGTAACGGACACAGAACGTTTCGTTGTGTTATAGATAACTTATACCAACGAATGCTGAACCTGTTGTCGGCCTACACAACCGATGCCCAACGATAGTCTAACTTAGGCATAGCGCGTTGCACGCATCGCCGACGATGTCGTGACGTAGCCTATTAAAAGGCTGACGCACAACGATTCGAATCATAACTGCCGTAGAAATGGAAGTGACAACATCGCGGTCACACCTTGACGATCTTGCCAGCGTATGCCGACCAAAGAAAAATGTGTCTAAAACGTTGGGGCACGTCAAATACGGTATGAGTAAGTTTGGTATACGTGAGTAGAACGCTAAAGTACGCTATCATACGTCGTAGTAAGTAGAGTACGTCAAGAAATTTTAAACATGTTCAAAATTTTACGAGGTACTCGGCGTATGACAAACGTTCCGCATGCGATGGGGATAAGTTTTACACACGATATGTGGATGCTTACACACGTCCACAAAGGCTACTTATAAGCTACTCATAAGTCGAAACACGTCGCGGTAATGTCTTTTTTACGAGAAACTTATTTCTAACTTATGTTTGACGTGCTTTGAACCAATTATTTAAGTAGTCCCAACACACATCGACGTATGTAGACGTATTCCAATGACGTCTTCCGGTCGACAAAAAAAAAAAAAAATGAACGTGTTTCTAGCTTACAACTGCCATATAAAGACGTGTTCCCAGCGGTTTTGGGAATTGCTATATTAAAAGGTGAACCCAACAGTGTTTTCGAGTCCTTTTTGAGTCGATGTCCATGTCAGCAGTAACAGTATCAGTATCGGTATCAGTATTAGTTGTAGTTTGTTCATGTTGGCAGTAGTAGGTGAGTGTGAGGGGGAGGGTGTGGGTTATGATGGATCGTCCTTGCGTCCGCGTGTCCACGGGTAGGAGACATCTTTTCACCATTGTTCGAAGTTCTTCGCGGCTAATTTTTTATGGGGCTTTTTCAACAATGAGCTATAGCTTGTTTTTACGATTCAGGTCTATTCATAACGGGTTGGACAAATGCACAATGAACTAATAATGTGCATAGAACGCTTTGATTACTTATAGATACGATATAACAACGAATAATTATCGTGAAGCCGCCGTTCACAAACTATGCCCAACGATAGCCTAACTTATCCATATCGTGCAGCAGTTTATCTTTGCCGGTGACGTAGGGTTTGCTATTCATAGGCTGCCACTCAACGATTTAAATGGCTGCATCTCCACTATTGAAAGTAGACGCTTGCGCTCAACAATTGGATTTTTTTTTACACTCAACGACTTTTAAACGGTACCACTCAGCTATTTTCATTGTTTACAATGAACGATTTAAATTGCTGTCACTCGCCTTTGTTTTTTTGACGCTGGGGTTTTGAAATTTGAAGCATTTCTTCTGAACGTGTTAAAACGCTCAAACTCGACTATTTTAAATAGACGCTGCCGATGGATAATTGGAATCATAGCCAAGCTAGACATCGAAGTGTGAACATCCTCGTCATGCCGAAGAAAAGTTTGAAGAATGCTGCAAATAAGTGTCCTGGCCGTGGCCGTGGACGCTGACGCAAGGACGATCCATTATACCGACGTCTTTCAGCCTATGAGTAACTTAAAAGTAACGTCTGTCGACGTGTGGCAACGATCGCATAACGTGCCAACAACACGTTAATCATACGTTAGAAATAAGTTTCGGGTACGCAAAACATTACCTCGGCGTGTCTCAACTTATGATTAACTTACAAGTAGCATGTGTTGACGTCTGTCAACGATCGCAGACCGTGCATACAACTTGTGGCCAGCGGAGCGGAACGTGTGAGTCATACGCTGGCATACGTCATGAAATTTCAAGCATGAAAAAATTTGAGGACAACCAAAAAGTACAACGTTTAAAGCCAGCGTACAATGACGTATGGCAGTGTTTTTCAGCGTGCTCTCAATGTTATCAAAACTTACCCATAACGTATTCAACGTGTGCCAGCGTTTTAGAAAAAAAAAATCAAAAATCGGCATACGTTGGCTAAAACGTCAAGGTGTGACCGGGCCTTTACCATGACATCTGTCAATGGAAAACTAAACGAGGCCAAAGCGAAGGAGGAAAACTGGTTTCAACATGCTATAAATTTTCTATAGAATGATTCTTGTAAGAAGGGAGAGGCAATATATTGGGCTGCATATCATGCTTCTGAGTGGTCTTCTCCACTCAACCCACCTGCCTTAACTGCCCTCCTACCACTCTTTCATGAAAAGGAACTCACCAGGAGTGCCTTTTCATGAAAAGACACTACAAGCACCAAGTCTATCACAAGTCTATCACAGAGTTCCTCCACCTTGGCCAAAAACATAACCCTCAGAAAATAATATGTGATAATATTTTCCAAATCTGTTTGTATGATTATGTAAATAAACATGACGTCATACAAGACTCTTCGGGCAAGTCGTGTTTTTATTTTTTTTTGATCATGACCTTTTCTTAATTAGTAAGTCGATGCAGTTCTTTGGTGAAAAAAAAAATGGTGCTTTTGTCCACCATGTAATGATTTTTTCACTGAGGTACCTCACGATATGTGACAATAAACGACCTGAAACCAATTATCTTCTTTCTGATGCATTTGTACACATTCTTAAAAGTAAATAATAACCATAGACAAAGACCTTTTATAATGACATAGGTTTAAGCCGTGCTTGAGAGAATGTCAATCCCCTCCCCCTTCAAGCCCTAAGCTCCATTCCCACCCATTAGTCACCAACCAAACTCACAATCCCACGAGATAGGCAGAAAATATACTTGTCCATGAGCAGGTCATGGCCCGTAATGGTCGCCTGTCCAACTCACAATCCCACAAGATATGTGGAAAAGATATGTGACAATGAGGAGGTCATGGCCTATGATGGTTGCACGTCCAACTCACAATCCCGTGAGATATGTGGAAAAAAATGTGACAATAAACGACCCAAAACGAATTGTCTTCTTCCTGATGCTTATGTATGATACACACATCATTAAATTGAATAATGACCTTGGACAGAGTCGTTTTATGACATGGGCTTAAGCCCTGCTTGATAGAATGCCAACCCTTCCCCACTTCCTGCCTTCTCCAGCTTCATTGAAAAAGACACCAAGGAGAACAATCTCACCCACAATGCTTTATCCCTTGCAGACAATGCCGCTGTCCATCCTGTACAGAGATGCAAGACCGGTACTATAATCCAATACTTTTTGCCACCCCTTAGACCACCCTCCATGCAGATTTTACTTAAGTAGTCCTGGCACACCGACACAGTCATCCAAGCCTTAGGATTTGACCTCCATATGACAGGAAGCAGTTGCTTGAGATAGCCTTTTAGCGCTCGTGGGTTTTATGAGTGGAACAGTAGGAGCTTCATTTTGGGAAAAACTTTTTGCAATCGAATGCACAGTAGATGCAGCGATACCATGTGCGTACGTCCAACTTGTGTTGTTCTTTCACCATGCTAATGTCTTTTAATAATGTCTAATTCCACTGCTAAAGCTACACTGTCACTGCTTCTTGATACGAGGTGTCCATGGCGAAGCACTCACGGGTCTATTCACACTCAACATGAATGATGTGGGATTTATCAGCTAACCCGAGCAGCTTGGTTTATAAAGAACTATGCAATGCAATTTGCATCCATACTGTTTTACACAATGGCCACTCTCATTCATAGACTGATTTTCTTCCACCATGTGGGTGCAGAGGGATACTGTACATGCACAGTGGAGTGAAAACACATCTCTGTATTGCGCATGATTTCAACTTTTTTTCTTACGATTGCATTTTGCAAAAATCTAACATTTTTATTTGAATATCGCAGATTTTTAATTGAAATTGAAAATGATATGTGAAATTGCAGTGAACGAGGATTTGTGGGTGGAGTCAGGTGAACTATCCAACCAATGGGTGTAATGGAATATTAGACAGGCAGACAGACACATACATAATGATGAATTTGAACAGCTATCGGTGGAGTGCACACCTCCGCCAGGCTGAACAAATCACATTTTGTATTTCACTGATAAGGGAAGATTTGTATCTGAACCAAAATCTAATCAGTTTGTTCTTGTCATCACCTACCCAACTCCTCCACATGGTTTTGTCATAACTTATCCACAATTTTTGAAACATCATGCGATATATTGTTTCTGGCCCTCTCTCTCAATGGTGAAAAATCACTGACAAATTATTGTATCCGGATCCAGATTTGTATCTTCACCAAATCTAATTGATTTGTCCTCGTCACACACCCCACATGTCCAAGTTTTGTCCGAATACATGCACAACTTCTTGGATAAGTGATATATCATTTTTAGTTCAATCACTCAATGGTGAAGAATCATTTAAAAAATTCTCATATCTGGATTCAGATTTTCACTAAAATCAAATCAATTGTTCCTTGTCACAAACCCAACCTGCCCCCCAAATTTAGGGTGAATCTGTCCATGTACATTTTGAGATGTCATCATAGCCTGCTCATAGACAAACAAACAAGCAAGGGTGAAAACATAACCTCTGTCCACCTTCGGTGGCGTAGATAATTCCTTTACACCCTCTAAGAGAGTTGCGAAAAGCCTCCAGTCTTAGTTTTCTATTCTTGCCTCACAGAACTGCTGAATAACACAAATATCTGAGGCACTGCTCACCTCCATCACCTCTGTAAGCATTTGCAAACCAATCTGTCAACAAATCTCATTGTTAAGTTGAAACATAACTTGGATTGGTATGTGTATGCTCCATCTGGAAAAAGTGATGTGGAGAAAATATTTTATTTGCAGGAGGAAAGCTCATGGAAGAGTAGGGTAGATCTGACAGTGGTGCAAACATCGAGGTACGAAGAATGCCAATTTTAAGGAGGGGGGGAAGCTGAAACTCGTAAGTAAGATGGTTGAGTTAAGAAAAGTTAATGGGGATAATAAAGATCATGAGACAGAACTAGGAATGATAAGAGAGGGTCATGCACTGCCTGTTTGAAGTGCTGGAGGGAAGAGTGAGATAGAACAGGCTCAAGAAGATGGTTCCATGGACAGTAAAAGTAAGGCGTAAAAGAGTTGAGATGTGCAGTTAGCCTGGATTTTGGAAATTCAACCAGGAGGGGTTTACTGGAAAAATGCATGCATCCGGGCATAGATAAGGTGGGTCAGGGGACTGTGAGAGTGGAGGGAGCAATATTTGCTGGTGCATGTTAAACATCCCAAGGTGCCATTCATATTTTTAAAAAAGGATTCAATATCCTTGTACCATTGGCAAATGCCCAAATTCCTTTTCTACATTATGCTGATGAGATAATGACAACTGACCCGACATGCAGTACCTCTCACGTAAGACAACAAGGAGAGTACTTTCTCATACATATGTGTGCATACACTTTTCTCACTTAGTTAATGCTGGTGACTCATATAACATGAGATGACAACAACAAAAAAACCCCACAATTGACATCAGTGTATTGCAATGTAAAATAGACATACCTGTGGGATGTAAAATATACCAAGTAAACGTGCCATTGCTACAGCAAGTGTTGATCCTGAAGTTCCGATAACAGCTTGATAAAAACAAGGTTCTTCGCTTTCTGTTAGTGGCTCCATATAGTAAAGTGTGCTTTGAACAGTTGTTGGTACTCTAAAGCAGGAATCGTGGATGACATATCCAAGGGTGACATTGGGTAGGAGATTATGATTTCTATTTATTTCTGCGATGGCATAAACCATGCTCATTGTCCAACGAAGAACTCTCGGATTGAAACTGGAATGAGAAAATATTTATGATAAAATGACATTTTTTCCGACCTTTAAGAAAATGACAATATAGTATTTGCAAGTCAGATATGAAGAAAACAAATAAAGGCCTTTCACGTCACTGAACAACTTACTCGATGCATCCAGGAAATCTCGGTGCCTCACGTAGAGATTCTTTCTCACCCCCAATTCCAAAATGCACAGGAAATAAACCACCAATGATTATATCTCCACTTGCAGCCATACCATTCCATGTCTTGCCAACAGGAAACTCACAAGGCTTGCTCAATGAAGGAGATACTTCAAGGAAAAATAACAACAAAACACACATATATTTGTTTGGCTTTATGTGCAACCAAGATGACTGCAAAATAAATAGAGCTTGTTGCGTAGTTTGCTTCACCATTGCTTTGCCTCAGTTGAATTAAAGCAAAACATGCAGTGTTTCTTAAATGTTCCTGCTCAAGTTGCAGCTTATATATGAATATGACACTCAATTTACAACAGATTCCACTGTGTAAATTTACTGATTAAATTGCATAACCCACAAGATGAGCAAAATCACACTTTTTTAAATTTCACTTAAGTGCCTCAGATAATGGAATGAGATTTCGATTAATAACAGATTGAAGAAATGACTTTGAAACAGAAGTTGGAAGTTTAAATATTCCATAACATTGTTTTCATTTAAACTTGAATGATAATGTGGTATTGTGGAGCAGACCAATGAGAAATCACATCATACTTTAATGTGTGTGTCATTTTAGGGATGATACACAAGTTTACAAAATCACACATTTTAGGAAACAGACCTTTTTTGTTTTAATAGTATTGAAAACTAGCGGGGGCACACAATGTTGCCCAGTCAATTTATTGTGGTGGTCTAAAACACTTCCCAATACCCACTAAGGAATGGGGTCAGGTCTCATTTAATATTACCTTTCACAAAGCGAAAAGGCTGAGGCACGAAAGAGAGACAAAAAAAAACAAAATCCAACTTTTTTTTTTCTTAAATTTTCAAAAACATTTTTTCGGAAGACTCTCCCTGGCACTCACTGCTGAACCTCTGAAAGTTTGCCAAAGATCTGTTTTGCCATCTCAGAGAAAAATGGTCACACACACGGCTCTCATAGTATAGATCAGCAAATACCAACCGTCGCTTCGCTGACGGGACACTAAGATGTGGGGAAAAGTGGGGGGTGATAGACAAGGGTGGAGGGAGAGTGAAGAGATGGAGGGGGAAAGAGAGAGATGGGAGGGGAAAAGAGAGAGGAGGGAGGGGAGAGAGAGGAGGGAAGGGGAGAAAGATGAGGGAGGGTGAAAGAGGAGGGAAGGGGAGAAAAATGAGGGAGGAGGGAAGGGGAGAAAATGAGGGAGGAGGGAAGGGGAGAAAAATGAGGGAGGAGGGAGGGGGAAGAGAGAGAAGGGAGGGGGAAGAGAGAGGAGGGTGGAGGGAGAGAGAGAGAGGAGAGAGGAGGAGAGAGAGAGAGCAAGGAGGGAGGGTGAGAGAGAGGTCTGAAGGGGAAAGAAGAGGGAGGGGGAGAGGGGATGGGGAGAGAGAAGAGGGGGAGAGAGAGGAGGGAGGGGGAGAGAGAGAGAGAGAGAGAGGAGGGAGGGGAAGAGAGAAGGAGAGGAGGGAGGTAGAGTGAGGTGAGGGGGGGGTAGTGAGAGGTGAGGGGAAGGAAAGACAGACTTGTGGTGGAGTATCAATTACGATTCATACTGTGCCATCAAAATGTTTCTGTAAAGAATAACAGTTAAGATGGAAACAAAATAATGTCTGTTATCCATTTTATATCCGACATAATATAAATATGACCAAGAGACAAACACCACCCAGACACATCCGGAGCCAAGCTGTCCAAAGACAAACACCGCTCAGTCACATCCGGAGACAAACTCCCGTCCAGTCATAAACATTGTCGAAACCAATCAATGGCACACACAACACACACAAAATACATATAATATGAGGTAAATGTCGACTGCATATCCTGATCAGGACACGAACTGGACTGTACAGCTCGGTAAATGGCTTAAGCACCCTCAACGGAATGCCTGGCTTGGCAAACGATTACCAATTGGCATCGATACAACTATGCACCTGGAAACGCCCGTACAATGTCCGAATTGGACAAATCAACACTTTTTGGGGGAGTTGGAACTGATACTTTCAAATCTGGAACATCTCTTGGCTATTCATATGTGCAAATTAAATGAAGCCATGAACGCTGCCATCTCCAAGCGTTCATAAGCATTGCAATATTCCCAACGATTTGTAGCTATCATGAATGGGCATTCGATTAGATAATATGATTGAAGAAAGTGAAAAAAACCCATTGTCATTGAGAAATAGTGGCAGCCTGTTCCAAGTCAAAGCATGGTTGAGCAGGCCAAAAAACATGGCACTTTCAGACCCCAGTGGGGTTACCCAGGAAACGCCTGAAGACCCCAGACAGTGAGATGGTCAAGGATCACCTGATGAAGGTTATAATTAAATAAGGGCATTAATTATCTTCAAAAGAGGTATTTGAATGAAACAAAACACCCAATTATCACTCTTGCACTTCCTTGGAGTTTTCTTAGTGTCCACGCAAAGTTTCAGGCATGCAACGTTTTTAGTTTTGGAGTTATGGAGGAGACACACACAGAAACACACAAAAACACACACACATACACAATGCCTTTTATCAGTATGGATAAATATATGTTTGTGAGATGAAAATCCTCCATTTTTCAGTTTTGAGGTCAGGTTCTCTCGTTCTCTCTCTCGTTCTCTCTCTCGTTCTCTCTCTCGTTCTCTCTCTCGTTCTCTCTCTCGTTCTCTCTCTCGTTCTCTCGTTATGGCTGAGGAAATTCACAGAACACCATAAAGGTCCCAAGATCAGTCCAGATAGATTTAGGGAACTTGTTTAAAGGGAACTATTCATGTTAACCGGACTGTGATCTTTGAGTTAGCCGTTATTCTTTACTATCGTTATTTTGGACCAACAACGTCCACCACCAACATCTTTCTCAACAACCGCTTTACAACAACCACCACCACCACCAACATCTTTCTCAACAACCGCCTTCCACCACCACAACCACACCTGCCTCTCACCAAACCACGCCATCCTCACCACTTCGCCAGCAACCGTCAACATCTCCAAACCACAAACATCGCCTCACCTTCGTCTCTGAAATGACGCCATCTTTGCGCCAGCCGCGGCGAGTCCGCATCGAGCGGCGTCGCTGCAGGCCGACGCGGGACGTTTGCTCATTGGATCAAGCTTGGTGATCTCGCGCACGTCCGCTTTCCGCGCAGAGGTCAGAGGTCGAGGATCGGAGGCCAAACCGCGTCTCACCAGCCCTATAAAAGGAGGAGCAGAGCGCAAAGGTCGCATTCGAGTCGGGTCACGTCGAGTCGGGTCGGGTCGGGTCGGGTCGGGTCGATCGGTCGGTCTAAGTCAGTCTGGAGAGGTCGGGAGTCGGGAGGAAGCCAGAAGCCAATGAGCTGCGTGGAAGTCCGGGCGTTGCGAAGGAGACGCGAGCTGGAGGCGCAGCCTTGCCTAGTGTGTCGCGCAAACTGCACGTTTGTGTGGAGAGAGCCGGAGAGAGCTCACCTGCTACTCGAAAGGCCTGAGCTCGACCGCGGCTACGCAAGCTGCCGTAGGGAAGGAGCATCGCGGGTCGCCCAAGCGCGTTCGTGTGGAGAGAGCCGGAGAGAGCTCGCATGCCACACGGAAGGCCCGAGCTCGACCGCGGCTACACAAGCTGCTGTGGGGACGGGACGTCGCGGGTCGCCCAAGCCAGACACCACGAGGGTGCAGGTAACCTGCAACGGTCTCGTGGGACTCGTTCGGTCTGCCAAGTCCCACGCCATAAAGACCCTAGAGGTCCAGTCTGACCCCATTGCCTTTGATGGGGTCTTTTTCCTGCTTTTCTTTCGAATGAATGTTGTTGCGTCGAGTCCCGTAAGTAAAACTGTGTAAAGGCCCGGTCACACCTTGACGTTTTAGCCAGCGATGGCAACAAATTAAAATGTATGTAAAACGCTGGTTTACGTTGAACTTTTGTTGTTGTTTTTTAAAGATTCGGACGTATTCATAGCGACTTTGTCTTGTGTATAACGCATTGGTAACGGACACAGAACGTTTCGTTGTGTTATAGACAACTTATACCAACGAATGCTGAACCTGTTGTCGGCCTACACAACCGATGCCCAACGATAGTCTAACTTAGGCATAGCGCGTTGCACGCATCGCCGACGATGTCGTGACATAGCCTATTAAAAGGCTGACGCACAACGATTCGAATCATAACTACCGTAGAAATGGAAGTGACAACATCGCGGTCACACCTTGGCGATCTCGCCAGCGTATGCCGACCTAAGAAAAATGTGTCTAAAACGTTGGGGCACGTCAAATACGGTATGAGTAAGTTTGGTATACCTGAGTAGAACGCTAAAGTACGCTATCATACGTCGTAGTAAGTAGAGTACGTCAATAAATTTTAAACATGTTCAAAATTTTTGGACGTACTTGGCGTATGACACACGTTCCGCATGCGATGGGGATAAGTTTTACACACGTCCACAAACGCTACTTATGAGCTACTCGTAAGTCGAAACACGTCGCGGTAATGTCTTTTTTACGCGAAACTTATTTCTAACTTATATTTGACGTGCTTTAAACCAATTCTTTACATAGTCCCAACACACATTGACGTATGTAGACGTATTCCAATGACGTCTTCCGGTCGACAAAAAAAAATAAATGAACCTGGTTCTAGCTTACAACTGCCATATAAAGACGTGTTCCCAGCGGTTTTGGGAATTGGTATATAAAAATGCTGCTCATAAAAGGGGAACCCAACAGTGTTATCGAGTCCTTTTTGAGTCGATGTCAATGTCAGCAATAACAGTATCAGTATCAGTATGAGTATTAGTATTAGTAGTAGTTTGTTCATGTTGGCAGTAGTAGGTGAGTGTGAGGGGGAGGGTGTGGGTTATGATGGATCGTCCTTGCGTCCGCGTATCCACGGGTAGGAGACATCTTTTCACCATTGTTCGAAGTTCTTCGCGGCTAATTTTTTATGGGGCTTTTTCAACAATGAGCTATAGCTTGTTTTTACGATTTAGGTCTATTCATAACGGGTTGGACAAATGCACAATGAACTAATAATGTGCATAGAGCGCTTTGATTACTTATAGATACGATATACCAACGAATAATTATCGTGTAGCCGGCGTTCACAAACTATGCCCAACGATAGCATAACTTATCCATATTGTGCGGCAGTTTATCTTTGCCGGTAACTTGGGGTTTACTATTCATAGGCTGCCACTCAACGATTTAAATGGCTGCATCTCCACTATTGAAAGTAGACGCTTGCGCTAAACAATTGGATTTTTTTTTTACACTCAACGACTTTTAAACGGTACCACTCAGCTATTTTCATTGTTTACAATGAATGATTTAAATTGCTGTCACTCGCCTTTGTTTTTTGACGCTGGCGCTCGGAAATTTTAATCATTTCTATTAAACGTGCTAAATCGCTCAAACCCCACTATTGAAAGTAGACGCTTGCACTCAACAATTCAATTTTTTTACACTCAACGACTTTTAAATGGTACCACTCAGCTATTTTCATTGTTTACAATGAACGATTTAAATTGCTGTCACTCGCCTTTGTTTTTTGATGCTGGGGTATTGAAATTTGAAGCGTTTCTTCTGAACGTGTTAAAACGCTCAAACTCGACTCTTTTAAATAGACGCTGCCGATGGACAATTGGAATCATAGCCAAGCTAGACATCGAAGTGTGAACATCCTCGTCATGCTGAAGAAAAGTTTGAAGAATGCTGCAAATAAGTGTCCTGGCCGTGGCCGTGGACGCTGACGCAAGGACGATCCATTATACCGACGTCTTTCAGCCTATGAGTAACTTGAAAGTAACGTCTGTCGACGTGTGGCAACGATCGCGTAACGTGCCAACAACACGTTAATCATAGGTTCGAAATAAGTTTTGAGTACGCTAAACATTACCTCGGCGTGTCTCAACTTATGATTAACTTACAAGTAGCATTTGTTGACGTCTGTCAACGATCGCAGACTGTGCATACAACTTGTGGCCAGCGTAGCGGAACGTGTGAGTCATACGCCGGCATACGTCTTGAAATTTCAAGCATGAAAAAATTTGAGGACAACCAAAAAGTACAACGTATAAAGCCAGCGTACAACGACGTATGGCAGTGTTTTTCACGTGCTCTCAATGTTATCAAAACTTACCCATAACGTATTCAACGTGTGCCAGCGTTTTAGAAAAAAAATTCAAAAATCGGCATACGTTTGCTAAAACGTCAAGGTGTGACCGGGCCTTTAGTTATTGCACATTAATAATTGCTTATAGACTGTTATAGCGCAATATTTATATATTGCTTATAGACGGTTGTACCTTAAAATAATATGTCAACACGTTAAACTGAACCAAACCACTTACATATGGAATTTGGGTGTTCTGGAAGGAAATCCACAATACCTGTGGCTCATTTTTAAGAAACAAGAAGGAGTTACTGCTACTGATAAGAATAATGCTTTGAGTGATAATGCTAAGGTGAAACAACTTCAGGTTTCTCTAGATCGATCATTTTATCCACGACATAGATTGGAAATTGGGAAAAAATGATTATGCTGAAGCATGCAAGTCTTACCAAAAGGTGTGTGAAAACAATGGAAATAAAGAACCTATTTTGGATATGGCAGCATTTAACAGCCTGTATACAATCTTCACGATTGACCTATGCGCTCAAAAGGAAACTATAAAGTCTAATTGAGTGGATACTTCCCTATACATTGAAAGAGGAGAGAGTGAAGAAGTTGATACATGTATCAATTTTTGCTATACTATAGCTTATACTATTTTGCTTTTCGAAGAAACAGAATTACAGATGAATGCAGATAATGGAGTTATGATAATTCTCTCATTTTTTGATAAATAAATGAGTCGTGCAGTTCCAACTGGGGTATATGTTAATCAAATCAATCTTGATAAACTATCATCTCGTATAAAAAATCAAAAGCCTTGTATGATTAATGTTAATACAATTCAGAGAAAAGGAGCAGTAAGAATTGATGTTTTGCTCAAAAGAGAACAGGTGAAGATCGTGAACGATACTGGCTCACTTAAAATTAAAATGTCAAAACCAAGGTTGAAGAAATATTCAATAAGAGAGACGAGCAGAGGATTTCTTCCATTTTTATTTCCTTTATTTGCTGGTTCAAGTGTGGATGGAGCATTGACAGGTGGTATTTCAGCAGCGGTTAAAACTGCTCTGAAAGGAAGGCTAAAATACAGGCTTAAAAAGAGTTGGAAAGACTAAAGAGTTGGAGAAACAAATTAGTGGAAGTGGTGTTGTTGTAGAATTTGCTGAAAAACTTGAAAGCCAACCTGATAAAGCGAGATTATTAGTTGGCGATATGCTTTCTTCTATCACACAAGCAGGTGTAAAGTTAACTAAATGGGGTAATGGATTATATCTTTATCATAAATAGATGAGCATTGATGAGTGGTTTAAAGAATTTGGAAAGAATGCAACATCAAGTTTAGAACTTGTAAAATATTGTAAGAAATTAGAAATTGATAATGTGGTTATATGTGTGAGAGAGAGAGTAAACAAACTTGTCTTTATATACAAATAATATTATTATGAATTTAGAAGATAAAAATGGAAACGGTTCTCATTGGGTTTGTTTTTTATAACAATCAGGTTAAATATTATTTTGATAGTTATGGTCTTCCACCACCTGTTGAAATCATGAAATTCTTACAGAATGGTGTTTATCAAACATTTCAAGTCCAATAATTAAATTCCATTGTTGTGGTCAATTATGTTTCTATGTGTTATTTAAACAACAAAAATAAAATTTTTTATGATTATATTTTTAATCTAATGTAATCACATTTTGGAAAAGATGGTTCTACCTTTGGTGTATCCAAAGAACTGGATATTAATTTATCAAATTATAACACAAAGGCACAGGCTGAATGACAGACATATGGTATAGCAAAAAAATTAACATGTAAAATGCTTATAAATTAATATATTATACAAGCCCGACTGATGATAATGACTTGGTGAGATTAAGTGATTTATCACAATATATATCCTTATTTAAAACGGCTGTGTATTCCAAAGATACAGAAGTGTTGATTTTTATCTCCGGTAATACAGAATTGACAGATCCAATGAAAATATAATTTTATAAAGAAGGGCGTATCGTTTGTATGAGAATGGAACATTGGAGATATGACATGAATGATTTAGGGTATAATTGGTCATTTAAAATAAACCTGGAAGACCTGGAAGAATTAAATCAGTCTCGTAAGGAAGAATATTACCCACCTGGTGCCGAGAATGGGAGTGTGGGAGGACAAATAGCAAACAACAAATGATTTTTTTAATAAGGCTAGAATCAATAATGGTTTTGCCATAGTTTATATCATGAAAACACAAAGAAGAGGATTATAGATAGAAAGTAAGGGAATACAAACGGATTTAGCTGTGGGAAGATGGGGAGTTATTAACTGTCATATTAATCTGTCTTGTATTACTGATACATAAATGACAGCAAGAAGGCTTCAATAACATTATCATTTCCATGTCCAAGCATACCTACAAGAAAAAGTTATTTGGTATTTTTATAAATATGTTCCACAACATAAGAATGGGGGAATTTTCAATGAAAGATTATCTTTATACTGATGTTACAAAACCAACAAGTTTGCATTTAACTAAAATGTTAAATAATGAAACAATTTTAAAGTTGAGAAAACACAAGGCTCTTTCAGAAGAAATTGTATTGGTTTTCTGTTGTAAAAAAAAAAAAATTTGGGGTGAAAGAATATCAAGAAATGCAGATGAATAAATGTATGACATTGTATGGGGTGAAAGTGGTTTAAGGATAGTAAGGGATGAGGAAGGAGTTGAAGAAACTGAGGCAAGAGAGGAGGAGAGGGAGAAGACAGAGAAGGAGGAGAGGGAAAAGAGAGAGAAGGAGGAAAGAAAGAGAGAGGGAGGAAAGAAAGAATGAATAAATATAGAAATATGGAAACAGTGAGATTTAAAAAAGATTGGAGGTATTACAGAAAATAAATCGATCTCAACACACTGAAGAGGAAAAATAAGAATTGACAAGTCTTGTAAAAATATGTGTCAAGAGTATTAACATCGATTTCAGGAATAAGATTTAAACGAGAAAGTGGAGATAAAGAAGGGAAAGATTATATTATTGATGATGTTGGTGAAATTGACTTTGATTAAAGTTTAACATTTTTTTTTCTTCAATAAATGGAGGAGAGAGTGGAGACATTTCTGAGGATTCTTTATGTTTTAAAAATTAAGATTCAAATGTGCATCTTGGAAACTAAAAAGGTTTTTGCACTCTGCAGGAATATTTCAAATAAATAAATGAGTTATTGTCTCAAATGTGAAAAGAAAACTAATACTAAAAATATTTCATATAATAAAAGTAATAATAACAGGGTTATACAAAAAGGTATATGTTCGGTGTGTGGTTCAAAAAAAAATCAATTTATCTCCAAACACAAACGAGGAGGAGATATACAAAAGTTTTTATCAGGAAGTAAATTTACAACTACTGGAATACCAGGGGAATTACATCTTCCAGGGTATTCTTTCTGTGGAAATTCTTATAATGGAAAGAGCACGACTTTGGAAGAAAAACACGAAGCAGATCGAGAAATGTTGTATAATTTATCTTTGAAACAAAATGCAACCTTGAGAGAAAAATTTTATCGGTTCATCGTGAAGAAGATGATCAGTGCTAAATTGAAACTTGGGCTTGGAAATTCAGAAAACTTATAGGCTCTAATGATGTCATTAAGATTGAAGAGCAATTATCTGATGAATTACATAAACCAATAATCACAAAGTTTAATAGAAGGAAGATTTATTCCAAAGAAGTTGATTATATGTGGTCCACTGATTTGATTGAACTCGATACAAGGGGTACAAGTATGCTTTAAGCATTATTGATTTGAGGAGTAGATATGCCTGGGTTGTCCCTTTGAAAAACAAAACAGGTAGCACTCTTATGTTTGCCTTCCAACAGATATTTAATAAAAGCAAGAAAAAAACCTAAAAAATTAGGGACTGGTGAGGTACAGAGTTCTACAATAAAACCTTTATGAATTTTCTTTAAAATAACAGCATTACATTGTACAACACCTTTAATGAAGGAAAAGCAGTTGTTATTGAGTGTTTCAATCACACCTTATATTAAAAGAGAGACTATATAAAAAAAAATTCCCTCAACACTGTTCTCAACCACGGTTATCTTTAATTCAGGACATTGTATATTTGTACAACGATATGATTCATACCTCAACGAAGACCAAACCATCAAAAACATTTACAAAATTAGAATGTGAAAAAGAGATTAATGTCATAAAGCCTAAGTTCAAAGTTGTTGATATAATAAGAATATACAGGTAGAAATCTCATTTTGAAAAAGGTTATTCTAAGTGAAGGATTAATGAACTTTTAAAAATTGTTGATGTAATAGATACAGTTCCTTGGACTTCCAAGGTATATAATTTAGAGGGGGAAGAGATTTTAGGTTCATTTTATTCACAGGAATTACAAAAGACAAAGATGATAAATTGAAAACAAAAAAACTTCAAAAATTGACTCCACCACCTTTTTTGACAATGCCCCTTTTTGGCTCCACACCTTTTTGACTCCGCCCACACAAGCCACACCCATGCATGCTCCACCAACAGAAGGCCCACCCACACAAACCCCACACATTCATCCCACCCTCCCCTTCCCCTTGTGCACCCCTCATTTGACCCACCACACCCCCTCATTCCACCCCCCACCCTTCCCCACACACACACACGGGGAGGGGAGGTGGTGGGATGAAGGGTGTGGTGGTTCGTTGGGGGAGCGCACCTGCCCCCCCCAACCCTAACACTGCCCCACCCCTCCTCCCCCCTCTACTTTACACCTCCTTTATTCTTTTTTTTTTGTAATTAATAATTAAATAATTGTAAGCAAAGCATATATAATTAAACAAGTTTCAAAACATTGAACAAAATCTTATTTTGCAGCAGTCTAATGGTTTGGAATTTTGACACAGTAAATATATTCTGTTCAAAACAGAGGGAAGAACAATTTGGGTATATAAAGATGATTATATCATAATATTAATAAAATCATAAATAAAACATTTATCTCCAGAAGATTGAGTTTTGTGCCAGGTTCATCCAGACAGACGTTTAAACTGAAAAGAAAATTGAAAATGAGTCAGCACTCCGTGGTTCAAATAAGGAAAAAATTAACACCAAGTTGTCTAATGCCTATAAAGTTTGTGTATAGTGGGGGGGGAGGAGACAAAGGGAGACAGAAAGAGACAGAAAGAGGCAGAGAGACACCAAAAGAGAGAGAGAGAGACAGAGACAGACAGACACAGACAGATAGAGACAGGGGGATGACTTCTCACCTTTCTTTTGACTTATCCAACATCATGCGGCGTGAAAGGTCTTCCAACCACTGAGACATGATGACATTTAATTCTCTTCGGAATGCTTGAAGATCGATAAGGATTTCAACCACATTCTGCCATTCTTCATGATATTTGTTGGCTTCATTTCCAACATCAGTTATCAACGACGTTATTGGGGACAACCTGACAGAAAAAAATACAATAATCATTAGTCGTATTGTGATTTAATTATGTATAAAACAACAAATAATGAATCGGTTTAAGGATCTCACCTCTCCCCTTGTGAAAAAGATTGATATGCAAAGTTGGAGTACTCCTCTGAATACTACATTCTCTGAATGAAACAAGCCAAAGTTCACGGTTGGCAATAAATAGGACAAGTTGATGACATCACGGAAATGAGGGAAAGATGGGTTTTTTCTGGTGTATTCCTCACAGGAAGGGAGTCGCATTTTTGCTTCAGACAAGGGAGCTTGGTTCTCAAGACAGTTCCTAACTGTCTCAAGTTCTATTTTATAGTTTGGTGCTCAAGTTCACCGATGAACTCAAGTTCAAAGATATATAATATCCTAACCTAACTGTCTCAAGTTCTAACCCTAACTGTAGAACTAAAAGACTGACTCATTTTGACACAAAAAGAAAACAGCTTGCTTCAAATTATTTGGAGAAATTTCGTAAAATAAATATCATACTTTCATAAAATCATAAATAATGTTGAATTTGGAAAGACTATGTAAAATGTGAGGAGCAAACAAAACATAAAACTTGCTACATCTTGGAAACAAGCATCCAAATTCACGAATATCCCAAGGATATTATATATGCCTGGTGTTTGCTTAATGGTCAAGTTGGGCTTGGGATGATAGAATCTTGAGTTCAAATCCAACTCGACTGTTGAATTAATACCAGGCGTGGATAGCTCTGCCTGTCATCCTTTTGAGGTTGGCAAAATGAATACCAGCTTGCTGGTATCCTGTGTTTGAGTGGTGACCCATCCAGGATTGTGCCTAGTAGCCAAGGCAGACTGCTTTGGCAGCACCAATGCTCAGCACATAGTATGATCCCAATTTATGGATGATGTTATGTACAGAGGGGTGGGGTTTAATGAGCTACTGCTGCATTATTTTTAATTTATGAAAAATTAAGTTATTCCTGAAAATAAAACACTCTTATAATGACTATTCAATTTGATTAAAGAAATGATGACATGAAAGGGGGCGAAGTCCATCCCCCGGCAGGGGGGGAGATGTGTCAAAAAGGAGCGCGATGACGAAGTAATGTGTACCATTTTGTGTGTAGGAATGTATACATCTCTCGCTTCATAGCAACCCGTGAAAAGCGTAGTCGGGCGTGAAGGAGGGACTAGGGTGGAGAATGCCGAATCGAGAGCGCGTGTACGGAGTGGTAGGTGGGATCAAGTGTGTGGGTAGAGTCCAGGCTTGTGAGAGACTAGGCAAGGAGGAGAGTGAGCGAAGGCCCCGCTCGGACCATTATTAGCTCCGTGGGGCGGGGGGCCACCCCAAAGCGATGTCGTCACCCGAATCGGGCGCTCTGATTGGCCCCGACCCCCCCCCCCCCCGCGCGGCCCAGCCACGATGGCCAGAAACCGCTTCATTCCACTTCCATCCAGGTGACCCGAGCCGTAAAAATGTCTCGCTCTGACTTCACGACATGATATGAAACGCCCACACCGAACTCTGTGTCATGAATTGCCTTGCAAGAACCCCTGGGCCATGCCCTGACAACCAGCCGATGGTGGGGTCGGTCCCACATGCCTGTGCGGGCACCCCCGAACAGCGATGGTCAATGTGCCTGCTCCATGATGTGCCACGTGGCCCGAGCTGTACAACATGCCTCTACCCGATCGCAGTTTCACTGGCCGCAGAGGTGAGAAGGTAACATGTTATGGCAAAGCCGTGCACAGATGGTAAGATGTGTCCAATAAGGTGTCACAAGCTCAGCACTGGTCTGCCTTTGAGCACATTGAATACAGTGCGTGCGGATCTGCCATGGCTCACGTGGTCAGCACTCGCATTTCCCAGATTCTGCAATCGTGTGAGCTGGGCCAACACTGATGTGTCAGAAATTGAGGGGGAATGATCGGTTTTATAATTTTATGGAGGTTTCGAATGAAAAAGGATATCGAAATGTGTCAGATGGAGAAATGGAGGGAAAAGAGAATGTCGATATAATGAAACCCAGAAATGTGTCGAAAGCAACACACCACGTGTATCATGCACAACTGTGTCCCATAAATCATGGCGTGGTTGTTGTTTTTCTATTATCGGCCTCTGAAGATGTAGCTATTGACACCAAGGTACTAGCCATGCTCTCGCCGATATTGGGGTCATTTGCTTCTGTGTTGTGAAAAACACCATCCATGCAGCCTCTTTAAGAGATATTCATTCGTATGCCTTTTCAATGCAACCTGCAATCTCGTACAAGATCATCGGAAAATCGAGTCCAAAATCTCGAGCTGCCGAGCATATTGTATAACTCGTCACAAAAGTTGGGTTGAGGGATCGCTTGAGAATGTGCTGTTAATGCTCGTGCGGTGCGGTTGCGGCCTTTCTATTCCCCTCCCACAGCCATGCACATGCTGCATGTGGTGGCCTCCGCGAGGACCCAAATTCAGATTTACCTCAGAAATAAGCAGAAAAGAAGAGTAAAATGAAGTTCGTGATGTAAGCAAACCTACCTTTGAGATCCCCGCAACGCACGTCCTGTTGTCCTGCGAGAGACAAGGGAAGGGACTATCTAAACATATACTGAAATGCAAAAGAAACTTACTACCTTTTAAACCCTCAAATATCAACAATAATACTGCGTGTAGTAAATGTGTGAACTTATTTGTAGACAATAGTGTCCTCACTGTCAGACAAAACGGTCAGGAATGGTCACTTGAACCTTCAATGGTCACTTCATAGCACAGCTGTTGAACAGCCGTTTTGACTGTCAATGATTAGCCAAGGGGTACGGGATGATTTTAATGAGCTGCACGTGATGTCTTGATATTGGCTTTAAAAATGCCAGTGCAAAATTGGCATTTCAATCAACATGCCACGATTGTCAAGGGATCAACGGCAGTGTGCCTTGGGCATACTGCAAAGCGGATTGAGTGACCGTGAGGTGTAACGTCGCCTTGGCTGTTCACACCAGACGATTTCGGCTCTGGTGGACAGAGACACCCTCCACAACTCTGCAGATGACAGACCTCGATCAGGGAGGCCAAGAGTCACCACTGCAAGGCAGGACAGGCAGATGGTCCTAAGTCAGATGGCTATAGACATTGAGGACTGAGTGGGACAGAATCCAGCAGCAATCCATCCAAAGACTGGTTGGCAGTATGCGCCGATGATGCACTGCCTGTATCCAAAACAATGGTGGTCACACACTCTATTGAAAGAGGACTGACATTGCACCCTGTGCTGTTCTGTACTGTAGAACAAACTTATGAGATGGTGTATCTTGGTCAAAAACTTGACATGTCATCAATAAAATGCCAATGTTTCAATTAGCAATTGTTGGTTTGTTATATTTCGAACTGTTACAATTTTATTACATTTCAAACAAGTGGTAAGTTTCTTTTGCGTTTCAGTATATATTAATGGAATAACTGTCTTAGGACCACTGTATGTTGGCTGCATGCGGTTCTTAGATCCACAACAATATATACATATTGTTATGGGCCGGGGTTCGGTGTTGAGAACGACCGTTAGGTGGGGAAGTTTACACCATCTCCCACCAGACTCCCCGGAATTTATAGGCCATCGCTCCAGACAACTCCGAAGTCAGCAGGTCTATTAATCGACCGTGAAACACTAATATCTCGACCGTGTGGCGTAGGGTTAATTGTCTAGATCCCAAAATACCAAAATAACCACGCAGTCTTAGCTACTGGGGATTCACACCCTCGGCACATCTTTCTCGAACCAGGGTCACTCCAACGACTGCGGTAGAGTTCCAACTAGTGACTACCAACTCCAGCTCAGTGGCAGCCGAGCGGAAACTGCCAAAGCCGTGCCGGCTAGGATTAACGGATTATCGGGGATGAAACCCATTTGAACTTGGACCCGGACCATGCTGGACCAAATAAAGAAAGCACGGAAACGAGCTGGGAACATTTCTAATAATTTATTTTTCAGTAAAAGACAAAGGCAAGAGAATTGAGACTTAAAGCGAATATTCAAGAAGTATTTACAATGACCAAAAAACACTTATACAGTTCTAATTAAAGATGGGCCCACACGCAGACACACACACACACACACACACACACACACACACACACACACACACACACACACACACACACACACACACACACACACACACACACACACACACAAAAAGAAAAGAAACCCCGCAGTTCTTTATTGGACCCTCCAGCCGATGAGATAGAGAGAGACGAGCTGGCAGTCAGAGTTCGGTGGGTACCTGATCGCCGAAGGGAGGGCGTGCTCCGCGATGCGGCACATTACAAAGGTCGTTGGTCCGATCCCCACTCGCACGTGGGGGAGTCGATGCCCATGGCGGAGTTCGGGTGGTGAATAATCGGGGTCACAGAGGAAGGAGGGTCAGGGCCGCTCTGTCCTTCCTTGTAGAGGGCCAGCATAGACACATTCGCCGCCTCTGGCCCTCTGCTCAACCCTCGTGACGGCAAAAAAACCCCTTTCTAACAGCAACGTAGACCTCCTGTGACCACTCTTCGTAATCGCCCCTCGTAACCACCCCTTCGTAACACCAAAAACCCTTAAGAACCTCTCAGCACTTTCGTGCAACCCAACAACAACGTCTCAGAGAGTGTTCTGGAATTTATGGACCTCCCTCAGTGGGGAGGGGCCTTGGTCAGCACACCTCGCTCTTCGCCTCGAATTGGCCAGGATCCTACGGGCACAGCCTTCCTGGGCGGGGATTCCGCCATGCACGGAGAAAGCCGTCCCTGCCCCCCCCCCCCAATGCGTGTTTGAGGAAGGTGGATGGTGGTGAAGTCATGATTGAGTGTGGAACGTTCGTGGAATAGTGGGGGGGTGGGGGGGGAAGTGGACACATGTAGGATTTTCATGATGAGAAGGTGCCACCTATTTTAATTCATTATCTGGGTACCAAAGTACATGAAAATTAATGTTGCCATTTTTGGAAGTGTGGTGGATGGCAGCCATCTTGTATTTCAAAATGGCCAAAGTTTTGCCACTATTTTTCGCTTGGTTAGTTTCAATGAAAGTATTTTACCTCAATTTTGAAAGCAAAATGATAGGTTTTCATTGTTAACACTTCAAAATCAATGTAAGTAATATTTTGTTCAAATTACATACAATATCACCCATCCTGAAATTCAAAATGGCCACCAAAAAGTTACAAATTGCATTAAAATTTAAGGGCCATGTTCCGATCAACAGCTTCATCCTAACATTGACCCCCAGATTTAACCGGACGTGGTATAAATGTTGATATGAGAAGAAAGCTGCTATTCTTCTCATTGACCCTGTGAAATTGTAGGGCTGCAAGATGTATAGTTTGGATTTTGTACACCAAAACTTGCTTACTATTGTTCAACCAATTAGTTGAACCACAGTATTCTATGGGGCTTGCAAATGCACATTTTTAGCTCTCTTGTCAAAACGATTGAAATACCAGCATGAAACTTCACACGTGGGGTGGAGGGTTAAAGCCATTCAATCAATGTGAAAACTGCATGTGATGAAATCGGACCATCCCCCTTTAAATATTGTGGTAACAAGTGTTATCTAAAAATGACACCTGACGGTATTTTTCTCAAACTTTTTTTGCGCAGTAAGACACTCACCTAAGCAACTGGTACTCAGATATACACCTTAGCTCGTATATAAAACGATAAACACAGTCACTTCTATGGACTTAATTTGTAGACTTTAACTCTACAAGCTACAATATTTAAATATCCATTTCAGAGGATAACAAATTTATGAGGTGCAGTATCATGTGCTCGCAGTACCAGCACACACCCCACATACCCCAGATACAATAGCCACACCCACATCTACTACACACCTTGCAACTGCATGTCCAGCAAATGCAGTCTTAACCATGTAGAATGGAGCGACATGAACTTGTTGCAAGTTTGCTACTTTCATAGCTGTATTAAACATCATCATCATCATCATCATCACTGTTCTCTTCATTGTCAGAATCAACTTCGGGGTTGGAAGGAGCATTGTCGCAAAGTTCTTCCCCTTCACAGCATGTACAAAATTCTGTGCAAAATAGTCCATTCTTTTTACACTTGCATTGGTGACTGGAACACCGGGTCCGACCACATCCGCATTTCACGAACTGTGTGACGGCATCTGGAGCTTGCGGCAAATGTGTCATCACTGGTATGAAAATTCCATCTACCAAGTTCCAGCCATAGTTCTCTGGGGATGGTATTTCAGGAAATGCAACAATGTCATTATACCATATCATGGCTTGATAATGTGCTCTGGCAATGGCATGTGTGAGTGCAGATTTAGTTGGGGGAAGATTCTCTGCTTGGGCTTGTTTCCGCTTAAAGAGCCACCATCTTGCATCTGCAACGTTTGTTATTTTTGTTCTAGGAAGATAGAGCTGACATACATAAGCTTCAATAGCAGCACTTGTTGCTTCTGAGATAGTGCCTGTCACACCAAGTTGGGACAATGCCACAACGATGTCATGGTTGTCATCCAAATGATCTAAAACCTTCCAGCATGTTATCTTGCCTTTGCCTGCAAACTTTCCGGTAATATCTGCCCCAGACAATGCATGGAATCCAGGAAGTGCTGCTGCTTTTGATGGCCCCAAAGTTTTATGTATTGGTCCAAGTTTGATTACTCTCTGGTTGTTTCCTGCACCAGTTACCATTATAGTGTCTGCTGTAAGATTTGGATAGCGCCTAATAGCCAGAACCAAGACATCCGTATCAGGAGAATAGATTCTCAATAAGGGAGGACCGTTGTTGGTGGCATCAACAGCATGTAGCATGAGCTTGGTATCTGCCTCTTCTTGGGAACAACTTAACAAGTCAATGCTCCTCTGTGAAATTTCTGCTCTGTCACGCCATGCAACTACAACACACTTTCTGTTCAAAGCAGCATGCTGCAGAATCTTCTCTGCTAAATAAGTCGTCAACTCATCCATGGTCTTCACATGTGCAAGGAGATTCCGCTTACTGGTGTTAATTGATGTTGAGTCTATTATGTGATAGGCCACAGCCTTGTTTACCTGCTAGTCGCCTTTCACGTGTTGATGCTTTAAGGGAAATGTCACCAAAATCATAGCGATCGAACACTAGGTGTACTTCATTGTAAGTATTATACTTCCCTTAGAAACATTCAATGAAGTGAGAAGCCAATTGAGAACATGTTTTCACCCACCCCAGTTTGTCCAGTGCCTGTAGATCAGCCATACTATCGACTATTGACACATGTTGGCAAGGCTCAAGTAGGACTCCTGGAGCAGAATTGGAATCCATATCCTCAAGCACATTATCATCAGGAACAGTAGAAGACTTGTTTATTACTGTTGCTGCAGGTAAAGAAGGATCAGGTAAAGTCTCCACCATAGATGTGTCTCCAGGTAGTGCTTCAAGGAGATGCATCAGATCACTCTTGGAGGAAGTGTGGAGAAGTTATCCATCTGGTGCAAAGAGTGCTCTGGGTACTACAGAGAATTCATACATCCCGATGTTGTGCTGCAGATAACACTGAACAACAAATTTCAAAAATTTTTTTTTACTGGAGATGTGTAAAGTGATTAAGACTAATTTGGGTACGCTGATTTCAAAGATCATAACCGTTTTGCTGTATCACGTCAGGATTTTCAGTAACAGAAATATTCCCATTGCCTAGAAGTCAGGATTTCAATGAAATTTACATATGTCTTTAACATGTCTATTTCGTACAATTGTTGTTAACTTGTGTTATATTTCTTTCTTTCAGATAAAGATGAGTAGGCGTTCCTGTACCAATCATCCTGACAACTTCTGTTATGTCTGTGGTCAGTATACCAAAAAAGATCAACAGCGAAGTATATCTACAGCAGTGAAAATGAAGGCCGCCTACTTTCACTACTTCGGGTGTAAGGTGGGGGACCAAGAACAGAGCTGGGCACCACACATCTGCTGCACAAGCTGTCACACAACCTTGACTCAGTGGTTGGTGGGCAAGCGCGCGAGCATGCCATTTGCGGTGCCCATGATATGGCGTGAGCCGCAGAATCATCATGATGATTGTTATTTCTGCTGCACAAGCATCGCCGGCTTCAACAAGAAGACTAAAGGTCACATCAAGTACGCTGACTGCGTCTCTGCTCGTAAACCTGTGCCTCATGATGACGAGAACCCCGTTCCAACACCTCCAGCTGATCAGAACATAGCTGTAAGCAGTGGTGAAGAGAATGGTGATGATGAACCTTTTGAACCCGACACTCAAGAATCACACCTTCTGAACCAGGGAGACTTAAATGATCTTGTAAGAGATCTCTCGCTGTCAAAGGCGAAGGCAGAGCTGCTTGGATCAAGGCTGCAGCAGTGGAATCTACTTGAACCTAACACCAAGATATCCTTGTTCAGAGCACGTCACAGAGACATGGCTGAGTTCTTTGAGATGGAAGACACGATGACATTCTGCAGTGACATCAACGGTCTGTTGAAAGAACTTGGGTGTGATCACGATCCTGCAGACTGGCGCCTCTTCATCGACTCGGGGAAGAACAGCTTGAAGGCTGTTTTGCTCCACAATGGCAACGAGAAACCATCAGTCCCACTGGCTCACGCGTTCGGCATGACAGAGACCTATGAGACTATGCGGCAGCTGCTTGATTCCATCAAGTACAATGACTTCAACTGGCATATCTGCGGAGACTTGAAAGTGGTGGCGCTGTTGTTAGGGCTGCAGTCAGGCTACACGAAATACATGTGCTTCCTTTGTCTCTGGGATAGCAGAGACGACAAGAATCACTGGACGAAGAAAGATTGGGAAGAGCGAAAAGAGCATGTACCTGGTCGACACAACGTGAAGCATGTCGCCCTTGTCGACCCAGCCAAGGTTTTCCTTCCACCACTCCACATAAAGCTCGGCTTGATGAAAAGTTTTGTACGGGCAATGGATCTGAATGGGCGTGGGTTTTTATACCTCAAGGAAAAGTTTGGCAACACCTTGTCGGAGGCCAAGATCAAGGCTGGTGTCTTTGTTGGACCGCAAATCCGACAGATTATGAAGGACGAAACTTTTCCGACAACTCTAAACCCCAAAGAGCTGGCAGCGTGGAGGAGCTTCAAAGCTGTGACGGACAACTTCTTGGGGAACGAGCGCGCAGACAACTATGAAGAAATAGTGCAGCAGCTGCTGGAGTCCTTCAGGAAACTTGGCTCCAGGATGTCCCTGAAAATCCATTTCCTACACCAGCACCTGAACTTCTTCCCTGACAACTTGGGAGCAGTCTCGGACGAGCACGGCGAGCGATTCCACCAAGAGATTTCACTCATGGAGACGCGTTACCAAGGGCGGCACAACCCGAACATGATGGGCGATTTCTGCTGGTTCCTGCATCGTGAAACTGACACAGAGCAGCACAAATGCAAAGCCAAATGCCTAAAGCGTTTTTAATTCCATTCTAGTGGAGTTTTTCTGTAATTTCTATAATTTTGAAGCATTCATGATGAAATAAATGAATAAATGAATTTTTGTAAATTTCATTGAAATCCTGACTTCTAGGCAATGGGAATATTTCTGTTACTGAAAATCCTGACGTGATACAGCAAAACGGTTATGATTTTTGAAATCAGCGTACCCAAATTAGTCTAAATCACTTTACACATCTCCAGTAAAAATTTATTGTTGTTCAGTGTAATCTATGTGGCTTTGGACACTACTAAAAGCCGTGCAAATAAGGCTCTGTCTTCACGCAGCTCAATCTACTTCCATCCTTGACTTTTACTGCTTGAGCATTTGATGACCATGTGTGGAGTTTCATTTTTTTCATGGGTGCCCAGAAATTTAACTTGTTGCTTGTTATCCTTTCGGACACAAATGTGGCAAACATTTCTTGTCCTTTCTCGTTTCTTCTGCTGATGTCTTGCTGAATTTTCTCAGACATGATGGCTTAGTTACGATATTTATGACTTCATCATATTCATCAGTAAAGGGGTCCACAAACTTCTTGATTGTGTTTGTCAGGGCAGTGACATTCTGTTGATCTTGACTTGCTTTGGCATCTGTGAGCTCATGATGCCTCTTCTCTGCAGAGTTTAGACCAGCCATTTGCCGAGCCTCATTTGCAATATGAGAAAGCTCTGGTGCAACAAGAAAGAACTTTGTGCGAGCATTAGGATATTGAGTGATGCCAACAAGGCCTCCGCCTACTTTCATCATTCTATTAACCTGTTCCAAAGCATGGTCAGCTCCAATGGCACAAAATGGGACAGTATTTTTGTTTACTACCCAGTTACCTTGCTCAAACTCTGCCCATATTTCAGGATCCGACACAGCCAATTGCTTCAAATCGATAAGATATAGCGGGATGAGTCGAACATAATTCAACTTATCATGGGCAAAGTAGTACTTGACATTGTTCACTCATATTATAGGATAAAATTTTGATATTATTTTTAAAATATGAGCAATAATTGTATTCATTGAAGAAAAAAGCATGATCATGGCAGCCATTTTGGAATTAAAAATGGCCACCATTTGACAGCTCCAAAATTGGCAACATCAATTTTCCTGTTCCGAGACATATGTAGAACATATCTAAATAGGTGGCAACTTCTCATCATGAAAGTCATACAGGCTCATTGTCTTGGACCACTTGCCCAACCACAAGAAGCCGAGGACTGGGACTGCGAGGCCCCCCTCTCAGCAAGTCAAGGTACGAGCAGCCAACAGTGGTGATGGAGCATGATGGGCAGGTGGTGAGATGTAATAACCCAACTATAAGAAAAAAACATCACAACGTACATATTCGACTCTCCCACTACACAAGAGGAAGGGGATCTGACTACACATGTACTTACCGGCATAACTAACTTTGGGACCTGAATGTTGAGTGTGCATGGTTTCCAGATTCGTCATAATACATATATATATATATATATATATATATATATATATATATATATATATATATATACATATATGTGTGTATCTATACACATATGTGTGTATCTATACATATATGTGTGTATCTATACATAAATATGTATATATCTTCAAATATATATATATATATATATATATATATATATATATATATATATATATATATATATATATATATGTCACACCTCATGACACCTCGGAGCCCACACTTTGTACATTGATCCATCAACCAATTTTTACAAAGTTGATTGGGATGTATGCATTTTTTGTTGTGTTCAGCAGAGGTGCAGTGCGTCCAGAGTGAACTGTGTACCATTCGATGGGGTCGCACAGGTAACTGAATGAAATCATTCTCACTCTCTCTTTCTCTTTTATTATCCCCCCCCCCCCGAATTACTGCTGTACCATAGCATGGGACTGAATGCACACACAGACACACACAGACACGCACAGACACGCACAGACACGCACAGACACGCACAGACACGCACAGACACGCACAGACACGCACAGACACGCACAGACACGCACAGACACGCACAGACACGCACAGACACGCACAGACACGCACAGACACGCACAGACACGCACAGACACGCACACACGCGCACACACGCGCACACACGCGCACACACGCGCACACACGCGCACACACGCGCACACACGCGCACACACGCGCACACACGCGCACACACGCGCACACACACGCACACACGCATTTTTCTTGTTATTTTTGTCCACATGAATTAACACAAAACATAGTGTGGTTTAGCGCAGGTGACTGATCTGCGAACGCAATACCTTGTCGTTCACGTCACCTCACCAAGTCGCTCGCTCGTCACTGTGACATCGTAAAAAGATGCGTGTGAACCCCTTCGCTTCACTGAATATCTCGAGGGAGGGATCTTCTTCTTCTCCTTTAAGTGTTTTAGCATTTTCAGAGTATATGCTACATTCCCTGACATAACAGCAGTGAACAAAGGAACCTTTAGGTAATCCATAATACTGTGTGGATTTCACGCTCACTTTTAAATATCTCAGAACCACCTTGCAGAGTCTGGGTCCTCCACTAGCCGAGACTCTGTGTCAAAAAAAATTTCCACAAAGTGTGGCCTTCAGTTCAAATTTGTTTGAATTCCATCAGCTCCTGTTTTGAGGTGAAACAAATCACTTTCCACGTTCCTGTGTTGTTTTTTTAGCCAGTCCAAAGAGGCCTTCCCTTTTCAATCATTGATCCATAGTTGGTGAGAGGTATCAACGTCAAAACATCAAAGTTTGAGTTTGTGGACGAAGTGAGGGTTGCAATTTGGGGTTAGGCCATTTGCCAGCAACAATTACCTACTCCTTGCAAAAAACATTGGAGAATTTCCTTTTCTTGCAGAAAGAAATGATATGATTCAGGTCGTCAGCTTAATTAATATAGCATCTCATGAATGGCACGATTTTTGTTGCCAATGCCTGCCTGTGAAGCATAACTCAAAAAGCTTATCAATGCATGGTATCATGCCTTGTCAATAAAAAAAAAACACAGACGATTCAGTTCAAAAGAAAGTGTCTGTGAAACACAACTTTCCATTCTTAATTACAAATATATAACTTCTTTTTCATGCGGCCCTTCAAAAGCATCTCAAACAAATTGAGTTGAGTGATTGACTTCTCAAACTAAAATGAATGAGACAAATTTGTTGTGAGAGAGCAAAATTTGTGTACATTTAATACACCATGTCCATTTTGTTGCAAGTTCAAAATTCCAACTTCTAGATGTAATTGGTATCATTTTAAAATGAGTTTTCAAATTTTTTTTAATATAATTGGATCAATTACTGCAGTTTATTGTTGTGTGGAAATTGATATTGATGCTTTCAACTAATATGTTGTATATAATAACATTTAATGAAGAGTTGCATGATTTGTAAAAGATATGTGCAATAATTGATAAAGTTATCTATAAATGTGATGTTCTCTTTGATGTTGACATTTACAACACAGGGCAGAATAATGTCAGCTGCACATGCATCAATTCGTTTTTTTGATGAATATTTTCTCACCACGACAAAGATTCTCATGTGCCTACTATTGCTTGTACACCAGAAAATGCCTTTTGTGGTGAATGATGAATGCATCTTCCCCACTGGACGTGGGCTAAAGAGTATGGTATCAAAAGGTGACATCATTCTGGGAGGACTATTTCCTGTTCACTTTGGAGTGCTGAATGTGCAAGAATTCTTCCACAGAATTCCAAGCTTTCCTGGCTGCATGCAGTAAGGTTTACTATGAGTTTTATCTTGCCATTATTCCAAAAGTCACATTTATACGATTGCTGCTTACCTGCAAAGTTTGATGAATGATAATCCAGAGAAAAAAGCTTTAAAAGCTCGGATTTGATAGAAATTCAGGAAAAAAAAATCAATTAAAATATGCAGCTTATATAAAGGTTATTCAAGGTCCACCTATTTTTTGCAGTCTTTCGAATTGGCGTTGTAAATGTAGTTTACTTTTCGTTGGAAGCACCTTCTTTTAAAAACAATTATTTATATATATATATATATATATATATATATATATATATATATATATATATATATATATATATATATATATATATATACAGTATCTCACCAAAGTGAGTACACCCCTCACAAATATGTAAATAATTCAGTGTAACTTTTTAACCAGCTGCGCTCGAAGCAAAACCTTGGAGTTGATGACAGTAGACATTCTGCAATATGAATGCAGGCACATAACTGCCATTCCATAAAAACAATGTGGCATATTACGAATAGTTCTGAAAGAGGAGGCAACAAAAGTGAGTACACCCCTGCTCTTGTCTGCACAAGAAGTAAGTCAAGCATGGTAAAACAGCTTCCATTTTCATCATTTTCTGCAGATTTAAGTCAAAGAGTGTTAAAGGTACAAATATGCACCAAACAATACACACAATGTCCATAGAGCTGCAACCTCCCTGGAATGTTAAAAGTGAAGAAGTGTACTCAATGCAGTAATTGTATATCTGCTTGTTGAATAAATAATTGCAGAGGAAATACTGTACCAATCACCATTGTGAAAGCAGCATGGCTCGTCATGGTAAAGTGCTCTCGAAAGATGTAAAAGATCGAATCGTTGCCCTACGTAAAGATGGCCAAGGATACAAGAAGATCAGTGCTTCTTTGAAAGTAAGCCCCAACACTGTGGCCAAGGTCATCCAGAGGTTCTCCAACAAGTGTACAACAATGACTTGCGCTCGCCAGGGCCGACCAGCAAATATGACTGCACGTACTGTTCGCCAAGTTCAGAATCTAGTCATCCAAGACAGACGACAAAGTGCCGCCAAGATTGCTGAAGAGATTTCTATAGCTTCTGGCCAGTCTGTTATTGCGAAAACCATACATCACACACAACATAGTATTGGGTTGCATGGGCATCATCCAAGGCGGAGGCCTCTCCTGAAGCAGAGCCACAAGAAAGCTTGCAAACAGTTTGCTGAAGCAGATCACTCCAAGCCCCTGGACTACTGGCAACATGTCCTATGGTCTGATGAAACGAAGATCAATTTGTTTGGATCTGATGGAGTGAAGCGTGTCTGGCAGCGACCTGGGGAACAGTACCAAGACAAGGGTGTTATCCCTACTGTCAAGCATGGTGGTGGTGGTGTCATAGTTTGGGGATGCGTGAGTGCTGCCGGTACTGGAGATCTCAAGTTCATCGAGGGAAACATGGATTCTATGATGTACTGTGGCATCCTGAAGGAGAAGATGTTACCCTCCCAGCGAAAATTTGGTTGAGTAGCTGTATTTCAGCACGATAACGATCCGAAGCATCGTTCCAAGCAGACAACTGCCTTTCTGAAGAAGTCGAAGGTCAATGTGTTGGAGTCGTCAAGCATGTCACCTGATCTAAACCCAATAGAACACCTGTGGGGCATCCTGAAATGTAAGGTTGAGGAATCAAAAGGTGTCCAACATCACGCAACTTTGAGAAGGCATTGCAGAGGAGTGGAACAGGATCCACACAAAGACATGTGGAACACTGGTCAACACCATACCGAGTAGAATAGCTGCTGTGCTCAAAAACGATGGTGGACATACAAAATACTGAAAACAATAACGCTTCAATGTGAGAATGTACATAGGTTGTACTCACTTTTGTTGCCCCCCCTCCTTTTCACAGATATGCCCAGTATGCCACATTGTTTCCACAGAATAAATGTTTTGGGCCTGTACATGTATGACAGAATGTCTACTCTATCATTTCTTTGAGTCTTGTGTTAAAAATACATCTAAGTAAAAAGTTACAACAAAATATGTTCATTATATCTAAAGGGTGTCCTCACTCTTGTGAGATACTGTATATATATATATATATATATATATATATATATATATATATATATATATATATATATATATATATATATATATATATATATATATATATATATATATATATATATATTCTGTTCATGTCTGCGTGTAATTTGACGTATCTCCTCCAAAACTGCCTGACGAATTGTCGCCACTTTCGGCATGCGGGTGCTCTGTGGTCTAATGAACAGCATGGGCTATGTAAGATCACGCCAGACGGACAGGTTTGGGAATTTTTGGCGATTTTTCTAATTTTTACATTTGTTTGCATGGCGACGTGTGACGTCACCACTGAGAGGCATAATCCTGTCATGACATCATTGGTCATTCGCTGATGTCATTACGTCTGTCGTTACAGACCGTCACCGCCAAGAGTCGTAATACCACTCCTCTAAAACAGCGTGTGCAATGTAAAATATACCCTCTTCTGCACATGCTGACTACCTCAGAAGGTGAATTTGATACAAAAAAATGTAACAACAAACATTGTATTTAAAGTAAAGGTTTATTTAAAAAATATATTATTTCTGTTAACGTCTGTGCATAATTTGACGTTTCTCCTCCGAAACCGCTGGCAGGAATGTGCTCATTTCCCATATACTGGGGTTTCTTAATGTGACAAACACTATGCACTAAATTTCTAAGCTGGAATTGGATGACAACGTGGCTTCAACAAGATTTTCGACCCATCGACGGCCGCATTTATTCTCATTCGGTCGCCATCGCTGAACTGCTGTCTGGAAAGTGCTGCCGTCTATCGAAAAAATATGAACTCGAGTAGGGGAGGACTCATTGCATCAAACACTGAACATAAACACAACTGATAATAAATAGTAAGACTCAAAACATCAGCAATGGTTGTCGTGTTTTAAAAAT
>NC_140961.1:92429733-92472233 GCF_056783735.1 Eptatretus burgeri
TGTTATCCGTATCCTTCACCAGAAAAAATGGAAACCTTACATTCCACGCTTACTGCATGCCCTTCCTGATGGAGATGACAACTGCTATCTTCAATTTTGCGAAGAGTTCTTAGCAAAACTTCACGAAGAGGACACAATGCTCGACAACATCTGGTGGTCAGATGAGGCATGTTTTAAGCTTAATGGCACAATTAACAGACACAATTGTGTCTACTGGGCTGCAAATAACCCAAAAGTGACAGTTGAGAAGGAGGTAAATTTACCTGGTGTTCCAGTTTGGGCAGCCATATCTCTATTAGGGATAATTGGACCCTTTTTCTTTGAGGGATCTGGCACTGCAGAAATTTGCCTGGATATGCGGCAAACCTTCTTTTGGTCCAAGGTAGAAGATCTGGACTGTTATTTCCAGCATGATGGAGCTCCACCTCATTATGGACGTTATGTTCGTCAGTTGCTTGATGAAAACTTTCCCAGAAATTGGATCGGCCGCCGCGGTCCGATCGAGTGGCCGGCACGCTCCCCAGACCTTACACCTCCAGATTTCTTTCTTTTTGGCCTCATGGAATACCTTGTTTATCGTGAAAAGCCTCGTACCATTCAGGAATTGAAGGCTCAAATCGCTGCAAAGTTTGAGGAAATTGATATCGAACTCTGCAGACGTGTGTGCCGCTCTGTGCCTGCTCGGCTGCAATTGTGCATCGATCACAAGGGAGGGCGCTTGAAAAATTGCAAGCAAAACAGCTTGGTACAGTTCCCTAATAATTTTTTTCTTGAATAAATGGTTAGATAAACATGTCATTCATTTATTTCTATCTTCTTGAACATTGTAATGCAAATGGCAAACAAACAATCAACTGACAGAAATTGGGCACTACTTCTGACTCACCCTGTATGTATGTATCCAATTATACATGTATATATATATATATATATATATATATATATATATATATATATATATATATATATATATATATATATATATATATATATATATATATATGATATAGCATATGATTATATATATATTGGATACTGTGCGACTTCAAACCATGAGTGGTGAAAGTGCTGGCATCGACTCCCATGCAGCCCTTGCTGCTTGATACCGAGAGCGATAAGTGTCGCTTGCCATGCAGAACATTATCTCATACTTTGCCAAACACATTAGCTAATGAGGGTAAAACCGGTTGGTAACTGCATTTTCCATGCACCTGTGACAGCTTCTGAAATTTCATCTGTGGTAATTAATGCGTAATTGAGGAAAAATTTAATTACAAAAGACCCAGCCGGATCCGAGTTACAGATCGGATATTGGCAGAAAAAAGGAACGAAAACCCAAATTGGGGTTGAGTACTCCGAGGTGTGCAAGGCCTTGGCCTTTAACCTGGAGGGTATGATGTAAATTAATCATGAATGCACCTTGCTCTCAGATACCGGGAGGGCAATTTCATTTTAATTGGAAAAATCTTCATCAAATTTTGGTGAAAATGGTAAAATGTCTGATTCAGAAATGTCTGATTGTATTTTCAGTTTTAACCCAAGAACACTTCGGTGGACAATGGGAATGGTGTTTGCCATCAAAGAAATTAATAATGATCCTGACCTGCTCCAAAATGTTACACTTGGATATGTGATTTATGATTCATGCTTTAGTATCCCAAACACCGTAGACTCAGCTGTAAGCTTCTTGGAACATGAAACTGGAATGGATAATGCATGCCTTATTGGAGCTGCAATAGCAACTTCGGGTTCAACACTTTCCATGACAGTCTGTCGAATGTTGAGCCTCTACTTCATTCCACAAGTGTGTTTCCTGTGATACAGCTTGAAAAGCATTGATGTCATCCTCAGTTGTCATCGTGTACAGTTCCAGTCTAGTCACAGAAATGTTTTTTTTTTTTTTTACTGTTGTTACAAAACTAATTTGAGCATGTTCTCCTCCATTCCATCTCCACCTCTCTGACCCCATACTAAAGAAGAGTGTGCACCCCCTCACTGTCAGGATATTGAGAAAAGAGAACAATGTTAAGGAGAGGTTGGAGTCAGGCCAGGTCAGGCATGCCACTCAAACACAGGATACCAGCAAGCTTGCACTCATTTCTTCGACCTCAGAAGGATGACAGGCAGAGTCAACCCCACCTGGTATTAATTCAACAGCCAAGTGGGATTTGAACTCAGAATCCTAGGATCCCATGCCACCACCTCAACCATTAAGCCAACTCCAGGCATATCCTTGTATTGTAATCAATATATTTACCGAACCAATGACTTTGACAAAAATGTAATGCCCAATGTACCTTTTTAACTTTCAGTCCTGCTTCTATAAATTGTTTTTGATTTCTCTGATGTAAAACATACTTCTCTTTAGCAAACAATGTTGTTCGTAATTTATTTGTAGGAATATATTTAAACTAATTTGAAGAACTAAAGAAATGTTGATAACCACTGAAGAGCTCTTGATTGGGGACCTCCATCAGGAAGGTCTTTATGTTTGTGATGAAATTTTATTGGATAGTTTAAATCTACTTCAAAATAATACCCATAATTCCGTTTGTCGAAATATACTTGACTTGTGGAGATTATATAATCGAAGATAGATTTGTACTCTTATTCTTTCACTCATTTAAAATTACCATAGGGTTGATATTTAGACATTGCCCAACCATACAAGTCCTTTGCATCAAAGTACATTATGTAAGATGTGGGCTTATCTGGTGAGAAGTCTGGAAGATATTTATGATTTGCCTTCGCATATCTCTTTGAACAAACTTGTGAAATTCCTCCACTTTTAGCCCTCTCAATCATCAAGAGCATATCTACATCACTTTGAAGATTAAGGGGTTGTTTAGTCATTTTTAACATAGCACTGCAGGGTTGTTTAGTCTCAAGGGGTTGTCTCGTCATCTTTTAATAATGGACAGGATCAAGTCCATTGGAATCTTTATTATAACAAACTTCTTGAAATGTCTGAAACACATCAGTTATTAAATAAAGGTCATTATATTCATCCATATTCTTTATCTCAAAATTTCCAAACTTCTTTCGCTCTTTCGTATTCTTCACCCGTAATATGACATCTTCCTAACTTGTTCTAAAAAGTCTTTTTCGGAGGAAGTCTTGTTTCTTTAAATATTTCAAAGGAATCCATATAATCATGTGGGTAAATGGCCTTTTTAGGAAGAAGAGAAATGTCTTTACCCAAGTCAGCTTCAGTCCAAGATTGACTAGAAAGTATAGCAAAAGAGGAGATATTTGAAACCAAAGAACTTAGAGGGCTTGTCATAAATTAATGAATCATGAAATCTAATATTTGTGTTTACACCCATTTCACGAGTGTAAATCTCTTAGGGAAATGAGATGTAATTCTGATGTGTATGAGAAATTGCTGTTATCTTTCCAAGCGTCTTACTTAGTTCTTTGATAAAGAGATGCGTCTCATAATGACAATTATTTTGAAGAAATACAGGTATGAATGCCTGGATTCTATAATTAAGAAAACAATTATTATGAGCTGCTCCTCTATATATTCCCTGTTATATGACAATAGTCTCTATTCCTTTTATCAGTTTTTACCAAAGCCTCTGAGCATATATGACAAATCCTTGCTTCTTCCAATTATTTCTCTTCATGAGTTTTTTTGTTCTTGACATAATTTTAGTTAGCATAATACAATCATTCTCAATCCTTTTAACAAATTCATCAGCAGCATCAGGTCCTCCATACAACTCCAATTTATCATATTTACTTCCTACACATGATTTAATGCAATAAAAAAACCCACAAGGAATATACCTTTAAAATTTTTTGATAGTCTTTTGAAAGATGCTCTCAAAATCAGCATATATTACAAATGGGTGTTTTATACATTTATTGGTTTCATGAAATACAACTTTCCCTCCTGTTTCTGACTTCTCAAAAATGGCTGCTTTATGATTTGAACAAACAAATTTAAATGTTTATCAAGTCTTTGTTGAGACCTAAAGATATTTAGAAATCTCTTACAAAGATATGATTTATGCTTTCATTGATAAACTTGATGACTTACCAATCTAGTAAAGTTTTTGATGAGCATAATGAGATGAGTTGATGAGTAAAGCATAATGAGCAGTTTCTTTTTTCATGAAATAAAGGAGATCCACATGCTGGTCCTTTGACCAATTATCATTGGATGTAGTATTACTAACTCTTAGAATTTTCACTTTGTTTGATCAGTTAAACGATAAACATTTATTGATAGGTTATTCATATTCTCAAACTTTGTATTCATCTTTTAAACTCATGGGTTCTCAAGAGATGCATGGATCACCACTTTCAAATTTATCCTCGTATTTCGTTATACTTTGAAATTCTTTCACAGTCCCTTTCATGTAGATAAGGATGTGCAAAAATACTCCAGAGAGAATATTTATTTTCAGTATTTTTTAACATTAATTATTTCCCTTTTATTCTTTATACCCTGAGGTAAATCAACACAACAATAAGCCTATCACAGAGTGGATTTATGAATATTAAGATCAATGCATGAAACATTCCCAATGTTGAACCCACTACCTTGTTGTTCTTCTGATTCAAATATAATAAGCTCTTCAAAGATAGGCGATTTAAGGAAACTATCAATTGATGTAATAAGGTGTCGTGGATTCGTTCTCATATTTTTCTTCAAAAACATTATCTTCTCTTGAGAAGGTCAAGGAGGCTCCAATATATATTTTGAATGATTTATGCTTTTTCAACATTCCACTATCAACCTTGATAATTGAAGCCTTTGAGATATGAATCACTTCCCAAAAGGATCTTGCACTAATATTAAATCTCATAAGTTTTACCTCTATCCGATCTTTAAAACATCATTGTAGAGTTGTTATTTCAAATGCTTTTGTCTCAATGACATCTCCCTCTAATACAATTTTCTTCTTATTTCTCTTCAAGTTTCTCTCAATGTTGTTGACGTGTTTTTGTGATTGAAGGTGTTTTTTATCACTCTTTTAAGACATCCTTAGAAGAGACATCACAATGTTTTGTTTCTCATTCACATGGAGATATTTGTCTGAAAAGATTGAATGTGTGTTTATTGGTTTTAAGGTGTTTTTTTATATCATTTGTGTTCATGATTGCAAACATCACAGTACATTGTGTTCACCATATATATCCAGAAAAAATTTTGCTTGAAATAAAATTTTCTTGATGAAAATCTCAGTAATTTATAGATACTTTTCATTCAAATTAAAATTTTCCTCATGAAAATTCCATTAAATTTCGGTGAATCTGTGCCTCAAACCATTTTACCCACCAATTTTTTTTACTTTATAAATACAATGAATCAAGACTCAAAAGACAAGTTTAAATCAATCTCTGCATTTGTAAAAGACAATGAGAAATATGTCGAAGATGTAAAATTGAATAAAGATAAATATAGTATCTATTGGATAAAAACAATCATGACAGACAACATGAGTTCTTCAATTTCCTTCAGTGGAAGGGCTTTTAGGATACCTGGAAGAACATCAATTAAAGTAGCTCTGACAAAAGTTTCTCCTCTCCTTCTCATAACATATTCAAAACTAGAAAATGCAATGAAACAAAAAAAGTATCAAAAAAGAAAACCCTTTTGGTTGAAGTTTTAGAAAGAGAAGATAAAACCATCAGCAATAAGGAAGGAGAAATTTGTATCTTTTTTCAACAACCCTAAATATGTAAATCTTGATGAAATAAAGGATGATAAAATGTCAGGTGAAATTCTACTTCATTCAGTAGTCGTTAAGGACCATCTTAAAATTACCTTTAATGGCTAAAATATTGCATTTGAATCTGTTAATGAAAAAAAGTATATGGATAGAGATGCTAATGTTTTTTTCTACAAATTAAATACGAGACATTTTTCAAGTGAAGATTTGGGGGATGAAGGTCGTGATGATGGGATCTCTGTTGGAACAGAAGTCGGTGATGAGTTCGAGAGTTTGTATTCAAATGTTAGTTATAAAAGTACTTTTATAGATGACTATGAATGCACCAATGAAAGGACCAAGCATCATACTGAATATCAATTTTATTTGATGTAACGATTTATTGTATAAATATGAACAGTATACCAGATCTTGAGGCTCTTGAATTCCCCGATTCTCAATCAGACAAATTTGAGAATTGTCCTGCATGTGATAGAGTGGGATAAAACATTGAGTCAAAAACCTATAAGCAATGCATATTCTGTGATTATCTTTTAATTTTTGAAAATGAAAATAAAAATTGGAACATAACTGTTTCAAAGTTACACCAAAAAGAAATTACTTTAGAAGATTAAAAGAGAGATCAATGTCAAGTATGGAGGTGATAATACAGCTTTTTTTTTACAAGAGAAGAGCCTGAACAAATGAGGGTAATGTATCATCAATTGACGTTATTTATGATTCATGATTTTCATTTTCAGGGAAATATTAACACAAGATATTGTATAAGTACAATAATGGATTATCTTGAAATTACTCAGGATACATAGAATAACAAGCTTGAATGAGCTAAGATCCTCGTCCTCTTAATGATGACATCATAAAAACGAATATGACCTCATTGTGATGTATCAGGTTTGCGATCAATTATCTGTGATAATGCCTGGCTTGATTCCCGCAAACAAAATTCAAACAGCTTGCCTAGTTTTGGAGATAATGGTACAGGCGATTTTCATTAGCGGCGATATGACGTCAACTTTTTTTCTAGGAAGAATTTCCAAAATCTGAGATGGTTACTGGCTGCGCGTGGGCTTTCTGCATATGCATAGTAAGTTTCACGAAGATCTGATGGAAACTCAGGGTTGTGAAACAAAAAAGGTCAAAAAATAGGAATGACGTCATAAAAATTGATATGACGTCATAGTGAAGTATCATATGTATGGTAATTCATCTCTGCTAATGCCCTGTTTTATTCCCACAAACAGAATTCAAAAAGCTTGCCTAGTTTCGGAGATAATTTTTAGGTGATTTCCATTTGTGGAGATATTTTGACGTCATAACTTTTTTCTAGGAGGAATTTTCAAAATCGGAGATAGTTACTGTCTGCGCAGGGTATTTTTACATGTATACGCCAAGTTTCAGGAAGTTTTGATGAAAACTATAGGCTGTGAAACAAAAAAGTCCACAAGACCAACAACGTGATTAAGACTTAGATATCCTCCACGAGGATCTAAAAACCTCAACTCAGGATAAAACATATATTTCCGAAAAAAGCCTATAAAGTTTTAAATAATTTATTTTCTAAATGTATAAATTAATGACTTTTTCACCCATTTGGAAAAATAGAAAATAATGTAACAACCATAAAAATCTTCCAGATTCATTAAGGTGTCTAATCATTGGTTCAAGCAGATGTGGAAAAACCTGTTTGCTTTCAAAGATGCTCCTCACTCTCAACTTTTTCGATTTTGATAATTTAATAATTTACACAAAGTCAAGTTGTCAACCTGAGTATCAGATACAATCACAATATTTTGATGCAGGTCTTCCAAAAGAAGACATAATTGGTTTATTTAAACTTCAAAACAAAATGATTACAACATTGAAGATATAATACAACTATTTTGTGATCCACAGAAATGGAAAAAGAAATCAAAACCTATAACTTGTATTCTTAGTGAAAATATGAATGATGTACCTTCACCCAAAGATTTGGATAAATCAAAAAAGAACCTCATCATCTTTGATGATTGTGTTAATGAGAGAAACCAAATGGTTATGGACAGCTACTCCCCAAGAGGGAGACATTCTTCTTGTAATTGTTTTTCTCTTTGGCAATCACATTTTCATCTCCCTCATCGCTCGATCAGAAATAATACTATACTTTCATTTTATTTGAGTTAAATTTAATCGATTTAAATAATTTTTGGAGAGACAATTGTTTGACATGTAGTTAAAAAGAATTTGAGGAGTATATGAAACACACAACTGGAAGATATAAATATATTGATGTGAAACAAGATAAGATACTTAATGAGATTTTTCAAAAAATATATGGATGTAATAGAATGAGCAAGAAGTTTTAAAGAACATCAAGAGTTAGTTTTAAACGTTGTAAACAACAGGAAGACATAAAGAAGAAAGATGCAGAAACTCAAGGGTGAAGAAGCATTTGATAGAAAACAAGATAAATTTTTTAAACCACTTTTTAAAACTTCCCTCAAAAATGTATTGATGTTTCCACAGTTTGTGCGATATAATACTCAGAAAAACTTAAAATGATAAAAGATTTTAGTCAAATAATGGAGCAAGAACTAGAAGATATAGGAGAATTAGAATATGATGATGAAGGATTATTTCAACAACTGGAAGAGATAAACAACCCCTGATTATGTTTTGAATACTCTCCAAAACAATGAGTATTCAACAGATTCAAAAAACATAGCAGTTGTCATTCCAACAGAACAACCAGCAATATTCTATCTTGTTAAAGAAAAGGTACTGATATATAATGATGAAATGTGGTTCTTGAGTTTGACTCAACCACCTGTTAAATTAACGCCAGATTAATATTTCTTCTTACAAAAGATGGATATTACATTTTAGCCAAGAATACAGTTTCAGATTATTTCATGAAGCCATTGAATATTAAAAATGATGGAGTACAGCTTGATTTACTAAACTGACTTGATTATGGAACTAGTGCTGCTGGAAGAAAAAAGAAGAATGAAAAATATAAACAGATTATTGAGGCTTTAAGTAGGCCTGGTTGATGTGTTAGTTATCTTCCAAATGACAATATCACAATTACTTAATAGACAGTTATTGTTGTTAGGTATTATGAAAGCTGGAAACAACAATTGTTTTAATGAATCATCAGCCATTTTAGACCAGTTAATGAATTTGAAAATATTAAATAAATGTCAATACAAAGATATTTCATCCCATATTAAATATGATGAGAAGCACAATCCTTCATTTTATTTTCACGAGTGATCACATGGCTTCATTCCCTTGCCCACTAAAACTTGACCCAACAAAAGAATATGAGACTTCTTTATTGTCTATGGAAACTTATAATACCCAATTTAATATGACAGAGAAAAATTATAAGTTTAGTTATAATCCGGGAAGCGGATAAAAAACTATAACTTTCACTTAGTCCATAAGAGATTTCTCAAATATCTTCAGAAATTGTTCGCCTTATGAAAGAACAATGTGATGAACTAAAAAAATATTGTTAAAGATATTCTAAAATGTACTTCAAAATCAACTATTGAACTTAATAGTAATTACAAAGTGGATTTCACAAGTGATAATTAATTTAAAGTTATTGGATTTCTCCTCAAAAAAGATTGAAATGAATGGACTTTTTTAGAGTTATGATGTCATTCAAATATCCTCAGGTATAAATTCAGTATTAATTCACTGCGATTTGATTGATTGTGCTTATAATGATGGAATAAGAACAGATGCAATATTTTCACTCAGAGCACACTCAACTCCAATTGGTTATAAATTCAATATGGAGCCAAAAAATCTGGTTTATCTACCCGTGTCTGGAGAAACCATGTACAGATTAAATTTTTGGATAACATAGCAAGATAATCGTATGATTTCCTTTTATCTTTCTCATAAATGTATGAGCATTGATGAGTAGTTGAAATAATTTGGAAAGAATACAACTTCATATAGAGAACTTGCCAAATATTGTTTAAAAAATTTTAAACTGAAAATGTGGTTATTGGTATGAGTGATGAATTTCAAAGTTGTCTAAATATACAAAGAATATCATAATGAATTTATAAGATAATAATTGGTATGGTTCTTTTTGGGTTTATATTTATAATATTCAGAACAAATATTATTTTGATAGTTATGGTCTTCCACCACCTGTTGAAGTATTGAAATTCTTAGTGAATGGTGTTTATGAAACATTTCAAGTCCAATAATTAAATTCCAAGTGTTGTGGTCACTTAGGTTTCTATTTATTATTTCAACTTAACAAAAATAAAAAAATTATGATATTTTAATCTAATATAAATGATTTATGTTGGAAAAGATGGTTCTACCTTTGGTGTGTCCCAAGAACTGGATATTGATTTATCAAATTATTACACAAGGGCACAGGCTGAATGACAGAAATATAGTATAACAAAAATTATTAACATGAAAAATGGTTATAAGTTTAATAATTTATCCAAGCCCGACTGAGGCAAATGACTTGGTGAGATTAAGTGATTTAACACAATATATATCCTTAAATAAACGGCTGTGTATTCCAAAGATACAGAAGTGTTGATTTTATCTCTGGGCCAGACAGAATTTACAGTTCCAATTGAAATTAAATTTTATAAAGAAGGACATGTAGTTTTATGAGAATAGAACCTTGGGGATATGATATGGGACATTTTCACTAAAGCGGGTCAGGTAACTGTAAAGAACAAACTCAAAAATCAACTTTCTTTGATATTCTCGAAATAGTGCTTGAACCCCTTATAAAGCCGAGAAAAATGTTCAAATGATGTCAGCAATGCAGGATCACCATAAGGCCTCTGCACTGACTGGGCAATATATGCTTGATAAAAATTATCGGACAGTCTTTACCGTTGCCTGACCCGCTTTTGTGAAAATGTCCCATATGAATGATTTGTGGTGTAACTGGTCATTTAAAATACACCTAGAAGACCTGAAATAATTAAATCAGTCTCGTAAGGAAGAATATTCATCACTTGGTGCCGATAATGAGAATTGTGAAAGCATGATTCGCAAACAACAGCTAAAATAATTGAATAAGGCTAAAGTCAATTATAGCTTTGCCATAGTTTATATAATAAAAACACAAAGAACAGGAATTTACTTAATAAGTATGGGAATACAAACTGATTTAACAATAAGAAGATGGGGAGGTATTACCTGTCATCATATTATCTGTTATATATTTCTGATCTGTAAATAACAGCAAGAAGGCTTCAAGAAAAGGGTATTTGGTATTTTTAATAAATATGTTCTATAACATAAGAATGGGGGGGGGGGGTTTCAATAAACATTGGTTTTATACTGATGTTAATGAACCAACATGTTTGGATTTAAATAAAATGTTAAATAATGAAAAGGTTTTAAAGTTGATAAAATACAAAGCTTTTTTTAGAAATTCAATACAAATTCTATTGGTTTCCTGTTGTAAAAAAAATATTTTGGATAAGGAATATTGAGAATGCCTGGTGTTGGCCTAATGGTTATGGTGGTGGGTTTGGAATCCCCGGGTCCTGAGTTCAAATCCCGCTTGGCTCTTGAATTAATACCAGGTAGGGCTGACTCTGCCTGTCATCCTTCCAAGGTCGGCAAAATGAGTGCCAGCTTGATGGTATACTGTGTCGGAGTGGCGACCCATCCAGGATTGAGCCCAATAGCCAAGGAGACTGCTTAAGCAGCAGCAACGCTCTGCACAGAGAATGGTACCAATGGAATATCAAGAAATCCAGATGAATATATGTATGTTATTCTCTTGGGTAAAAATGGTGCAGAGAGAGAGAGAGAGAGAGAGAGAGAGAGAGAGAGAGAGAGAGAGAGAGAGAGAGAGAGAGAGAGAGAGAGAGAGAGAGAGAGAGAGAGAGAGAGAGAGAGAGAGAGAGAGAGAGAGAGAGAGAGAGAGAGAGAGAGAGAGAGAGAGAGAGAGAGAGAGAGAGAGAGAGAGAGAGAGAGAGAGAGAGAGAATGAATAATATAAAAATATGGAAACCAGTGAGATTTCAAAAAAGATTGGAGGTATTACAGAAAAGTAATCAATCCCAACACACTGAGGAGGAAAAGAAATAATTCACAAGCCTATTAAAAATGTATGGGTCGAGAATATTAACATCAATTTCAGAGAGGAGATTTAAATGAGAAAGTGGAGATAAAACAGAAATATGGAAAAGATTATATTATTGATTTGGTGTAATTGACTTTAGTTAAATTTTGCATTATTTTTCTTAAATAAATGGAGGAGATTGTGAAGGCATTTCTAATTATTCTTTACGTTTTAAAAATCAAGATTCAAATGTACATGTTGGAAACTAAAAAAGGTTTTCACACTCTGCAGGAATTTTTATTATAAATAAATGAGTTATTGTCAAATGTAAAAAGAAAACCAATACTAAAAATTATCATATGTTAAAAGTAAAAATAATAGGGTTATACAAAAAGGCACATGTTTGATGTGTGGCTCTAAAAAGAGAAAATTCATCACCAAACAAAAACGTGGGGGAGTTATACAAAAGTGTTTATCGGGGAGTAAGTTTACACCAACTGGAATACCAGGAGAATTACATCTATGAGCGTATTTTTGCTGTGGTTTGGGAACAAACTTGGATAAAAGATAAGATGAGGCTAATAATCCTAAACCTTGGTCTAAACCTTTAAATAGGGTTGATGAAGTGTTTATGAAGCATGATATTGATTATGGACAGAGCAGGACAATGGAAGAAAAACATGAAGCGGATCGAGAAATGTTGAAAAATTTGTCCTTGATACAAAATCCAACCTTGAGAGAAAAAGTTGATAGGTTTATTGTGAAGAAGGTGATAAGTGCTAAATTGAGACTTGGACTTGGTTATAAAAAAATAGTATTAAGCTTTGATGATATCATCAAGATTGAAGTGCAATTAGCTGATGGCAGTGTCATTTAACATCATCATAGTTTCTTATGTATAATACCTTTCATGTAAATCTTCAAAGAACGTTGAAACATTGGGTAAATTCTGTGATGCCCATCTCGGAGGAAGGATATTAATACATATATTTAGGTCATTGTGAAATTCTTCACATTCAGAGCTTTCCATTCCTTGTGGAGAAAATTAATATCACAATCCACCTCGTCTATGAGTGAGTTTGAAATGCTGTAATAAAAAGGAAAATAAATAATTTGTTGTTTAATTAATCATATATAATCGAAAAGAAGACCAATTACTGCACCATAGTTCCAAGAAGGAAGCCAGACTGAATGCACACACACACACACACACACACACACACACACACACACACACACACACACACACACACACACACACACACACACTTTTGAGGAATTAATTTGTTGAGGAATTAATCACATACAAAGCTTTCTTAACAGTTTAATTGTGTGTGTTAAACTTACCATTGTTGTAATGGGTCGTTATATTCTTCATCAGAGGAAAGATGGTCATGAAGAAAGTTCTCGTTCATCTCCGTTGGGTCAAAATGTTTTCGAGTTAGAGAAGCGTGGCTTTTATAAACCAAAAAGTATTTTGAGGAAGTGAAACACAGTCTGACAGTATTTCGGGGAAATACTGGGTGTGGATGTGGTTGTGGATGTGGGTGTGGTTGAAAGACAGGAAAAAGAATGCGGTAAGTTTGTCTGGGAAAATTTCCAAGGTGAGTCAGGCTGTTATGAGTCCAAAATGACATGCTCAGACAAGAGTATTAAGAGAGCTTTGTGATTTTTCACCTCTGCTCAACAAAGACACTCTAACCAAGAAAAAAGTTCAGGTAATACTCGATGGTAATGTGTTATAAGAAAATAAATTTATTCCTGAAAAATTTAACATAAACAAATATTTATATGATCTCTATTTGACTTCTAATTTTGGTTGAAGAAATGATCATATGAAAGGAAGGCAAAGCCCCAGCCCCCAGGCAGGGGAGTAGTGTCAAAAGTGAAGTGTTTGACGAAGTAATGTGTTCCAGTTTGAAAAGGAGAAATATGAATGAGCATAAGTGAGCAAATATTACGACTGTGAAAAATGCGATACATGACTGTGTCAAACCCTCCCTTTTGATATGACTGTCATTGCAGTCCTGGTGATCACCATTACCTTTCCACAGAGGGGCAACAAGGCCCCTCTTCAAGTCAGTTGGGATGATGCCTGTGTTCCATTCAGAGCACAGAACTGCATGCAACGACATGAGTACAGCCTTTGCACCAGCCTTGAGAAGTTCAACATGGATGCAACAGATCCCAGGAGCTTTACCTCATTTTAACTTGTTCACCGCAGCCTGTATGGTGGATCACAGTTGATTGGAGGGTCAGCAATAGGGACAGTAACACTCCTGACATCCAACTCAACTCTGGTGGACCAGCCTGGTACAGCCGCTCAAAGTAACTGGCCCAGTAGTGGGCCTTCACTTCGGAATCCTCTGACGAGCCGACCACCCTCTGCTATAACTGCAGTACACCAAGGGTTGGGCTTGGAGGAACACAATGTGCGAATTCCCCTTTAAGCAGGACGAGAATAAATTCACCACAGGTGATGGTCCACCACCACACAGACTCTTTGCATATAGGCCTCCTTGTCCAACCTCAGCACATGTCCAGTTTTATGCCTCAACTCCCTGAACAGCTCAGCTCTGCCATTAAGCCTGGCTCTGTGACTCTGGTCAAGGATAGCCAATATCCCTTGTGAGATAAAATTATTCATTGCCCTTCAGTGTGTTCCAAGACATCCACCAGCAACATCAAGAATGGTGGTGTCGAAGGCACTCCACAACTCTTTAGGATTCCCCAAAGCACCCAGACACCCCCCCCCCCCGCTGCCCCCAATCCTGACTCAGCCTTTTCACAAACTCCTCAGCTACTCTGTCTTCCTTGAGCTTGCCAACATCCAGCCTAGGCTGGGATTGTACCATTCCCCTGGATTTAAGTTGCAACATCAGTGATGCGACAGCAAGCTTGTGGTCCGTATTGAGGAACTGAGAACTCCTGTTGATCATGCAGGTCTGAATCATCCTCCAGCAACTATCAACGAGCACATGTTCAATTTCCTTTGCCACACTGCCAGTGTTGGAATATCAAGTCCATCGACATCGAGAGACAAAATTCTTTTTTTGCCCTTCGTTGAGTTCCAAAGGCATTCACCAGCAACATCAAGGACGGTGGTCTTGAAGGCAATACACAACTCTTCAGGATCGCCCAAAGCACCCAGACCCCTCAAATCTGCACTCAGCCTGTTCCTAAACTCCTCAGATTCCCTCTCATCATTGGGCTTGCCAACATACAACCTCGGCTGGGATGGTACCATTCTACTAGATTTAAGCTGAAACTTCAGTTGCTACCACACGCCTGTGTTCAATGCTGACCAACTGAGCACTCCGGTTGACCCTGCAGTTCTGGATCATCCTCCACTGACCATCAACAAGCACATGGTCAATCTCCTTTGCCACATCGCCAGCTTTGAAATAATAAGTCTAGCGATGAGCCTATGGATGTTGAAACCATGAACCAGCCACCCTTCGTCCATGGCTTCTTGCAAAGCCAAGAACTAAGTGCAATTATGGTTCACAGTTCCAGACCCATGGGGACCAACACATGTCTCATAACCATTCCTATCAGTGCCAGTCGATACATTGAAATCCCCCAAGACTGGAAGAGCATCTCTCCTGTGGCACTGATCAACCACAGACTCGAGAGTGGCATAGAATGCTTCCCTCAGGGTAAGAGCACTCACATCAGTTGGATCATATATAGAGCCAGGGAAACAACAACCAGTGATTGACAAATCCTTTGTCTCATAATACACTCATTGACCGGTATTACCTCAATTATCATTGGTTCAGCTTGATGTACACAGCTACAGAAACTCCTTGGGCATGGTAACCATCACAGCGACCTGACCAATAGTAGGTGTAACCAACCGCTATGATCTCGCTACTATCCAATCTCAGTACCTCAGAGAGTGATGCAAAACTGATGTTCAAATGCTGTAGCTCAAATGATAACAGAGACAGGTGATCATCCTCTCTTCAGGATAGGACATTCAGCCACCCACCGAAGAGACCACATCAGGTTAACCCAAGGAGACCATCGTCTGGAGGATGACATCTCAGCTCCACTCTGCCCCCACACCACTGCAATCTGACCCAGCAAGTTTACCCTGTGCTTTTCTTCCGATCAAGAAATGGTGGTCCAAAAAAATTTGCTCTGATCCCGTAATCTGGTGAGATGTCCTGTGAAGTGCAGCAGCACAAGAGGTACTCCCATTGAGTAGGTTTTCAGTTTTCTTTGCGATTGGTGGTTTTGCAGAATTTAGGGTTTTATGGTGGCCGGAGTGCAAATCCTGCCACAAACCTCTTAAAAAGAAATCAACCTACAGCAGGAGGACATCCACAGACCCAGTTGGGCACGAGATATGGATGGCTGTTGACTCACAAGGAGCTCCTCCTTCCTTTGACTGGTTTTGTTTAATCCTGGTGGGTGTCCATATCTATACACCCTACTCACCGGAAATTTGGTGGGGGAAACGGTTTAGTTACCGACAACCTGACCATGAAACAGATTAGTACACGTTTACATGGTATCTGTAGGAAGTCACAGATATAAGCTGGCATGGCCTAATAATACTGACAGTGTGCAAGATGATCTTGAGTTAGGGAGTGTTGAAGCACCAAAGCTGAATGAAAAGGGAAGTCTCGACTTCAATTAGTTCCATGCATGGGATTGAGTACTTGGAGAGGTTCTTTGTCATCTCTTCCATGAGCAGCAATGGTCACATTTCAGAACCACGGGTACGAACAAGCAGCAATGGTCACGTCATACTCAATAACACTTCACAAAACAGTCACTAAAAACGATCATCACGTGACACTCCAGCACAGTACATAAGGGGTGGCCAAACCAATTCACGTCATTACCAGCTAAAACCGATTGGATAATTTCTGAAACTTTACATATGGAGTCAGTCTAATTTAAGAACATGATTTAATCTCTTATTCCATCACAAATAATAATATAGATTATACAACTAAACATAAGTGTTGCGTCCCACATTTTTGAGGAGGTTGGTGGACAAATTTATGATGCGGCCATGACCTGCACATATGAAAACTCTGGAGGAAATTGGCCAAGCAGTTTTTGATCTTGTAGTCAAAGGCCATTCTTAGTAAAATCAACCAGTGAAACCACAACTGCAAGTCATAATAAGAGAATGAAGACAATGGAAAAAAACTACTATCACAATATACTGAAGCTGTGTCCAGAGCGTTAGTTCACTTCAAATTATTTTGTTGTAGTGCATGACATAAAATTACAAAACACCAGGACTGCAGCAACTAACAAGGAGTGATGCCACTCTCAGTGCCGGGCAAAGTATTTGCTCGGATAATTCTTGACAGGGTTTGCCCCGATCTGCTTGAGCACCAGCATCCAGAGCAGTCAGGCTTCATAGTCCAGCGGAAATGTGAAAAAGCATGTTGTGGCATCATTATGAAGTTTTTTGGTTGATTCATCATCTCTGAGCTATCCTGAATCAGAATCAGCCGGGTGCCAGACTCGCACCCTTGAGGAATTTTTTTTAAGAGGCGAATAACAAAATGGCCACCACCAACTTTCGATAAATTCAGTTTTGGGCTATATCTTCACTTCTTGTGCACTTACAAACACAATTTTGGTGTCTACTACCATGTTTTCATGGTCAAGGTATCTGAAAATGATAAAATTGAAGGTGTATATATAAGACCTGTCTCATATTTTCAAGGTGGCCACCATTTTAATATGAAAAATGGCTATTTTGCAGTTCCACTGATCAATCACTTCGAGTAAGAAATTGAATTTGATGAATCCTCAAATATTAATACTACATACAATAATAGTCAATGACAGCTGAAGTAACTTACTTGCAATGATCAATGAATTGATGAATATATTGGAATACGATTTTTACGCAAATATATCCGGATACATGTGGATAGTTGACTGTGACTTTGGGTTATATCTTAAAGTAAGTATGTACATGTATATGATTTTGAAATTACCTTTTATTTTTAGGCAAACAAATATTAACTTTGTTCAGGATGCAATGTTCTACATTATGTTCAATCTTCGTCATCGTCGTCGTGATTAGCAGCTACTGCCCTTGTCTGTTTGTTACAACAGTCTGATCCAGCATTACAACTGCAAAACATCAAACATGACATCTCTGCTGCCACATAACCACACCTCCCGGTGTAACATGGCCGGCTGGTGGAGCATCCACACTTGATCAGCTGCAGAATGGTGACTGGTGCAGCAGACACATCAGGTGGAAGTGTGGTTGGACACAACGTCGCACCGTCCTCACCTTCTTGCCATCCACACTTGATGGGATCCAAGTTCGGAGGGTCTGACTGAGTGGCCGATTTCCATATAATGACTAGATAATGAGCATGATGTACATGTTGAACAAAGGCATCATGCAATGGTGGCAACGACTTCAATTTCGGAGCAGAGGTAATCTTGGAGTTGGCCATCATCTACTTCCACAACTGATACCGGTGTGTGTGGACATATCACCTTCGACTTTGGAACCATAACAGGCAACAATGAAGGTAGTTGCCTCAGATATCATCTTTTCCTCGTCTGCTTCCAGCTGACCAAGTAAGGTGGGATGATGTCCGCCCATTAGTACCTTCAGCGCTGTGGCCTCTCCAATGCCAAGCAAATATGACACAGTATCGCATCTGGTCAGAGCATGTACAGCAGGCAGATATTTGGCGATGCTTTTGTGTTTCAGTGCTGTTTGGTGAATGTCTATGTTCGCCCTCCCAGCACACGGACTCTCCATGCTGACATCCACAGTCATCTTTACCTCGAGGTAGAAATGAAACAAACAGGACAAAGACATCTGTATCTTCGCAGACCACTTTGATGTGTGAGTCACCACTCACACCTGACACAATTCTAACGAAGTGATGGATGATGATGACATCTGCTTCTTCATGGTGTGTTTTCAAATCCTGTCTCTAGAGAGTGGAATTGTTCCATACTTGTACTGGTGTAGGCTCTTTTCCAGTGATCACCAGTTCAGTCTGGTTGTCCACAATGTGGGTCATCAGATACTGACAGATCAAATTGATCAGTTGTACATTGTTGTAGGCTACATTTAGGACCATTTTTATGCTGGAAGTGTTGTGTGTAAGTTGAGTTGATGTTTTCAACTTGAATCATGACCTGCGCGACTGGATCTCGTCATTTGTTTCATGCCGATTTTGATGTACCTGTCGAAAATCAGGTATGCGTCACAACACTTCAGGTGGTATTTGATGGTTCCCATGAAGTTGATCACATAATCCTCAACTGCTCCATTTGTGGGCCAATGTAGTCCATAACATGGTGCATCCATCGATAATGACAGCATCTGGAACACCTTGGATTCGACTTGATTGCTCAACTTGGAGTTTCGTCTTCAGGATTGCTTTCGACTGAGCCCGCATTGCACCGCTCTCATCAAACAAGGAGGCTGGGACAGGGGACAGTTCAGAAGAGAGAACTTCCTTGATATCAATATCCCTATATTGTTGGCGACATATGACTCGGGTGTAGATCAATTCGGTATCATAAACTGGCCTTCCATCCAGCTTGATGCTCTTTTTGGTCAAAGTTATCAGTGTCACTTTCTTGATTAGTATCTTATTGAAGCTTGTTGGCCATCCAGATTCAAATTCCGCCATCTGTTGTCATCCAATCTTGAGAGAACCATCAACATTTACCTTGTCTGTCGCATGCAACATAGTAGTGGATTCCAAAATTGTGTGTGTAATTGCATTAGAAGTGAAGATATAGCCCAAAACAGAATTTATTGAAAGTCGGTGGTGGCCATTTTGTTTTTCGCCTATAAAAAAATTCCTCAAGGGTGCGAGTCTGGCACCTGGCTGATTCTGATTCAGGATAGCTCCGAGATGATGAATCAACCAAAAAACTTCATAATGACGCTAAAGCACGCTTTGCCCTGAAATGGCTGTTTGGCACCTAGACTATTACACCAAAGAGGTCAACAATTCACCATATTCTTGCTCTTCGGGTCTCCACCGAACGCAGACGAGAGTTTTGGCAGGGACCGCTCGCAGCCTTTGTTGATCTCCGCAAAGCATTTTATTCAGTGAAACGGGATGCCCTCTGGAGGAATCTTGGTCTTCGTGGGGTGCCAACATAACTGATCAATCTGATGTCTGAACTACACTCCATGACTAAGAGTGCTATGAGATGTGGTGATTCCATCTCTGACTTATTTCCAGTTATTACTGGAATTTATCAGGGATGTGTAATGGCCCACACACTTTTTAGCACTTGTATGGACTGGATTCTGGGGAGGATGTCTGAGAGATCAAGCTGTGGTGTATAATTTGGGAATGTCAAGATCTCTGACCTTGATTTCGCAGATAATGCAGTCATCTTTGCGGAGACTCTGGATATCCTTTTCAGGGCGTTTGAGGTACGGAATGAGGAGTCGCAGCTGCTGGGAATACGGTTTTACTGGGTCAAAACTAAGATCCCGGCATTCGATGATATCTTGGATGCTGATGTCTTGTCTGTTCCTGTTTGTGGTGAGGATGTTGAGGTCACGAAGAAATTCACTTACCTTGGCTGTCACATTCATGTTCCACTGACTGTGAACCAGAGGTCAATAGATGTCTGGGTTGGGCCTGGGCAGTCATGGATTCACTGGATAATGGGGTGTCTCGTTGTTGGTACATGTGCATGGGGATGAAAGTCTGAGTCTTCAGGTCCTTGGAGATTCAATCCTTGCTTTATGGATATAAGACTTGAACTCTGACCATGTATCTGAGACTGAAAAAAACTTAATTCCTTTTTGCACTCGGTCTCTGCAGAGAATCCTTGGCTATCACTGGTCGAAGTTTGTGTCCAACGAGCAGTTGCTGAGAGAGAATCAAATGAGTTTTAAACCTGTATGGTCTGTGTATGTCAGCTGCGGCTGTATGGACATGTGGCTTATTTTCCTGATGCTAATACTACTCACATTTTTCTCTCAGCAAGGGAGCGTCAATGAGTGGAGGAGGCTAATGTGCCAACAATGTGCCTCGTGGTTGCAGCAGGTTGATCAAGAAGATGGCGCTGGGCAAGGCATCTGCTTGGAGGATGGTCAGAGGGAGGCCGTCTCTGTCTCTGTCTCTCTCGTTCTCTCTCTCACCCTCTTCAATTCATCTCCGTGCTGGTTGTACCCATTTGTTTCATGATCTTCCATCTTTTAGAGAGACAAAGAGAAAAAGAAAAGGCAATACATTTAAAAAGTTGAGCATTTTGTGGAAATCTAATCTCATCAGGGAGAAGACTAAACTGAAATTATTTTAACAGATATGTTATCTTGGTGCTGATGTATGTGGCAGAAACCTGGAGGACTGGCAAAAATTTAACAAAAACTTTTAAACCTCTATATTAAGTGTTTCTGGAGATTGCTGAACATCAAGTGGTTTCATTACATCTCAAGTGAAAAAGTCCTAGAAAAGGAGAATGCCCAACCACTAACTACCAATACAAGGAGGAAGAGATGGAAATATATGGGGCATGTCCTCAGAATGTCCTCAGACATCCTCAGAATGTCCTCAGACAGAATGTCCTCATGTCCTCAGACGAGAGACTTCTCCAACAAGCCTAGAAATGAACTCTAAGGAGAAAAATGAAAATCAGAGCCATGCACACCTTCAAAATACCGTCGTCACTGAGACAGAGGACATCACACTTATAGTAGGAGAACTGGAAAGCATGGACCAAAATACAGCTGAACGATGTGCAGTATTTTTGTCTTTGCATTATCCACATAAAAGCGTGGGGAGATAATAAAATATGAAATAATTAATGCAATATATACATAATGTCGCGGATCCGGGGTTCGAGGCTTGGCAAGAGGGGAAGCACTTGGGTCCTTGCCGAATGCCCGGTCCTGACGCCGCTGGGCACAGATCACTCTGCACACCAAGAGGTTGCAAGGCAACCATGAACGCCGATTGGCACGGCCAATCTGGGCAGGATTACACTAGTTTGCATGATACCTTGCCTGTGGACAGCCAGCTACTTGGAATCAGTGCCCTCAGTGAATACTCAGATTACTGCCAAGCATTACATTGAGTGTGTGCTGGCTGATAAAGCAAATTATTTGGGTAGAATGTCCCGTCGAACCTTACTTGTGCACTGCATTGGACCGATATAGGAAAAAACAACTGAGATAGATTGGAAAAAGCAACAGACAATTATTTATGACAAACACACAAGCAAGCAATCATTTAAAAGCAAGTATTTATCTGCAAGAAAGCAAAACGGCACATAAGAGCAGATTTAACCATGACGCGCATTCTTCTTCAATCTTACTTGAACAAAAGACGAAGCCATCATTCACTCTTGGGCGAAGAATAAAACAATGACTGGAAAATAACATAAAAGTAATGTATGGAGAAAAGGAAAGCAGTCTTTCCTTCTCTCCCTTACCTCATGCAAATCTACAAGATAATGTGGAGGAAAATGGATGTGGAAGATGGGCAGTGGCGATGTGAAGTGATGGGGGCATCCATCCGCATCCCTGAGATGCCCAGACCCAGTAGGCGAGGCCTCTTGCATTCCAGATATGCGACTTGCCCTCCTCTGCCTCAGAGCCTTCCTAATCAGGAGCCTGTCGATGAGGTGCCGCCGTTCACCCTCCTCATCTTCGTGGTGGACAGGATCAAGAGAGCAGGATAACGCTCATGGAAGGAGTGTTCTTTTTTCACAGAAACTCGACACCAACTGCACATGAAACCTTCCTTTCTTTCCCCTCACAAGTTTTTGTTCCTTCGCTCATGAGCCTTCTCAGTCTTCTGCTCATGCAAGTTTGTCCCATTTGTTTCTCCTTTCTGCTTTTTCTTCTGCTTCTTGCATTTGGCTTCTCCCATTTCTTCTTTCTGAGCCATCTGCTCAGGAGTGCTTTTCGTTCCTGCTTGCATGAGCGCTTACCGTATGCTTCTCTTCGCCTTTCTGCTTCTCCTTCACATCAGCTTTCTTCCCATCTTCCCAGAAGCCTTCTCCCCATCCCATTGGTCCGCAGCCAATGGTGGTGGGTCCACGGCGACACTTACCAAGTAACAAGCCGTTTGAGGGAACTTTCAGCGCCGCCCCCGCTCTGCCCTTTATGTGCCCAAAGCCGTGACAAGAGTCCCCGAACTCCATCGTTCACACACAAGACACCCACTCACAGTTTTGCAGTGTGAGGGAGAGGGGGAGGGGGAGACATTAAACAGAACAAATACAGTCTAGCAAATGCCTGCCCACCCCGGGCAGCCCTTTGACAAGGGACCAAGGACTATCTCTACAAAGACTAACGAACTAACTGATCCTCAGGTCACCTACATGTCCATGTATGCTCTCTCTCTGGTTTAAGTTCTCCAAAACCGTAACAACATATTATTTCATTACAATTTGTAGTCTTGTGAAGGTATATTGTTCACAAATCAATGTGCCCCATCAGATACTTCCATTTTTTAACAGGAAAGCTTGTAATACAAGGTGGGATTTCTTGAGTTTTTGGGGACAAAAGAAACATAGAAGCTTGGCTGAAGCAGTTACAAAATGAACTAGGAGAAGGTGTTTACCATATATTTTTGTCTGCACAATTTTCATTTGTACGATTTTAAAACACTCTGTCCAGGAGTGTAATAATGCTGTTATTATTGGTCCATGTCATATGTTTAGGAGATCAAGGACCGACATTTGAATGAAGCTAATTTGAGCAGGGGTTTTGAATTTGGCTTGAGTAGTACCCTTGGTAACTAACCTTCTCATCGTCAAAAGACAATATTGTATCTTTATCATACACCAACAAAAGTTGTTAGAAATTTCAGAATTCAAAAGTTTCCTCATACAAATTATACAACATTACCAATAAGTGATTGTTATCTTCCAATAAAAGAAATAATTATACAGGTTATTGTATTTTCAGATTAGTTTTTCTTCAACTTGTAAATGTCTCAGTGACAAAAAAAGGTTTCCATCTTTTCTACGCACAATTTCGAGTGATACGTACCAAGCTTCTGCCTTTGCCCATCTTGTGCATTACTTTGATTGGCTCTATGTTGGAGCTCTTGCAGCTGATGATGACTTTGGCATAAGTGGTATGGCTCAATTTCTTGTGGAGATAAAAGATTTTGGTCATTGCGTTGCATTTGAAGAACTGATTCCAAAAGTCAAAGATGTGGATCACATTAAATGGCTTGGTAAGTTATTGGTCAAAGAAAAGCAGACCAGTGCAGGTTATCTTCAAACAATTGGATGACAATGAGATGAAGTGACCTAATCATTTAAGCTGATAAACTGTAAAATTGATTGTATTGTTTATGTAGTTTTGAATCCTATCTTTTTCAACAAAGAGTTTTGAAATGTTCTTTTGTGAAACGTTTTCTCCAATCTTAAATGAACTCTCAAATTACCCTTTAATGTTTTATTTTATTTTATACAAATAGGTTTTTGGACAAGTTGCTGTCCCATGATGCTGAGTCTCATTGGTGTCTCAACATGATATTGGTGTCTCAACAAAATTGGGGGGTGTCAAGTCCTATGGTTACTTTATAGTTGGTGTGAGTAGAGTCCTTTACTGCGAGAGATATGTTTGCCACAGTCACACTGGGAAACTGAGTGCTGTTGTTTTCGTTGCTGTGTCCCATCCCACCTTTGTTGTCTGGCCTTTGCTCACAAATTTTGATTGGGTTCAGCATTCTTTGCACCGTACCAAACTGCATGGCACCAAGCTGATCTACACTTGGTTGATTCCCCTCAGCTATCCAGGGGAATGCTGGCTGCTGTTTAATGTCGTTTTGACAGTACCACAACTTCGAGTGAGCATGGTGATGGTTGCCTAAAGAGAGCTCTCCGTGGAACACTGGTTTCTGGGTGTGACAGACATTCATTTTCACTGTGTGTATCAACTACTTCAGTTTAATTGCCAGTAAGATAATCTCTAAACTTGGCATGTTGGCTTTCAGCAAAACATCTGCATTTGTCACATGATCCTACCATTTGATATCAACAATTGAGCGAAGAAGGCATAGTTTGATATTGGTCAGCTTGTTTACATACCTTTTTAGAGTATAAATCTTAAGTTGAGTAGAGGAGAAATGGTGGAACAACAGCTGGATATACTTTTCATTTTGTGGAGAATTCAATACTATGAACAGAGTACCTACCCACCCCATGGGTGATCTTGTTCCAAGCATGGAAATGTCCTTCTGATGCATACCTTTATTTGGGTGGTGCATAGGCAACTGACAGCTCTGTATAGGCAACAACAAAAAAAATCCCAGGTTCCGTGCGTGAAGCAAAAACATACTCCTGCTTAGAATTAAATGCAACTCACTGCACTGGAAAACGTGGGGACAGGAATACTGGACTACAAATGATGGAAACATGTAATACCCTCCTTCACATGGAGGCGGTGCTACGTGACACATTTACATTGGGAATTTGCATCCCCTTCCCCCCTCCCCCCGCCGCCAAGAACACCAGCAAAGATAAAAACACCCCAATACATTAAATGTGGTCATGCTGGTCCTATGGAGCAAGTGTGGATGTAAACAGCCCAGAACTGCAGGAGTAGCCCAACAAACAAACACATACAAGCACCAGTCCATGAACTGCAGTATGGAAGCTGAGACCATAGCTTTTCCTTTAGATGGTCAAAGCACCTTCTGTGGAGGAAATTCTAGCGACCAGCTCTGCTTCAAGGCTATTGTCAATTTAGACTGGGCTGCTGAGGTATGTGCACTTGTCTACGCCATTTAAAATAATCTCTTATAATACCAAGCTTGCACATTAAAAACTCGGCTCGCCGTCACACGATCCCTATGAAATTGCTGTGGCACTTAGCGGACATGCCGCCAATGTTTGGGAAGTCTTGGCGTTCCATAGTACCACTTGCATTTTGCACAATGCGTAATTTTGTCATTCCCCATGTATGGTCTGTCGTCTGCTACCAGCTATGTTGTACTGCTATCCCGTGCATGTGCACGGGTACCGCTAGTATTGATGAATATTCTGGTCTTCCGTAAATAGCAGCAGGAGATGCTGATGCATGACTCCAGTCTTTTTGGTGTTAGCAGATTGACCAAAACTGTTGATGTTTGTAATGTCTGCAAACTTTTTGATCACGTGCTGGATGGTGGTCAGTGAGTGAGCTATAAGGGCAATATCATCGGCAGACAGTAACTAAAACACACATCGTTGCATTGCCTTTTATTTTGTCTGTAGATAATGGAGGTTGAACAGCTGCCAATTATTTCTGGTGTTGATGTACCTTCATCGATGGCATCTTGAGATACATTTCCCAAGATGGCAGACGGGTACAAAGTGAATAATATTGGAGCAAGCACTCAGCCCTCTTTTATTCTGTCAGTTGCAGGAGATAGTTCTAATGTTTATCCTGATATTTCTACTTGTCCTTTCATGTTACCATGGAACTTCCGAATCATTGCATTGAGTTTATGAGGGAATCCATACTTTGCCAAGATCTTCTATAAGGCCTCATTGCAGTTTGAATCAAAGGCTTTTGAAAAATCTAAAAGATATTGAACTGTGGAATTTTTTGTGCAACTGTTTTGTTGACAGTTGACATTGGGTGAAGTTGACATTAGGTGAAGTTCATATCAGTTGTGTTGCAGTCACTGTGAAAGCAGCTCTGGGTGGCTTGGTGGAATGGGTTCACTTATTATAATCAAATAATTATTTGCACTCTGTTAAGCAGCATCTTTGCAAGGATTTTTCCAGGAATGGAAAGCGATGAGATTCCTGGACAATTACTGCAGGGCTGAAGATTCCATGCACGCTTTAAAATTGATAAAATTGTGGCATCTCTGAAAGCTTGGGGGGAGATCATCAGCATCCCAACAGTCTGCGAACAGCTCATGCACAGCAGGCAGCACCAGCAATAGTGGAGCACCAGCATGTTTGTACACTTCTGCAGGTATCTGTTCTAGACCAGGAGTATTCCAATTCGCGATAAGCTTGATAGCATCAGCAACTTAGTGGCATGTAGGTGGGTTGCCAAGATCTTTATGTGTTTGGTGCTGATTCACTAACTGTACGAGGTGATTTCTCTCAGTGGAGTTTGTTGAGAAATCCTCAAAATGTTATTTCCAGTGACAGATAATGTCTGTGCCTGGTGTTGGCTTAATGGATAGAGTGGTGGCTTGGGGCATGGGATTCTCATGTCCTGAGTTAAAATCCTGCTTGGCTGTTGAATTAATACCAGGTGGGGTTGATCTGCCTGTCATCCTTCCAAGGTTGGTAAAATGAGTGCCAGCACGCTGGTATACTGTGTCGAAGTGCCGACCTGTCCAGGATTGTGCCCAATAGCCAAGGAGACTGCTTAGTCAGAACCAACCCTCTGCACAGAGTTTGGTCCCAATAGATGGATGGATGGATGCGGTTGACTCAGCCTGTCATCCTTCTGAGGTCATCAAAATGAGTACCAGCTTGCTGGTTTCCTGTATCAGAGTGGTGACCTGTCTGGGATTGTGACCAATAACCTAAGAGACTGTTGAGACAGCACCAATGCTCTGCACAGAGTATGGTCCCAATGGATGGATAATGTCTGTTCAGTTAGTCATGTACTTCCATCAGCAGATTGCACAGGGCAAGTTGATGAACAGCAAACTCTCAATTCAATAGCACATAATTAACAGACATACTCACGTTCCAATGGTATGTAATTAATAGATGTACTCATGTTTCATTGGTGCATAATTCAGAGATGTATTCACGTACCATCATTATTATTATCATTATTATTATTTCAATAGTACATAATTAATGGAGGTACATATGTTTCAATAGTACGTAATTAATTAATGTATTCATGTACCATTATTATTATTATTCGTCGTATTATTATTATTTTGTTCCATTATCAGAATCATTACCACCATTGCTATCATTATAATTTCAATCGGACATAATTAATTGACACAGGTTCAATGCGGACAAACGGATCCAAATGAAATGTAAGAAATCCTCTGGCAATGATAATAAAACATGTTGTTTTGCAGGATCCCTGATGTCAACAACTGATGCTCAAGTTATTTTGGTTTATTGTGGTGAGCCTGACCTTGTTCCTTTTGCTCAGGAGATTAAGCAAAGAAACATAACAGGAAAAACATGGCTTGCAGCTCAGCCCTGGGCCACTTCACCTTTGCTTTCCACACAATATTATTCTGATGTTTTTGAAGGAACTATTGGATTTGCACAAAGAAGGGGTCACATCCCTGGGTTTAAAGATTTTCTTGCAGATTTTAAACCAAGCAGTCAAAACAAAACTGTGAAGAAATCACAATTTACCAAAATACAATTGACACAGAATACAAGCAATTTATGCCTGCCATTTAATTTACAAAGCATTAATATCACGATGAAACAAAAATTCCTCCATAATTTCTCAGATCCCAATATTCGTATTCCAAGAAGTCTATCTTTTTTTGTAAAAGGCGTCTCAAAATCTGAGGTCAAAGGTGGATGCAATGCACATGTCATGATTGATAAGTATGACATTTCACCTTCCAATATTAATGAGAAATTCAGTGGATTTGATTCATTCTGTAATAAAACAAAAGAAATCTCACTAATGAAAAATATTTATAGGTATGATATTTGTTCTGGACAAACTGATACCTATTATTTACAGCTCGCATCAAGAAGTAGCCATAATTTTTATTTTCGACCTGATGAAGAAAATGAAAGTGAAGACCTACCAGCAGAGAATGAAAGTTTGTTGAACGATTTCTTATTGGAACTATGGGAAAGGACATTTGGTTGCACTTGGCTGAAGGAAAGTGGAGTGAAAAAGTGCACAGGGCAAGAACAGCTTGATCAAGAATACTCCCCATTTACAGACGTATCTCAACTTCGAATTACTTACAACACTTACATGGCTGTCTATAGCATAGCACATGCACTTCGAGGTATTCAAAAATGTGAACATGGGCAAGGTCCATTTAAAAATGATTCGTGTGCATTGATTGAGAATTTTCAACCATGGCAGGTTTGTTTCCTCTAAATTAATGTTCAAGTTGTTTCATTTTGCTTATTTTGGAAGGAATATTTCAGAAGGAAGTACATATTACAACAGTAAAATACGAGTGATATAAATTGTAAAGCAAATTCTCAATGTTTCTGATATAATTCAATCCTGAATTCATGCAGTATAACTATTTCAAATATACAGGATGTTTCAAAAATCCCTGGACAACTTTGGTTGTTAATATATTTAGAACCACAGACGAGACAATGATACACTTATATGATACAAAACTCATAAAGTTTTGTGCACACCATCAACACACTTCAATATGACCTCCGTTTGTCATGGGCAGGAGATCAAGGCAGAACGTGAGTTCTTCCATTTTCGGCTCAGCATATTTGCATCCACCAATGCACATGCAGCTGTGATCTGACAACAAATATCCTGCAGGTTTGCCACCTTGGTGATATCGAAAACATCTTTCACAAACGCCAACAGAAAAAAAAATCAAAGGGGATATGTCTGGTGATCAAGGAGACCAGGCAGTTGGTCAATCTCCACCATTTCAGTGACCTGGAAATTTTTCATTCAGGATGGTTCAAACAACGAAGGCCCAATTAGTGGGAGCACTGTCCTGTTGAAAAATGATGTCATTTTGCAGGTCTTCCATCTTTGGGAAGGCAAATCCTTCAACATGTTCCTGTAAATTGTTGAGGTCACTGTCCTCCGCAAAGTAAAACGAATCCAACAAACAATTCCAATTGACCTTTGTACTGTCTTGTACGTGTTCATTGACTATGTGGGGGTTTTCAGAGCCCCAGCTCCGAACATTGTGCTGGTTGACCTTCCTCGATACTTGGAAGCAAGCTTCGTCTGTGAACATGACATTTTTCCACCAATCTTCGTCATCTCTATGCGACTGAGCATTTCCAAGGCACACACCATGCAATTTGGGTCTGTCATTTGCTTTGAGTCACTGCAGAATCTGCACCTTATAGGTATAGAGCTTTAGTCTTTTATGCAAAGTCCTGTGCACAGTGGTGGTCTGTAGTCCAGGTTCTCTGGATGCACGTCAAATTGATTTTCTGTGACTTTGTTGAAATGATTCATGCACTCGTTTAACGTCTGCTGCACTTGTGCTTGGCTTCTGCTACTCTTCTGTTTCTGACAATTTCCAATCTCCTTAAACCTCTTTAACCATTCTCTGATACTCGTCTATGATGGAGGATTCCTTCCATACACTGTGCAGATATTTCGCTGAAACTTGCATGCTGGATCTTATATCTGAACCATTTGATACACTGAGCTTTCTCCTGGGAAGTCGCCATTTTATTTTACGTTCAACCACCAGACCTGAAAATATAGAAAAACTATGACTTTCTGTATCACATAAAACTAGGGTATCGTTGTGTCATTTGTGGTGCTAAATAGATTAACAACCAAAGTTGTGCAGGTCTTTTTGGAACACGCTCTATAGAGTGGCCACAATTCCACCAAATTATACATTCTTTTTCTTCTTCTTGCGTATGGCAGCTTAACTGCCAGGGTAGCTATCATTTCTTGGAAGTGTGACTGTGTCGCTGATGCAGTTCCCCTCTACCAGTACACTCAGTTACTTATTTTGCCGACCTTGGAAGGATGACAGGCTGAATCAACCCCCTGGTGTATTAATTCAGTGGCAAACGGGGCTTGAACTCAGGACCCTAGGATCCCAAGCCACCACTCCAGCCACTAAGCCAACACGAGGCTATTCATACAGTAATAAAACAAGAAATAGAGCAATCATAGAATGCAAAACCTCTCCAGGACTTCTTATGAGTGGTGTATTTTTTATAGGTTTTCAGGTAAGTCCAATTCGGCTGCAAAACCATGTGACATATGACATCATATGTGTGACCCTTTTGTTCTTCATGAATAGCTGATCATATATCATATGTGTAAAGTTTCGCCTCGATCTTTTCAGCTATTTCAGAGAAGATTTTGGAAGTTTATTTATTCGTTTTTTTGTTAACATTCGGACTGCCAAACCACGTGACCGATGACGTCATCAAAAAAATTGTGGACAATTTTAACCCAAGATGACCCTCAACATTTTTTTATACTGATCGGATGCAGTGTTTTACATCTGCAATTATGACGTCACAACGAAGGCACCTATAACATCATAAAAATACGACACTCATTGCCATTGAGGAGTACTTGCTATGTGCCGCTTGCACATGCATGGCTTGGGAACACTTGGGTGAAATTTCCCCTCGATTTGCCCAGCCTTTCTGGAGAAGAAGATTCTTAAAGGGTTAATTTTTATTTTTTATTTTGTGTGCTCGTATGAGAGCAAATGCACAGCAAGGGGGACATGAGACAAGAGGGACGGGAGTGGGAAGGACAAAGCAGTGGGGAACAGAGACACCAGGAGATCTGTGGAAGGGAGAGAGATGGGGTGGGGAACATGGGGTACACAAGATGGACACCACAGGGACCTTCAGGAAGGAAAGCAGGGATTTTGAATGAGGTGGGTTTGGGATGGATTAACGTGGGTCGAAAAGATCGAGGATTTGGATGGGGGACAATAAGAGGTGGTGGTGAACAGCTGTTTTGAAGGCCTGGAGGGAAGAATGGGATTGAACAGAGTGAGGGAGTATATTCCAAAGGTGGAAAAAAGAGGAATGAAAGAGTGAAGGTGGGCAGTGATTCGTGATTTTAGTAGTTTTACCACAAGGGGGTTGTTGGCAGACCTTGAGCACCCTGTGTAATTTAAGGTGGGGACAAATCACAGACAGAGCAGGGGGGGGGGGTGAGACCAGAGAGGAGAGGGAAGAAGACAAAGTCCACCGACATGCCTGTGGTGAGAGAGTGAGAGGCCCAAAGACTCAGCCTCACCACAGGAGATACCAATGATCCTAAATGAGTTGGTTTCCACAGGGTAAAGCTGAGAAAGGTGAGAGGCATGAGCACCAGCCAAGAGGAGAGAGCAGTACTCCATCAGGATGTGGATGAAAGATTTGTATGTGGTCAGGAGCTCAGGTGGGCCAAGGAAGGACTTTGCACGATGGAGGATTCCCAGGTGGTGACTGGCTTTGGAGGCCAGGTTGTAAATGTGGCGCTCCCTGAAAGGTCATGACAAATAATGAGACCCAGAAGGTTGAAAGAAAGTGCTTCTTCCAGAGGATTGTTGAGAAAGTAGATGGGTTTTTTTTTCAAAATGGTCCTTTCAGAGTGACATAGTGAGAGTGTGAGATTTATCAGGATTGAAAGACATGTTCCACGTGTTGGCCCAGTTTGTGATTTTACCCAGATCTGCAGAGAGCGAAGAAGCTGCTGCTTGTCGGACAGAGGTGGGAGTGGAAGGGAAGCCTTACCCAGACGTATTCCTGGGGGTGTGGAGCAAGTTTCTTTAAAAGAATTCCCAGGATAATGAGACCCAGAAGGTTGAAACAAAGTGCTTCTTCCAGAGGATTGTTGAGAAAGTAGATGGGAGTTTTTTTCAAAATGGTCCTTTCAGAGTGACATTGTGAGAGTGTGAGATTTATCAGGATTGAAAGACATGTTCCACGTGTTGGCCCAGTTTGTGATTTTACCCAGATCTGCAGAGAGCAAAGAAGCTGCTGCTTGTCGGAAGTGATGGATGACAGATGGTATGGCAGAAGGTGGAGTCATCAGCAAAGAGTTAAAGAGGATTTTCAGAGAATCGGAGAGATCATCGATGAAAACCAGAAAAATAACAGCGCCCAGCGGGCTTCCTTGAAGACCTCCAGCCGGACAGGAATAGGGGGTGAAAGAACTCCATTTAGGGCCAGATGTTGGCTGTGACAGGAGAGGAAGTCCACGAGCCATGAGTGGAGATGGCCTTGGATACCATGGGAAGAGAGTTTGGTGAGCAGTGCAGGGGGACAGACCGTGTCAAAAACACGTGATATGTCTCGGGATATGGCTCTGAATTCATGACCGTCATTGAGTCCCTCCATCCATTGTTGGGAGAGCAGAAGCAGCATATCCAGGGTAGAGTGACCAGGTCTGAAACCAAATTGATGATTGGAAATCAAGCCATTGGAGACGAGGAAGGATTTCATGTCTGAAGCGATGATGGATTCCATAACCTTGCTGATGATTGGGAGAAGGCTGATTGGTCTGTAGTTGCAGGGACCCGTTTTCCCCCTTTTTTGTGCAGGGCAGTAAAGTTTGCTGATTTCCAAGCAGATGGCAGCCGACCTTGAGCAAATGAGTGGGTGAATAGTACACTGAGTGGGTGAGCAAGAGCAGAGGAGCAGTTTTATAGAACACATGGGTTGATGCCGTCTGGACCTGTTATAGAATCTGAGTCGAGGTTTGACAGCAAGCTCTCCACTTTGTCAGAAGAAAAGGACACAGAGTCCAGGGACAGTTGGGTTTGACTTGGTAAGGTGGGATCAGAAAGCAATGGATTTCGGACACAAGATTTTGATGCAAACTAGCGAGTTCAGGCATTCAGCCGTTTCTCATGTGGTATCAGCAGTGCTGCCATTTGAGGTAAGGGAGGGGATAGAGGGAGAACGTTCACCAGAAACAGATTTAATTAGACACCACTAGGATTTGAAGTTGGGAGAGAGTTTTAAGAGTTCAGACTCAAGTTTGGAAAGATGTTGTTTTCTGGCTCTCTTGAGGGTAGACACACACTTCTTCCGAGCTTTATCGAAGGAACTGAGATTACTCTCAGTTGGATTTGCTTTCCATGAGGCAAAGGCAAGTTCTTTCAGGACAACTGCCTTGCCACAAGATTCAGTGACCATGGTGCGAGGAAGGGTAGGACAACTGAAGACGAGAGGGCATAAATCTGTGCATGAGAGAGAGCAAGTTTCTTTAAAAAGAATTCCCAGGATGAGTTGATGTTGGAGAAAGTAGCAATGGGAGACCAGTCTCGAAGTTTGATGGCTGCTCGGAGACCCTGCCAGTTGGCCTGAGTGAAATGCCAGACTCGACGGCACTGACGTGGTTCACTGATAACAGCCAGAGAGATGACCACATTGACAAGGACGTGGTCAGAAGAACTGATTGGAGCAAAGGAAGAACAGCATACATTTTCAGGCAAATTTTTCAAAATTACATCCAGAAGAGATAAAGCACCATTGGTTGAGATCCGTTTTGGGAAATTGGCCAATTGAGTCAGTCCCAATGTGTCTCAGAAGTCTTTTGCTGAAGTGCTATGACAGGTGAGAGAGGTACTCACACCTTGCCTACTGGCATGATGACAATTTGTCACCACATATGAGGAAGAGAGAGTTTGGATGAGAAAATAGATGTTGGTCCATGTTTTCGGATAGTGAGGTGTAAATGGAGTCATCACTGTTTGGTGGACGTTACAGTACACATATATACATGAGGTGGGAGTGGAAGGGAAGCCTTAGCCAGATGTATTTCTGGGGGTGTGTGGGAGTGAGGGCAGTGCATAGAGGTAAATCCAATATGGCTGCCAATTCTGTGGACCATTTTATCCCTAAATGATGCTCAAAAATTTTCATACTGATTGGATGTGGCGTTCTAGATATGCAATTATGATGTCATAACAAGGACACCGATGACGTCATAAAATCACACTCATTCCCAAGGAGTAATTGCTACGTGCCAAGTTTCAATTTTGTCCTTCGTGCGGTTTCAGAGATGGAGGTTCAAAGTTTTTCCATTCTTCCAATCTGGCTGCCACACCACATGACCGATGACACATGAGTCGTCACAGCAATGGTGTAAATTTCTTCTCAATCCGACTCGTGTTTGCCGGGAAAAACACGAACATTCTGTGTGGACAGACAATCAAATTAAAAATCACTCAACGGGTGACAAATTGGCGAAACAGCACAAAGTAGAATGGCACTCAGTGGAGTGCATGCCTCTGCCCGGTGGAACATTTCACGTTTTTATCCCAATAATGGGCTGGTTCCGAACCAAAATCCAATCCGCTTGTTCTTATCACCTATTCAAATCATCCACCTTGTTTTGTCATAACTCATCCACAACGTTTTGAGATATTGTGATATATTTCGTTTTTGCCCACATCTAACAATTTTAGAAATTGGGCCTGTGTTGACCTTTTGACCATAAAAATTAATTGGAAGTTGAATTCAGCGACATGACATTAAAATGCTCTTCAAATTTCAAGTCAATCGGATGAAAATTCAGGATTTTAGAAAATTTGGCCCAAATTGGCCGTTTGGCCTATTTTGACGTTTTGACCTATGTTTACCTCAAAATTAATAGGTGGTTGAATTCAATGACCTGCTATGCAAATGCTCTTCAAATTTCAAGTTAATTGGTTTAATATTTAGTTTTTAGAAATTTTGCGAATGTTGACCTTTTGGTCTATCTTCACATTTTTGCCTAAGATGAACACAAAAATAATAGCTGGTTGAATTCAGTGACCTGATATGCAAATGGTCTTCAAATTTCAAGTCAATCGGATGAAAATTGACAATTTTAGAAACAAGTAAAAAATTTGGCCTATTTTGGGTTGACCTTATGGCCTATGTTGACCTTTTGACCAATGCTAACCTAAAAAATAATAGGTGGCTGAATTTAAATACCTGATATGCAAATACTGTTGAAATTTCAAGTCAATTGGAAGAAATTTGAGGATTTTTGACAATTTGGCACAAATTCGCCTCCGTAGACCTTTTTGGTTGATGGAATTTTCTGAAACTTCAATGTAAAAGGGTCGGTGTCATTAATTTCTGAAAATTTCACAACGATCGGTTGAGCTTTGGTTTGGAGGCGAAAAAACAAACAAACAAACAAACACACAAACAAACGGAGTCGATCAACATACTTTAAAAAAATAAATAAATTTTGCCAAGTAACAAGAAGAAGTTGTGCAGTGCACCAGACTTGCAAAATCCACAAAACAAATTTGACTGAAAAAAAAACGAATTGGTGGTTGAATTCAATGACCAAATATGTAACTCCTCTTCAAATTTCAAGTCAATTGGATTAAAATTGACGGTTTTAGAAATTCAGCCCATGTTATCCTTCTGGCATATTTTGACCTAAAAATATATGGTTGTTGAATTGAAACCTGAAATTTAAATCCTCTTCAAATTTCAAGTCAATCGGATGATAATTGAGGAATTTAGAAATCTCACATAAATTGTTCATCTTTGGCCTATGTTGACTTTTTCTTCGATGCTGACCTCAAAAGTAACTGGCTATTTGAAGTCAGTGACCTGAAATACAAATCGTTTTAAAATTTCAAGTCAATGAGATGAAAATTGAGGATTTTAGAAAAAGCACCTTAGTTGTTGACCTTGGACCTATTTTGACCTTTTGATCAATGTTGACCTCAAAAATAATTAGCTGGTTGAATTCATTGACCTGAAATATGAATTCTCTTCAAATTTCAAGTCATTCCGATGAAAATTGAGGATTTCATAAATCCCACCTTAGTTGTTGACTTTGGGCCTATGTTAACCTTTTGGTCCATGTTGACCTCAAAAATAATTGTCTGGTTGAATCCAGTGACAAAAAATATTAGCCCTCTTCAAATTTAAAGTCAATGGGATGAAAATTGAGGATTTTAGAAATACCACCTCACTTGTTGACCTTGGGTCCATGTTGACCTCTTTGTCAATGTTGATCTCAAAAATAATTGGCTCATTGAATTCAGTGAAATGAAATATAAATCCTCTTCAAATTTCAAGTCAATCGGTTGAAAATTGAGGATTTTGTAATGACACATTATTTATTGACCTTTTGGTCGAAGTTGACCTCAAACATTGGCTGGTTGAATTCAGTAACATGAAATATTAATCCTATTTAAATGTCAAGTCAATCGGATGAAAATTGAGGAATTTAGAAATCTCACCCAAGTTGTTGACCTCTGGCCGATGTTGACCTTTTGGTTCATGTTGACCTCAAAAATAATTGGCTATTTCAATTCAGTCATCTGAAATTTAAATCATCATCAAATTTCAAGTCAATCAGATGAAAATTGAGGATTTAAAAAATCTCACCGAAGTTTACCTTTGGCCTATGTTGACCTTTTGACCTCAAAAACAACACGCTTCTTCCTTAGGACAAACTCTAATATGTGGTGAAGTTTTGTGAAGATAGGTTGAAAATTGTGACCTTAAGGTGATAAACAGACAGAATAACAAAATCGACTTTCCAATATTCTTGAAAAATCTTCGATTTTGCAAGTCACAAACGGACAAACAAATGGACCTGTTGTGGAATTTTGTTGTGAAATGATTTGGTGTAAATCTTACTCCTCAATTTGTAAGAAACAATTAATTCACTGTCCACAATGGAAAGTACTATTGATCAGAGAACTTTTATTTTGACATGGTACCAGGGAGTCCAAAACACTGAGATGGTGAACATCCACAATGATTTGCACTAAGCTAAGATTACATTTTCCTGGCAGTTATATGCTTTTGTGGGAGTGGAGGCGGCTGATAAGCATAAGGAAAAATAACTCCAACTGCAATACGTGTCCACGAGGTGAAAGAATCATGGCAAAAGTTGCAGTGTTATCAACCAGGTCACTTGTTCCTTAGCAAGACATTCCTTTTATCAACATTTAGGTCAAAAGACTCTTGGATAAAGGGAAACATAACTGACAGACTTGTAGTATAAAAATTAAATTTATAAAGCACCAGCAACCATTATAATTGAGAGTACATGAATATAATTACTTTTTCTTCCACAGACCCAAATACAATACTCTCTCCAAATCCTTTGGCGAGGGTAAAAATAATGAAAATGGATACAACTTCCCAGTTTGCAGTATTTGAAAAAATATTTCTCAAAGCTTTAATGTCAAGATTTGTCAGGACCATGTTTCAAAACTCACGATTTAACCCTTGGATTGTGAAACTCACCATTTGAAGTATGCTTGGTTTGTCTGTCCCTTTCCTCTACAAGATGCTGCCAATCTCCATAAACATTTTGGTCCACACAATCATTTTAGCTCACTTGGACTTGAGTCTGTTTGAGATTTTGTGATTGAGTGGTGTCAGTTAGTGAGTTAGTGAGTTTGTAAATGCTTCAGTCATTATGATTTTAATCAAACACACGATTTTGATGAAACTTGGCCACAAGTTTCATTTCTGATGTCCAATAAAGGTGTATTTGACAGCATCAAAATCTGTACTCTTTAAAGGGTTTAAAATCAGGCCTAAAAAGCTGATTGACTGTGTGAGGCTCAGTGCAATTTGATTGACTCCTGGCAAGATTGAACAACGAAATTGGACATCAAATGTCAAAGACCCCATTGTTTTTGTTATGTTGCTCTATGGAGTGAAAGGGCTAGCCCATATTTATTTACAACTAAAACAGCCACCATGATACCAGTCAACCATCTAGAATCTGATCTCGAACAAAAATATCTGGCTTATGTAAGCCATCATTCCTTATCTGTGTGCCAAGTTTTAACAAGATCGGTAAATGCATGTCTAAGAAATGGTTAAAGACGTGTTCGATAACGGGGTTTTTTTTACAACTAGCAAGGCCGCCAGTTTAACAGTCGGTCATCTTTGACCAGATTGCAAAATACAGTAAGGTGCACGTGTGTAATAATGAAAGGGAGGCTTTGACATATCAATGTCTTCCATTTCTCAATGCCGGTGGCTGGGTTTCACCCCCTTTTCATATGATCATTTATTTAATCAAACTGAGTAGGTATATACAGAAACTTTAAATATTTGTTTTATTTTCAGGAATAACTTTATTTATTAATCAATTAAAAATAATGCAGCGGTACCTGGGATTCGCCCCCTTTCATATGATCATTTATTTAATCAAACTGAGTAGGCATATAGAGATACTTTAAATATTTGTTTTATTTTCAGGAATAACTTTATTTATTAATCAATTAAAAATAATGTAGCGGTAGCCCATCAACCCCCCCCCACCCCAATTGCTTTCTTATATTCCCCTCCCACAACCCTATGTATATAAATATATAAACCTCCTCAAATGGGTGTTTTATACATTTATTTGTTTCATAAAATACAACTTTCTCTCCTGGTCCTGGCATCTCAACAACTGCTGCTTTATGATTACAACAATACCTTAAATGTTTATCAAGTCTTTGTTGAAATTGAAAGATATTTAGACATCTCTTACAAGGATAGAATTTATGCTTTGATTTATATACTCGACTACTTACCAATCTGGAAATTGCTTTAGATTTCTTTGATGTTGTGTTTATATGTTTTCAACATTCTACTAACAACCTTGATAATTGAATCCTTTGAGATATGAATCGCTTCGCAAATGGACCTCATACAAATATTACATTTTATAAGTTTTACCTCTATCCGATCTTTAAAACATCGTTGAAGAGTCATCATTTCAAATGGTTTTGTCTCAATGACATCTCCCTCCAATCCAATTTTATTCTTATTTCTCTTCAAGTTTCTATCAATGTTGTTTACGTGATTTCTTATAACTTTATTTCAAGACTTGCTTAGAACAAACATCACGATATTTTGTTTCTCATTCAAATGGAGATATTTGTCTGAAAAGATTGAATGTGTGTTTGTTGGTTTGATGGTGTTTCTTTAACATTTATTCTCATGATTACAAATGTTGCAGCATGTTGTATTCACCATAATATTTATATCACAAAACTTTGCTTAAAATAAAATTTTCTTGATGAAAATGTCATGGTAATTTATAGATGCTTTTTGTTTAAACAAAAATTTTCTTGATTAAATTTTTGATTAATTTATAGGTGAATCTGTGCTTAATACCATTATACCAATCAAATTTTTTCATTTAATAAATACAATGTATCAAGACACAAAAGACAAGTTTCGCTCAATCTCTACATTTATAAAAGAAACTGAGAAATATGTTGAGGATGTAAAATTGAATAAAGATAAATATAGCAACTATTGGATAAAAACGATTGTGGTTAATAATATGAGTTCTTCAATTTCCTTTCGTGGAAGGCCTTTTAGTATACCTGGAAGAACATCAATTAAAGTAGCTCCAACAAAGGTTTCTCCTCTCCTGGTAATATACTTAAAACTAGAAAACACAATGAAACAAGAAAAAGTATCAAAAAAGAAAAACCTGATGGATGAAGCTTGAGAAAGAAAAAAAAAATATGACCATCAGCAATATGCAAGGAGAAATTTGAATTTTTTTCAACAACCCTAAAGATGTAAATCTTGATGAAATAAAGGATGTTAATGTATCAGGTGAAATTATATTTTGTTCAGAAGTTGAAAGGGATCATTTTAAAATTACCTTTGATACAAAAAATGTCATAGTTGAATCTGTTAAGGGAAAAATATATATGGATATAGATGGTAATGTTTTTTCTACTAAATAAATATGAGTCATCATTCAAGTCCAACAAAGGTTTCTCCTCTCCTTCTGGCAATATATTCAAAACGATTTCTCCTCTCCCTCTGGCAATATCTTCAAAGCTATTTCTCCTCTCCCTCTGGCAATATATTCAAAACTAGAAAACGCAATGAAACAAGAAAAAGTATCAAAAAAGAAAAACCTGATGAATGAAGCTTGAGAAAGAAAAAAGAAGACCATCAGCAATATGCAAGGAGAAATTTTAAAAAATTTCAACAACCCCAAAGATGTAAATCTTGATGAAATAATGGATGTTAATATATCAGGTGAAATGATGTTTTGTTCAGTTGTTGTAAGGGACCATTTTAAAAATTATCTTTGACATAAAAAATGTCATAATTGAATCTGTTAACAGGTCAGGTCAGTTATGGGAGCATGTGACAGAACAGCGCGTCACTGCGTCGACTTTCCGCCGGTACTCCAGGGGCCTCCGTCTGGCCTTCCCCCAGGCAGATTGGCCACAGGCAGAGACAGAGCTAGGCCAGGCCCATCCCCATCTCCCTGAGATGCTGGTCAACCTGCTGCAACCACGAGGCACGTGGTCGGCCCATCGGCCTCCTCCACTCACGAGACTCCCTCGCTGAGAGAATCTGGTGAGCAGGATCAGCATCAGGAAAACGAGCCACATGTCCATACAGCCGCAACTGACTCTCACGGACCATGCAGGTAACAAATCTCATCCGAGTCTCTCTCAGCAACCGCTCGTTGGACACAAAATCCGACCAGCAATAGCCAAGGGTTCTCCGAGGAGACCTGGTACCAATGGAATTAAGTCTCCATCTCAGATCCTTGGTCAGAGTCCAAGTCTCACATCCATAGAGCAAGACTGGAAGCACGAAGGACCTGAAGACTCGAACTTTCGTCCTCCCACACAGGTACCGGCAGCGACACATCCCACACCCCATGATCCAGTGAATCCATGACTCCCCAGGCCCGACCCAGACGTCTATTGACCTCTGACTCACAGCCAACAGAGACATGAATATCACTTCCAAGGTAAGTGAATCTCTCCAGGACCTCAACATCCTCATCACAAACAGACACAGACAGGACAGCAGCATCCAAGATGTCATTGAAAGCCTGGATCTTAGTTTTGACCCAAGAAACCCGCAATCCCAGCGGCTCCAACTCCTCATTCAGCATCTCGAGGGCCCCCAAAAGGATATATAAAGTCTCCGCAAAGATGACTGCATCATCTTGGAAATCAAGGTCCGAGATCTTGACATTCCCAAACGATGCACCGCAGTTTGATCTTTCCGACATCCTCCCTAAAATCCAGTCCATACAAGTGTTGAAAAGTGTGGGGGGCAGTAAACAGTTCTGATGAACTCCAGTAACAACTGGAAATAAGTCAGAGATGGTACCACCACACTTCACAGCACTCTCAGTACCAGAGTAGACTTCAGACATCAGATAGATCAGTTTTGGTGGCACCCCACAAAGACCAAGAATCCTCCAGAGGGCATCCCGATTCACTGAATCGAACGCTTTACAGAGAACAACATAGGCTGCAAGCAGCCCCTGCCGAAACTCTCGTCTGCGTTCGGTGAGGACACGAAGAGCAAGGATACGGTCAATCGTTGACCTCTTTGTACAGCCTGACTGCTCTGGAGGCTGGTGCTCAAGCAGATGGTGGCGAACCCTCTCCAGAATTATCTGAGCAAAGACCTTGCCCAGCAATGAGAGCAGCGTCACCCCTCGGTAGTTGTTGCAGTCTTGGCGATCACCCTTCCCTTTCCAGAGAGGGGCAACAAGGCCCCTCTTCCAATCAGTTGGGATGATGCCTGTGTTCCAGGCAGAGCACAAAACTGCATGCAATGACACGAGTGCAGCATTTCCACCAGCCTTGAGAAGTTCAGCATGGATGCCAAAGATCCCTGGAGCTTTTCCCTGTTTCTACCGGTTCACCGCAGCCCGTATTTCCACAAGCGAAGGTGGACCACAGTTGATTCGAGGGACACCAACAGGGATTGTAACACCATTAACGTCCAACTCGACAGCTGGTGGATCAGCCTGGTACAACCGTTCAAAGTAACCGGCCCAGCGGGCCTTCACTTCAGACTCCTATGTTAAGAGCCTACCACTCTCTGCTCTAACTGCAGTGCTCCGAGGGATGGGCTTGGATGAACGCAATGCAAGAATTCTCCTGTAAGCGGGACGAGAATCGCCTGTCCACAGGTGATGCTCTACCCTGTCACAGATTCCTCGCACATAGGCTTCCTTGTCCACCCTTAGTGCACGTACAGTTTTACGCCTCAGCTCCCTGAACAGCTCAGCTCTGCCATTCAGCCTGGCCCTGCAACTCTGGGCAATGGTATGCAGTGTCCCTTGAGAGACAAAATTCTTCTTTGCCCTGCGATGAGTTCCAAGACATCCACCGGCAACATCAAGGACGGTGGTCTTGAAGGTAATCCATAACTCTTCAGGACCCCCCAAAGCACCCAGACACCCCAAATGTC
>NC_140961.1:92479733-92512233 GCF_056783735.1 Eptatretus burgeri
AGCACAATATAGGCTAAAGTGATTGCAATTATTCTAATTTCTAACATGAGAAAGTGACATTGTCTCTGCGCATTAGGCTTTGTTTTATTCACCATTCAAGTATTGAGGGAGCAGACACGATCCAAGTAATATACGCGATATCAAATGCTCATGTAACATGTGGTAAAGTTTCAATTTTCTCCGTTGAATGGTTTTTGAGGTACACTCAATATGCACGATATCAACTGGTCATGTAACATGTGGTAAAGTTTCAATTTCCTCCATTGAATGGTTTTCGATGTGAGGTCTTAACTCGAGAACTGCCACTTTATTAACTGCTGGCAGTAATGTCTGGATACGATGACATCCTACTTTAATGCAACCCTGCGTTTGTTGAAGACCTGACCCATTACGTCCTCTTTGTTCAATTTAATTCAGAAAGGGATCAAAAAAATTGAAATTCAAATCAATGGGAAAACCAAGTAAAATAGGTCCTGCATTGCAGTCATCAGAAGGAACACAAACAAGCAAAAAGCAAAGATGAAGTCATCAGCAGGAACCTGGATCGGATTCAGGTTTCAACGGCTGCTCTCCCCCCCCCCCCCCAAACCCATCCAGGCACAACCAAGTGAGCCTTTTTCAAAAAAAAAAAACAAAAAAAAACCCAGATTAAAAAATTTCAATCATTCTGGCTGACAGACAATTCATCAGATCAGGTTAAAATTTAAAACATATATATATATATATATATATATATATATATATATATATATATATATATATATATATATATATATATATACCCCATTACAACTCGATCATAATTTTGAGGATTCATGTCGATTGATGCAGCAGTTCAAGAGAAATCATTTTTTAAAGATTATCATTCAATCCAATACAGCGACTAGACGATGTGACCTACTAATTAATCGGAAAACGTTGGTATCCCCAAGGCTTGAGGAATATGTGAGTGAAGTTTCCCCTCAATTTGTCAAGCCATTCTGGAGAGGTAGATTTTTAAAGGTTTTTTTTCTTCAAAAAATCATTGTAGCCAGACCATGCGACCTATGACATGAAGATTTAGTCGCCTTATTCTCCAAGGCTAGTTGATCATGTGTGCCAAGTTTTGGATCAATCCGGTAAGCTGTTGTGGAGATGTAGATTTTAAAATGGTTTTTTTTATTTTCAATTCAAAATGGCTGCCAAACCAAGTGGCTGCCTCTAATTGGAACATTTGCAGCACCGAGTCAGGTTGAGTTCACTTGGAATGGAAAGGATGGTGTGAATAGGATGGAAGGACTCACACACTCGTTTGGAGCTCAATTCAAGTTCATACCAAATTGGAGTGATGCCCAGCAAAGTATCGCTTTACCTTAAGAGACATTCAGATGTCTCTTAAGTGACCTTGTTGTGGATTCTACATTATCACTTGAATCTTTCCCCATACTTGTGCTCACCAGAAGTGTTCTTATTTTACTCATGGGCATCCCACATCCTCTGTGAGGAGTTTGTCTCTGAGGCTTCTGACGTTTTATATTATTAACTTTTTTGCGAGTTATTTAGTTTTCTCAATATAGCTGGCCATTTGCTTCACATCGTTTATCCCTAGTGAAGAGGTTTTTACAATGAACTTGAAGAGGAATTTTCACAAGTGAAGGTTTATTCCAACTATTCTTCAATCCACATAATAAATGGTGAGTAGAAGTTGTATTGTTACGTGAAAAGGGGTGGGGTATCCATAGCTCGACTGTGGTCAGAGCAACATGGACCGTGTGTTTTGAGTAGGTTAGATTGCCAAGTAACAGGGACCTGTTAGGCGAGGTTGTATGCAATAGGTCACCATGGGAGCAGTGAGCGTTTACCTTTATGATAATCAGGGTAAGATTGTGGAGCGTATATCTTGCTGTTTGAAAGGCGAGGCCTTGTGGAGGTTTTGTGAAAATGGCACGAAGAAAGCACTTTCCCACCATGACGAACTGTCGACATGTGCATGTATGCCATGGTCGCGAGATACGCTGCAGAAGCCCGGAAGGGGTAGAAGACTTTTCTTTTGAGGGTCATGCTCGTGAAGTGTGATGGCATGAGTAAGGAGCCGCCCACACAAGTGGGCATCCAATGACCGTAGACACGACTTGGAGAGGTGATCCCAAATGCCGGTAGGATCGAATTGGTACAGAAGATACAAAGGGAGTGTGATTGTAGCTGCGTAAGAGAGGAGATGCACCCATCCTGACCTCTGAGGATGTTTGGTTATGAATCTGCACCATACTGCATCTCTTAAATCACTCCTCAAAGACATGGCTCATCTCTCTCATCACTCCTCGCTTACATCCCTCAACCCTTTCATCACTTCTCACTTGCATCACTCCTTGCCTTCATGACCTGAGTTGCTCCAGTCTCTTTGCCATCGTGGGACCACAACTAACTCGTGCTTACACAAGCCATCCCCTGCCCCTTGGTGTGAATTTTTGTATTCCTTTCGGCGCCACTAAGGGGTTAGGAATATCACATTAGTGAGCCTCTGACATGACTATTTAAAATCTTTGCAAATTTCTGTAGTTCTTAGAAAATTTCTGGGTGAGGGTGGCAGCAGTGAGGGAGGAGAAAAAATCATTTGGGGGAGAGGAAATTCCTCTCTGTGTTACCACACACATCAAGAGCGTCAGTGATATGTCATCATCAAAAACCTGGTATGAATCAACAACTATCCACATTCACTATTTACAAATTTCCCTTTCATGGGGTCTCTTACCAGTTTTGGTATAGTATATATATTTTTTTCAGTAAACAGACTAATATTTTAAATTACATTTATAAAAAGAGAAACAAAAAATTGTCATTGCAGGTGCCAGATTCTCTGTGCAGCAATCCATGTCCTCCAGGATCACGCAAGATATCGCAGATTGGGCAGCCCTTCTGCTGTTTTGAGTGCATTCCCTGTGGTATTGGAATGTACTCTAACACTACGAGTATGTAGATTCCTCAAAACTTCTATATGCACCACCATCTTCTTCCTTCCCTGTGGCTTTTTCCACGACATAATTATTGTTTGACAACATTAACACACTTAAGGTGATGCTGAGACAACATAAATGAAATGTAGAGTGATATCTTTGATGGCAGGTTTAAAAAAAAATGTTGAATCAAATGCTTCATTCAGCAATGTTTATGAAGATCACCTCAGAACACTTTTGTACACAAAAGTGAAGCTCATGGAAGAGCTAGAACAGAGCAGAACAAAAGAAAACAGAAAACACATTAAAAAGTAGGGAAATATACCCAAAAGCAGAGTGGAGGAACACAAATGAAGGACAGTTGGAGGAAGAATGGGATTGGGGAAGATGAGATCAAATGGAGGGTGGGTCAATGTGGATGAGAAAGTGGGGTAATGTACTCATCCCAGCTTACACATGATAAGAAGGGGGCTAAAAGAAGAGGAAGGGAAAACCAGTGATGAAATGGCAAATAGAAAAGAAAAATAGGACCACCTGTCCTGAAGCTCACCTGGATCAGGAGAAACAGTCACTCAAACCCCCTGCTGACCCCCTTAGACCCAGAATTTTCTTAATGCCATGAACAAACTTTGATACATCACGAGTGATGAAGGTTGTGGTCAAGTTTCATTGAATTTGTGTGTGTGTAGTTCATATAAGACAGCAAATACCTGTTTTAGTGGGTAAAAAAGAACCCTATCCCCTTGTAGACACCCTTAATGAGCACAGATTTTGATGCAGTCAATAAAGCTTCATTAGATATCAGATATGAAGCTTGTGGCCAAATTTCATCAACATCGTGTGTTAGTTCAAGTGAAAATGACTGAAATGTTTACGAAATGACTAACTGACTCACGAACTCACTCACCTATGGATGCTGCTCCATTGCAGAGGCTCACCTGACTTAAGACCAGGTGAGCTTAAAAATGAAAAGGTGGTTGCAGGGAGAGGAGAGAAAACATTCATATGCCGATACAAAGGAGCTTTTATTCTAGTTCTCGAGTGTTTTCATAACTACCAAGTTTGATAAAGACACTAGAATAAATCGCTGAAGTATAATTCGGAAGATCATGAAAATGCCAAACTTCACTTCTTCTTTTTCGCTTTTTTTTCACCAGCCAAGCCCAATAAAGACTGAAGCGATTACAATGTATAACTCAAGGAAGTGATATTGTCTCTGAGCATTAGACTTTGTAAGTTCTGAGGGGATGTCCATCGTCCAAGTAATATGCACTCGATGAAATGCTCCTGTAACATGTGGTAAAGTTTCAATTTCCTCCATTGAATGGTTTCCGATGTACACTGTTACCAAAATGCAGACACATATGTACATTGGCGACCGATTGCTTAACCCCACTTTTTGCTCCAGCACGTGGGGTAATTTCCTCACCGCAGTATTAAGTGTACCAGGTGTGAGAATATGGACATGATGACTGCAGATGAGATGGGATAATCCTATCCATGAAAGAGCAAGCTTTTGCATAATAATTCACAGAAGGCATCCATATCCAGGGTGCCATGGATGCAAGACCAATCTTGATGTGACAAGGCAACTTGCAGTCATGACAAGTCTGCTGGTGTGAAGCTCCAAATGCTTTGGAGCTGAGTCAGCTTCTTGAAATTAATCAGGGAGATGTGGACTCTCATAAAAACATAAACAGATGACCAAATGGAGTAGTGGGGGACAAAGAGAGTTCTGGCGAAATTTTATCATTGCCAGATTCAGAAGGGAAGATTTGGCATTGGCAGCAATTATCAGAATGTTCACAGATTGGGCCAGGCAAATGGAGTCACAAAAGTCTTTTGCTGCAGTGCTGTAATTGGTTGAATTGAAAACAACTGCCAGGTGTAATTGCAGAGTGACAGTTGAAGTAGTCACATGTGAAGAAGGGAGAGTTGGTAAGGGTATTGGCAGGGAGAGAGAGAGAGACAGAGAGAGAGAGGGGAGAGAGGGAGAGAGACAAAGAGAGACACAGAGAGAAAGAGAGAGAGAGAGAGAGAGAGAGAGAGAGAGAGAGAGAGAGAGAGAGAGAGAGAGAGAGAGAGAGAGAGAGAGAGAGAGAGAGAGAGAGAGAGAGAGAGAGAGAGAGAGAGAGAGAGAGAGAGAGAGAGAGAGAGAGAGAGAGAGAGAGAGAGAGAGAGAGAGAGAGAGAGAGAGAGAGAGAGAGAGAGAGAGAGAGAGAGAGAGAGAGAGAGAGAGAGAGAGAGAGAGAGAGAGAGAGAGAGAGAGAGAGAGAGAGAGAGAGAGAGAGAGAGAGAGAGAGAGAGAGAGAGAGAGAGAGAGAGAGAGAGAGAGAGAGAGAGAGAGAGAGAGAGAGAGAGAGAGAGAGAGAGAGAGAGAGAGAGAGAGAGAGAGAGAGAGAGAGAGAGAGAGAGAGAGAGAGAGAGAGAGTAATTAAATGCAGTTATCACTGTGAGGAACAAAGTGCAGCAAATCGACAAACAAGAGGTGGTAGTGGATGTGAAAGTGCAGGCAAAGGTACTCCTTGTGGTTTGGATGGGAGAGAGTTATACATGGAGTGTAATAAATGGAGAACTTTGTGTGAACTGCAACTCCACCAATGGGATTAGGTTCAGTTGTGTCAAAGCAGAAACAAAACAGTTCGGGAGAGAAGTATAACATTCATGGACATCTGGCAGGAGGACGTGTTTTGTTTCTGCACATGATCACATGTTTAGCAACAGTGGCCTGGATTGACACACTTTTGTCAGATTGAAGTGGAGCAGAAGCCTCGGATTTTGGAGGTACATATAGTTAGTGACAGTGGAGGAGATGAAGTTGGCAATGTGGAGGAATATGTAGAGGGGGTGTGTGAAACAAGATGAAGTGGGGAATGTGGAAATTGGCCAGGGGAACATGAATACGGGGTGTGGGAACGTGGAGAGGGGTGGGGGGATAAACATAGAGAGGGATGAAACTTGGGCCATAGGCAAGATGATGTGGAGATTAATTTTGGCAGGGGGTGAGGTTGGGGGACATAGAGAAGGGCACATGAGGGGGGCAAGATCAGGCTGGCAGGACACAAAATGGGGGAAAACAGAATAAGTATTGGGGGTGGGGGGTTGTGGAACATGAATCAGGGTGGGTGAATTGTTATCTGGAGTGAGGGTGACTTTTGGATATTGTGACCTCTGTAAACCCTGCAGAAATTCTTCATCCTTTTGCACGTTTATCTTCCTGCTTTTTGAAAAAAACAGGGGAATATTGTAATCACGTCCATCTGTCTGTCCATCTGTCACGCTATCTCCTAAATGGTTGTATCTCCTCCTAAATGTGCAAGAGCAATACCATTTTTGGCCCCAACCCTGAAGTGAATACAAAATTGACACCGGCTTGAAATCCTCCTTGCCAGGGTTTAAGGGCCCTGACCCATCGTCCTCCATTCTCCCCCCCCCTCTCCTCCACACTCCAATTCATTTCAGGTGGCCAACCCAGGTCAGTAGTCTGTGGTTGCAGGTGGACGGACTCCCCTGAGAGGGCCATGCCTCATACAGTGCACCATGGAGAAATTCTGGGGGAGGGTAGTGGAACCCGTGTCTTTGGGGTACCCCTTCCTAGGACATAGTGGTAGTGCCGCATGTCCTACAAGAGGGACCTGTCCCCATGAGCCCAGCCACACCATGGACCAATCACTGCAAGCAGTCGACCGGTCCATGGGAGGTGGGCCACTTCTCGATTCAACCGCGACTCTCCGTGAGTCGCGGTTGACTTTGGCCTTCCTGACGTATACACGAACACCATGGGTATGTCAAAGGCATGCCTGCCCCTATTTTGGCGTCAAAATGTCAACTGACAAAAAATGCAATTCCCTGCACATGCAATCAACATTTGAGAACGCATGAAATTTGCAACGATTTCTTGGATTTTTCCCCTGGTTCATGCCTCGGGGGTAGAGACTTAGAGTCACATGGATCAAAACAAAAAAAAGCAAACTCAAAACTTGATACTGGGTCATTTTTGGTGAACTTTTTGCCATCCTTCAACTTTGCTTTTGGTGGGAAGTGTGGGGATTTGTGATGAAGTGCCATCGACTTTGCTCCAGTTTGAACTTTTATTTTGAATAACTTTGCCCACTATAAATTTACTTGAAGAGACTTGTTTCCTGCATGGATCTTTGTAACAAAATTCCATCATGAATAATTGTGTTATACCATGTCAAAACCATGGTCATGATCATATTCAATTGAATTGCTGTATGGCATTTGGAATGTCTCGTTTAGATTCACAAGATTGTCATGCTTGCCCCGTCTTATTCTGGCCCACAAAGCAAGGAGATGCATGCTTTCCGATGCCTGAACAATTCTTGTCTTTTTCTGACCCTCTGGCTCTCACATTGTTGGTTTTTAATCTATTTGGGATTACCTTGAGTTTTGTAATAGGTATTGTGATGTTCCATCACCGAGCCTTGTTTATGGTGGATCAAAACACAAATTTCCAGATATCTTTGCTCATGCTGTTATTCTTCTTGGGCTGCTTTGGTAGTATTTTCATTTTTATGGGACGACCAACTGATTTGGTGTGCAAGATCCGTTACCCCATTGCTTTTACTTTCCTTGCACTCTCTATTTCCTGTGACCTAAGCAGTATTATCAACATAGTCGTCAATTATTCAGGTAAGTGTTCCTGAAATATATGGTAAGACATATACAGCAAAAAATTGGTTGAGTTCTTTCTGGGGTTCATTTTTGCAAAAAAAAATTCAATTCAATTTCCTTATTTTTTTTTGTTGGCAATCTCATCTCAAGGAAGAAAGAGGTGACAAAGCAAATATTCACTGACAGAAGGAAAATGGGACATCATGGGGAATAAATGTTTGAAAACAAACAGCAGGACAAGTGAAAAATTAAAGCCTGCAAGTAGAGGAGGAGGAAGTAAGTGTTCCTGAGAGTAAAAAATGAAGGGTCGAGATAAAGGATGACCTGATTTGGTTGTGTACTGCCAACATGAAGAACATGAGGGATGCGTTGGTTTTAATAGATTGAGGAAGGAGATTACACAAGCTTAAAGAGAACACTAAAGGATTGACGATGAGCATTGAGCCTGACCTTTTGCAGTTGCATAAGAAGGGAGTTGTTGAAAGAAGGTGTGTATTCTGGAGGGGCTAGAGAGGGATGACGGAATATAACAGAAGACAGAGCAAAAATGTAGAAGATGCAGCATAAAGAACAGAGGCTTCCAATATGTCTACATTGATAGAGCAACAGGCACTGCCATTCAGCTTCTTTGTGTGAAATGCAAAAGTTCTTTATCTGGTGTCCAGGATTATATAGTGTCCAGGAGAGACAGGTGTGCAGCAGGAATCACTGTCACTTCCAGAAAGAATAATCCTTTGAACCTCATAGAGAAAGGCCTTATATTCTTAAATAGATCTATCTTGTCTATCTCACTTTCTGTTGACAATGCGTTCGACAGGTTCTACCTCCATACCCATGTCTTGCTTAATTTTGCCCCTGGTAAACCTGTCCCTTTCTAACTGAAACGAAAGCTTTCCCCTTTTCCTTTCTTCCTTCTCAAAATTACCTCAAATTAATAAAATTAAATGTCATTAATCATCATTCACTCTGAACTAATTATGAAATATGTCTCGAACTTTCATTCCTCTTTTCCATTATTTTTCTTCTTCCCTTCTCACTCGACCAATTTACACCTTTTAAAACGGGATTTTAAAATGTTCAATCTTCCACATACTTGCTTCCAAAAACTTTTCTCCCATTTTATTGCCCCCTTCTCTCCTTCGCTGGATGACTCTTAAACCCATGCCTCAGCCACCATCATCAAGGTCGTGCTGTCTTTCCTCCACAACCCGTGCCTCATCCACCACCATGTTCATGTTACGCTGTCTTTCTCCATGCCTTTATCATCATTGTCATCCCAATGGTGATGTCTGTCTTTGTCTCCTTTCTCAGTTGTTTCCTGTTTTCCTTCATCTTTTACTCATAGCTTAGTCTAATAGGACCTGAGAATCAGTCTCATAGTCCGATGCTGTACTCTCTATTTTCATTATTCTTACCCATCCGCTACACATTAAATTTTCTGATGTTAAACTGCATCTGACACTTTATGTCAAACTGCATTTTGCCCAATCACTGAAAGTATTTAGACTTTCCTCAATCTGAACACCCCCTCTCTGATATCTATCTACCTTGCCTCCAAGTTTTGTGTCATCTGCAAATTTGCAAAGCTGACCCTTAACACCAATGCCCAAATCATTGATGTAAATTATGAATAATATGGTGTCGGTCCCGATCTCTGATGTACCCCACTACTTACATCCTCCCAGGCAGACATCCGCCCACCCACAGCTACCCGTTGCTTCTTATGAGTAATTCAGATTTCAATCTACATCACTTCTCTCCCAGATACTCCACAGGCCCTCACTTTAACGAACAGCCTTATATATTGTGCCTTATTAAAGGCCTTCTGAAAATAAAGGTACAGTACATGGTATGACTTCTATTACACTTCGCTTACCCACCCAATCGACAGCTGCTTCATACAACTCAAATAAAGTTGACAACTTGAGCTTCTGAGCTTAAAGAGGTATAAATTAGTGTTTAAAGGGTCTTAAAAGGTCTTAAAAGCACTAAATGGGTCAAAGGAGTCTTAAAAGGTCGAAGGTTTCAGGTGAAAGGTTCGACAGCAGTTTTATGGGTCAGATGGGGTCCAAACGTTTGTGAGGTTGAAAGGGTCTCAAGAGTATATTCCAAAAGTAATCAGGGTCAAAGGATCTAAGATTTAAAGGGTCCAATATTCATTTAAAGGGTCTAAGAGGTCTAAAGGGTAATATGGTCTAAAGTGATTGAAAGTGTCAAAAAAGTCTTAAAAGGTCTAAAGGAGTCTGAAGAGTCGAAGGTTAAAAGGGTCCACAGGTGTAAGTGTCCATAGGGTAAAACCAGTGGTTCCCAAACTTTTTTGTCCATGACCCAAAATTTGAAATCACATTTGCCTCGCAACCCAAATGATACTGGTACCAAGTGTATCTATGATAAAAATTGTCAGAGAAAATGCTTTTGACATGAAACCCCCCCTCAAAAACTGAGATTTTTAGGGGGGGGGTTTCAAGTTTGGGTCACGACCCTGGGTTTGGGAACCCCTGGTTTAAACAATCGAAGGGATCCAAAAGTCTGAAAGGTACATTCCAAAGGTAGTGAAGCTCTCAAGCGTCTAAAACGTTCCAAATTATATAGATGTCCAATGAGTCTTAAAAGGTCGAACGAGTTTCAAGGTTCAAGGGAATGTTTAAAGGTTGGGAAGCTGAAAGAAGAATGTTGAGATGAATCAGTGATATCTTGAATCTTATAATTCATAATTATGCTTATGATGTTATAATGTGAACTAAAGTGCACAATGTGCATGCTATTTCATTGTGCAAACACTTCAGGGCCACTCATTGAAAAACGTTTGCAAAGCACATTAAGCCCATTAAAAGGCTGGATTGTCATTTTCTTCAACATTGCTGTTCAACTCATGTACAGCATTACTTGGGTTGTTTTTGGTGGTCAACGAGTCATTTTTGAAACAAGTGTTCAACAAGGCTCGATCATCTTAGAATGCCAGGGATTAACAAATGCCTGGATCTACTTTGCTTTTGTCTATTTGCTGATTCTCATACTTGTTTGTCTTTTCCTTGCTATCAAAGCTGCCAAACTGTCTTCAGTTAACATCGACGTCAAATACATAACTTATGGTATTATGGCCTGTCTCTTAGTCAGCTTAGCATTTCTACCAGCTTATACCAGTACTAGAGGCAAGTTTACTATCATCGCTGAGATATTCGCAGTCTCTGCTATAGCATACAGCCATTTGGGCTGCATTTTTTTGCCGAAGTGTTACACTATTCTTTTCACAACATAATGTATTGTATTTCGCTTTTGTGAAGATTAAATATATAAATGAATAATTTGTATAAAAATTGATTTTCTATATATCCTGCACCACTTCTGAAAAATCTGCAAGTATATGTAATTTTTGCCATGGGGATGCATTATTAGAATTTTTTTCAGTGACATGGAATGTAAATAAATGCTTTCATTTGACACGTAATCAATCCTACATTGTTTTTCTTGCCAAAAATAATGTCGTGTTGGCAGGCCATGCTATCGCTGACTCACCATGCCAAAACAATTGCAGCTCTGCGAATGGCCTAATTCAAATGGGATCACGACGAGCAGTTGATGTGTTTTCGCCAGGTCTCCCGGTCGGAAATGCCAATCCATCAGTCTCTTAAAGTGAACGTTGGCAATTTTGCCTCCCCACAGGGATTTATCAAAAACTGGAATGGTTTTATGCCAACAAAATGATGACAATGGCAGGTCACTACACGTCGTGTTCTTATGGAATAGCAGCTTTATTGAAAGAGGGTCAGGACAACAAATACAGAAAATCCCGAGAAGTGAGAGAGCTGGAAACCAATGCAGACAGATAAATAAACAGAATTAATGCACAACTGGTGCAAGAAAAATAACTAAGAAGATGAAGGACTTTTGGTGCCATGAGCACCCAATCATTCAGGCAGAATGTGGGGCCAGAGGTGATATTTTCAATGGATAACAATACCGGGTATCAAACTGCTTCACTGCAAACGAGTCCGTAGTCCACAACACACAGTAGTGAGCAGCACGATCATGTGAGCAGCAAGCACCTGCCCACAGCTGCTTCACCCAACAGAAAGGCACAGCATCCATTGGGGTGAAGAGAGCAGAGAACAGAGCGGCAAGAGCTTGTAGGGAGGGACAGCGAACAGCAAACTGCATGCTGGTTGGAGGAAAGAGAAGAAGAAGCCCAAAATACCTTGAAGGACCGCCAGACACAAGAGAGCAAACAACACATGTGCCAACTCTTTCATACCCTCCCCTGTGACCATGACTCTGAACGTCCTTGCTCATGGTAAGGCACTGACCAGTGAAGAGGTACATCACTGCCTTTGTGAAAACACCCCACTGATGTGTCATCACCAGCACCGCCTGTACAAATCACGAGATGCCTTGGAGTTCACTAATGGCAGTGCACTCTTGGGAGTCCTTGGACAGTAATCGGCTGCACCGGATACATATTACATAGAGCTCAGAGTGTGAGGGGGGTTTTCATTCCAAACATGGACTGATGACACATCCAAAAGTTCACTCTTTTCCTCACCTTGCCAGGTGACTCACCTGGTGAACAGGAAGGACAAAAATAAACAACACTTTTCGACCTTCTACTTAACTAAACTGAGACCCTGCCACAGAATAGATAAGAAGAGCGCAACTTCACTCAAACATGTTCCTGATTACAGGAAAATGTTCAAAATGACACAAACACGTGGACCATGCCAACTTAAAATCTACCTCGCACATACCCCTTCAACATAACAACATGTTCGTTGAAATAAAGCTTCCAATATTCAAAGCAGATTTGTGACACATTTTGTTACAAAGAATGAATTCTCATTATGTACAGAGCTAAATGACCTCCATATGTGATGAACACAGCTCACAGTTTTGCCATTATTTTGGGAGGAGAATTGATTCTGACAAAACACATTGTTCTTTGTGCTGAAACATGATTTCTTGAAGTTAAACAATGAATATATATATATCTTCTTCTTCTTCTTCTTTCGGCTGCTCCCGTTAGGGGTCGCCACAGCGGATCATCCGTATGATCCGCATAGTGATTTGGCACATGTTTTACGCCGGATGCCCTTCCTGACGCAACCCTGGTCGCCTCTTACGACACAGGGATATGGTACACCTATTTTTTAACCGGGGTATACACCGGCCCAGTATACTGGTACTCATTTCGCCGACCTTGGAAGGATGACAGGCTGAGTCAACCCCCTGGTGTATTAATTCAGTGGCTCAACGGGGCTTGAACCCAGGACCTCTTGGATCCCAAGCCGCTGCCCTAACCACTGCGCCAACACCAGGAATATATATATATATACATATATATATATATATACATATATATATATATATATCTGGCATCTGCTTGGAGGATGGTCAGAGGGAGTCTCTCTCTCTCTCTCTCTCTCTCTCTCTCTCTCTCTCTCTCTCTCTCTCTCTCTCTCTCTCTCTCTCTCTCTCTCTCTCTCTCTCTCTCTCTCTCTCTCTCTCTCTCTCTCTCTCTCTCTCTCTCTCTCTCTCTCTCTCTCTCTCTCTCTCTCTCTCTCTCTCTCTCTCTCTCTCTCTCTCTCTCTCTCTCTCTCTCTCTCTCTCTCTCTCTCTCTCTCTCTCTCTCTCTCTCTCTCTCTCTCTCTCTCTCTCTCTCTCTCTCTCTCTCTCTCTCTCTCTCTCTCTCTCTCTCTCTCTCTCTCTCTCTCTCTCTCTCTCTCTCTCTCTCTCTCTCTCTCTCTCTCTCTCTCTCTCTCTCTCTCTCTCTCTCTCTCTCTCTCTCTCTCTCTCTCTCTCTCTCTCTCTCTCTCTCTCTCTCTCTCTCTCTCTCTCTCTCTCTCTCTCTCTCTCTCTCTCTCTCTCTCTCTCTCTCTCTCTCTCTCTCTCTCTCTCTCTCTCTCTCTCTCTCTCTCTCTCTCTCTCTCTCTCTCTCTCTCTCTCTCTCTCTCTCTCTCTCTCTCTCTCTCTCTCTCTCTCTCTCTCTCTCTCTCTCTCTCTCTCTCACACCACCCCTTTCTCCGTGGTTTGTCTTTTCGAGAGAGAGAGAGAGAGAGAGAGAGAGAGAGAGAGAGAGAGAGAGAGAGAGAGAGAGAGAGAGAGAGAGAGAGAGAGAGATAGCACCCGGTAGGTGATGTTTGGGTGCTTTTCAGAACCTCTTGGTTTGAGGCCTGTGTTCCATGTGACGTGAGCCAATGCTTTTTGATTGCCTTCAACGATTCTTGGACTTCATCCATATTATTATTATTTTTCCTCCACTTGCTTGTGCCACCTTGTGGTCGGTTTCTTTTGTTCATTTAAACTCTTTTTTTCTGTTAAAATTACTTTTATCTGTGGCAAACGTTCGTTTGAATCATAGCATGCACGAGTCACTTACTCAAAAGAATGGCCTCGTGTGTGATCCCCTGAGGGAGGTAAAGATTGAGAACATGCTCCTGGCAATCAGTAAAATCGTTGGATTACACAACATCCATGCAGCATCTCATCTGAACAAGAAGGTCGTTGTTTTCGTTTCCGAGGTGCACATGGTAACCTCCGTTGTGGAGCAAGGCCTTCTCATACACCCCCGACCTGTTTCTCCTTGTTTCCCCATTAGACACACCTGCGGTTAAGGTGAATGTGTCTAATGCTCCACCTTTCATTCGGAATGATGATTTGTGTAATCAATTGAGCAAGTTCAGTGCGATCATATCAAAAATCACGATGGTGCCGATACACTCAGGAAGTGGACAATTTAAGCACGTGATGACTTTTTAAACGGTACTGTACATGATATTACCTGAAAATGAGCAAAAGTTAAACGTAGTTTTTCATGCAAAAATTATCGGAGATGTGTATAGAAAGTATGCCTCCATAGATGTCATGACGTGCTATCATTGTGGAGCGTACGGTCATGTGAAGAACTCCTGTCCCGGTTTGATGAGATCATCAGAAAATCAAAAAAGGGAGATTGTAGATCCCCTTTCCCCACGTCATGGGGTGGGTGAAAGGGAAGAATCCTCTTCACCACCTGTTCATGAGCGAGAAGCAACAGACCCCTCCCCCTCACTTACTGGGGGGTGTGAAATGGTAGAACCCTCCCCACCACATATTGGTGAGCGGAAAACAGTAGGCCCCTCCTCTCCACCGTCTTATCTACCAGAAGTGGTTGGTCCCTCGACCTCCATTGTACAGGACTGTACTGATGACGACATGGAGGGGTTTGTAACAGTGTCTCGTAAAAAAGGGCAAAAACGTTCGTGTCCAGTCGACAATGAGACAAAGACTACACAAAGTAAGATACTCGTTGTGTCAGATGTACTGAGCTTGCAAGATGCATCTCACATAGAGAATCCCTCTTCGGGACTGGAAATTGAACCGGAACCGATTATAACTCTGACTGATTCATTTGCACAACTCGCTGAATTGCCTGAGTTGTACGAGTGTGATGTAGACATTGAGAATACTCGTGCCTCTCATGAGGCAACAAGTGGGGATTCTGATATTTATGGTCTCTGCAGGGATGAAAAGGAATTTGTCATTGAGGTGTGCCCAAAGTGTGTGTTTGTGATGACAAGGCAGACAAGCTGGAAAGCCCATCAGAGGAAATCTGTAATCCTACCCTTGTGGAACAAAATGCAAGGGATGGTAAGAAGGAGGCTGAATGTGATAGTGGGCAGCTAAATGGGAATGAAAAGATCGATGGTTCAAATTCTATGGAGATTTGTGCCTTAGAAATAAGTTTGGATCAGGAAGAGAATGACAGAGATGATGAGGCTGACTTCGATGACACCTCTTCTACCCTGTCAGTTTGTGGGTGTTGTTCCCAAGAGGATGATGATGGAGACACCATGGCTACAGAAGATGAAATTATTAAATTGTAAATGAAACCTTCAGGAAAAGGCATATGAGAATTCGGAATTTTTTCCCGAATCTCCATGCCTTTCTAAAAACTGCGAAAAATATGATTCACGAACCTCAGCAAGTCAGGATCTCAGAATCTCAATTCCAGCGGTTGAGGAAGTGTGCCACTAAGGCCGGAAAATAACTCCAAGATTAGTAATAGTGGTAGTATTTTTGAAAAAGTAAATGAAGGTAGCATCCCTCAACATAAATGGAGGCCGCAGCAGGTTTTTAAAGGTTACCTTTTTTCCTCCAGTGCCTTTGAGGATGCGAAGCCAGGTGTGGCAATTATTGTGCACCCGCGAATCCAAACCTCAGAAATTTATTGTTGGGTGGTTTGTAAGGGCTTCTTAATTGCTGTGGAATTGATAAGCAGTAATCAAAAAAATTATTATTATTATTAATATGTATTGCCCCAGCGACAGTGCTGAAAGGATTCTATTCCTTCCAAAGTTTGCAGGTTTTTTTAAACACTGTTGACTTGACTAATTTAATTTGTATGGGGGGAGATTATAACTGCACACTCACCCCCCGACTGGACAGGAATACTCCTGAGCCCCATCCACCCAGTGCAAGGTTTTTGGCAAAACTTGAACAATTTTTTTTTAATTTTGGGATGTTTGGCATCTGCAAAATCCAAACACCCATCAATATACATGGGTGTGCTGTTCAATTAACCAGATAACCATGGGCCGACTGGACAGATTGTATGTAAACTTGGGAATGGTGAATCTGGTTCAGAGAACATGCATAAGTCTATCTGGCTTTTATGATCACCATATGATTATAACGGAATGTATGTTACCCTTTCATGGCTGTAAATAGTGCATACTGGACTTTCAATGTTAAAGTATTACAAGATATACAGTTTGAAAATGCCTTTAGACTGGTATGGAAAAAGTTAGAAAAACAAAAGTGTTCCTTTCCGAATACTCGACAGTGGTGGGACTGTACAAAATCCCAAATTCGGATTTTCTTTCAACAATATTGCTCACATGCCACCAGTAATGGATCTGGGTTGATAAGTGCTCTCAAAGCAGATGTACTTAAATATGAGCAAGAAGCTGGAACATCCAGTGGAAGTGATCACTATCAGCAGTTGGTGAAAAAAAAGACCCTACTGGCTGAACTAGTCAAAGAGTGTGTGGCTGGAGCAATGGTTCACCTTCGGATGAGCAGAATTCAACTGGAGACTCCAAATAAGGAATTCTTTAACCTTGAGAAGGCCATCAAGACCTCTTGGCAGATTCACAGTTTTTACTCTTCTAACGGTGTTCTGACTTGCCAAAGTGACATTAAACACTCAATGCAGGATTTCTACTCAAATCTGTTTACACCGAGAACTGTGGACAAAACGATTATATATGAGGTGATTGAACTTCTCCCATCCCTTTCTCAAGAACAGCAACAGCAACTCGAATGTGACATTTCGTTTGAGGAGCTCACTGTGGCATCAAAACTGCTTGAGGAAGGCAACCCCCCCCCCCCAACTTGACAGACTTCCTGCTGAATTTTACAAAGCTTTTTGGAATATTCTGGGTCCTGCTCGAAAGGACCTGCTTGAAAGCCTAGATCAGGGTGAATTGCCACTGAGCTGAAGAAGAGTGGATTTGTGTCTCCTCCCAAAGAAAGGGGATTTGCAGCAGATTCCAAATTGGTGGCCAGTGTCATTGCTAAACACTGATTAAAGGATTGTGTCAAAAGTGCTTGCAATGCGTCTTAAAAATGTCATCTCTCCTGATTGGAAATGACCAAACTTATTGCATACCTGAACGATACATCTCTGACAGTATTTTTTTGGTTAGATATTTAATTGTCATTGGTCAAACTGTGCCTCATGGTTTTGGGTTGTTACTCCTGGATTAGGAAAAAGCTTTCGACATTGTGGATCATTCGTTCTTATTTGCAGTTCTTACGAGAGCAGGTATTTGGTAAAAATTCATATCTGGCATAAAATTTTGTACAGAAATGAATCATACCTGCTAAAAGTAAATAATAGTTTGTGTCATCCCTTTCCTTTTCAGCATCGTATCCATCGGGGTTGTCCACTGTCAGGCATGTTGTACACACTTTCCGTTGAACCCCTACTGGCTTTCCTTTGCACCTCATTGTCTAGGTTATCCTTGTCAAACAGTCCGAACATTGTTACTTCAGCTTATGCAGATGACCTGTGTGTTGTGGTCAAAAACCCAAAATATGTCAATGAGTATCGTGTTGTCTTGCCAAATTTGAACTTGCCTCATGAGCTAGAGTCTATTGGAACAAGAGTGGAGCTCTTTAGTTATACCCAGATACACTCTCCTCATCTCTCTCTTCATGTGCACGTCTCCCAACTCTTCCAGGAGGAATGTTATGGAAAACGGATGGTTTTAAATACTTAGGAATCCATTTGGGAACTACGAGCTATATGCAAAGGAATTGGGATGGGTTCCTCGATAACATTAAGCAGAAACTATCAAGGTGGAAAGGAATGCTCCAGTTCTTGTCACTTAAGGCACGGGTAACAACCATAAATAACCTGATACTTCCAACCATATGGCACAAGGTCATCGCACTCTGGCCTCCTCAAGCTGTGATCACAAGCATTCAGAAGAGTCTGATTGATTTTATCTGGGGAGGCCACCACTGAATCAAGCCAGATGTATTGTGCAGGCCACAAATGTCTGGTGGCCAAAACTTCGTGCACATCCCTCGTCGAATAATGACTTTTCGACTCATGACATTAAAACATCTACAATATGGTGAAGTAGTGTCCTGGCATCCTCTCACCAATACCTTGCTTCGGAAAACAGGTGGAATGGACTATTACCAGAAACTCTTCCTCAAGGACCTAAAGCAGGTTGATAGAGCTCGGCTCCCTGCGTTTTATCAATCTCTTCTGAATGCTTGGCAAGCTCTTGGAGTACAGCAGCTAGAGATCTCCTATGATGCCAGGAAATGTGTGCATGAGCCACTATTCCAAAACTTAGTATTTGCTGGAATATCTACCAGCCGATCCTTCATAAAATACTTTACAAATACTGGAATAAATAGAGTGCGAGATCTTATGGAGACGTCCTTGAAGCGATGGTTGCCTGCTTGCTCGGTTTCTAAAAAAATTGGATTGCATTCAATGAGAGTAGTGGGTGAGGTCATGAGGATAGTAACCCAGACTTTTCTACATTGAAATATTTGGTGGAATGGGCAAGTGAAGAAGTGGATTTTCACCAAATTTTTACTGAACTTTCAATCACTGCCCAAAAACACCAGAACGTGTTCTCTTAAAACAGTGACGAGTCTGGTGTGTTCCACGTCATGGGGGAAAAAAAACAATATATGGAATTTGTCGAGAAGTGTGTTTACCTGGCTGTACGGCACCGTTAAGAAACCATTGTAAAGAGACTATACCTACAGGAGCTTTCCTTACTCCCAATTGGAAGGTGATGTATAGATCTCTGACGGTTGGTCGCACGGGAGACTTAAATTGGAGACTGGTCCATCAGGCCCTGGCAACACAGGTTTTACTACAGAAGTTTAACCCCTCTGTGTCTAACTCATGCCCCTTTTGTATGAGTATCGAAAATTTGATTTATGCGTTTATTGAATGCAAGAGGTTGTCACCTCTATTTCTGTATCTGATTCGCATTTTTGGCAAATTTAAAATTGTTTTTTCCTTTCCAATCTTTATTTATGGGCTTGCTTTCAACACTGGAAACAAATCTGTAGTTTTGCTTTTGAATTTTTTTACGTGGAATTGCTAAGCTTGCAATTTATAAGACAAGAAAAGCCAGATTAGTGAATAAGAAAAATGAAAATGCACTTTTTTGTTTCAAAGGCATGGTGTCTGCTCGTATAAAAGTAGAACAAGCATATCATGTAAACATGGGTAGTCTTTCTGTGTTTGAAGACTTATGGTGCAATGGTAGTGTCTTGTGTAAATGTGTTGAGAATGAAGTTCACATTTCTGTGTGAAGTTGTAACAATATTAGTGATCCTTGAACTTTCATTGCTTATATGACTCTCCTTGAGCACCTGTACTTCAGGAATGGCACTTGATTCTCATGTGTTGATGCTTTTATGAACATCAGGCAAATAGTGCCCCAATAATTTATCTCTGTTTAAATTTGCCTTGCAAAATGCTTTATACTCTTATAATAAAAGGACATAAAGTCTTTCTCTTTCTCTTTGTCTCTCTGTCTCTCTGTCTCTGTCTGTCTGATAGAGCATATTCTTCGCAGATCGTCGAAGGGGATATGCCGGGTGGTTTGCCATTGCCTTCCCAGCAATAGTTAGGGCAGGAATTCGAAATTTGGTCAGGGTGCTGGCAATAGCTCAACCACTCTTCACGAAGGACACCATGGGATCTTAAGGTCCACCAACTCATGCCGGCAGATGGGACATCTGTTTAACGTCCATCAGAAGGATGGTGCACGCATTGATGAATCTGCCTGGAAAACACCTGGATGACAGTTTATAGCTGGGCCGAGATTCAAACCCAGGCTAGACAGCTTCGTGGTGAGTGTGTATGCATCTCGGACATCCTGCCTGCCTCATTAACATTGGGAATGCACAAATCAATGCATTTTGAGATTTGCAACTGGGATTCCAACACTGTTAGCTCTGTGCTAAGATGTCAACTCCAAATATGCCATGCAAACAGCATATGTTAAATAAGTAAACAATCACAATTGTGCCTGACCGCATTTGGTGTTGACTCCAGATTGTGGTTGGTGAAGCAAGATAATGTTCCATCTGGCAGGGGATTCTTATATCTCCCAGTGTCGTGCAGCAAGGGATGTATGGGACACGGTTCCGGTGCTGTCTCCACTCACGGTTTGGAGTCCCACATTAACTGGTACATAACGGTAAGGTTTCAGAGTTACAAGTGGATGGAAATGTGCTATGTTGCCCTGATGATGTTTTAACAAGGAAAAAACTACATATAACATCTTGTTCTATTTTCCTCACCTTGCCTGGTGTCTTAGTGCTGTGGAAAAAAAGCTCTTCCGGGAGTCACACCTGTAACGTGTGTCGTGGTGGTGACGTCACAGCAATTGTATCAGGCATGAATTGTATCAGGCATTAATGAGTTTTCTCCCTGGAGAAAAAAATGCAGGTACAACTGAGGCCAACATCTAACAAGGTTGGAAAAACAGCTTTGATAGGCATAGGTTGTACAATTTTGAGAGAATAGGGGACAATTGTGGCAAGAACATCTTCAGGACTTTTTGTGTAATCTGTCAAGGCTCGTATGAGAGCTAATACACAGAATGTACAACAAGGGGAGCAGGAGACAAGTGGAGTGGGAGAGGGAAGGAAAAAAACAGTGTGGAACAGAGACAAGAGGAGATCTGTGGAAAGGAGAGGAATGGGGTGGTGTACACAGGGTAAACAAGATGGACACTACAAGAACTTTAAGGTCCTGAAACGACACGGACTTTCAGGAAGGAATGCAGGGAATTTGAAAGAGGTGGGTTTGGGGTGGATTAGCGGGGGTAGAAAAGATCGTGGTTTTGGATGGGGGAAGATAAGAGATGGTGCTGAACAGTTGTTTTGAATACCTGGAGGGAAGAGTGGGATTTATGTGTGGGAGTTTGTTCCAAATGCAGGAAAAAAAAGAAAAGAAATGAAAGCGTGAAGGTGAGGAGTGATTCTTGGGATCAGAAGGGGATTTTTGGTGGACCTTGAGCACCCTGCGGAAATATGATGGGGACATATTGCAGACAGAGCAGGAGGGACGAGGCCAGAGAGGAGATGGTAGAAGACAGAAAGACCAATAACCTGCCTAATTGAGAGAGTGAGAGACCCAAAGACTTAGCCACATTGCTGGAGAAACTAATGATCCTAAATGCCTTGGTTTCCACAGCGTGAAGCCGAGAAAGATGGGAGGCAGGAGCACCAGCCCGGAGGGGAGAGCAGTACTCCATCAGGCTATGGACAAAAGCTTTGTAAGTGGTCAGGAGCTCAAGAGGGCTGAGGAAGGACTTTGAACGACGGAGGATGCCCAGTCAGAGACTGGCTTTGGAGGCCAGCTTCGACATGTGGTTTCCCAGGAAAGATCATGGCAGATAGTGAGACACAGAAGCTTGACTGAAAGGACTGCTTCAAGAGGATTGTTGAGAACGTAGATGGGGGGGGGCATGTTCTCGATGGTCCTTTCAGAGAGACATTGTGAGTGTGTGAGATTTGTCAGGGTTGAAAGACATGTTTCACATGTTGGACCAGCTTGTGATATTATCCATATCTGCAGAGAGTGAAGAGGCTGCTGCATGCCTATCTCAGGGATGACAAATGATACGGCAGAGGGTGAAGTCATCAGCAAAGAGATACAGAGGATTTTGCAGAGTCAGAGAGATTGATGAAAATCATTGATGAAAATCAGTCAGAAAACTTTTTTAAAATCAACAATTGCAAGGATACCATCTTGTGCAGTAGCTTTTTAAATGTCCAGCCCTTGGATGACTTGCTGAATTTTCTGAGAGGTTGATAATGACGGTGGATATATTAATGTCCATATGGGAGCGACAAGTCGGCAGCAATTGATTTTGGCCAGCAAGTTTGGAGTATGATGCAAAATGCTCAGCAAAGAGTTTGGCTTTATCAATGGAGGAGGAAAGATCTTCAGGACCATTGAAAAGGACAGGGACTTTTCATTGATTTTGGCAAAAGGACAACTCTCCAACTCTCCAAAAGTCTCTGGAGCCTTGGTGTTTTAAAATATAGATACAGATTTAGCTTCAGCTCAAATTTTCTTTCAGTGTTTACTAGCAAGTCAAAAAAGATGATAAGCTTCACCAAACTCAACTCTATGGTCCCAATAGAAGAAGTGGTTTTGATGAGAGAGAGCAGTAGCACAAGTAGGAGTGAACCAAGTCTGGGAATTGGGTTTCACTTGATAGATCCAAGCAGGAATGAAGATATCCATACCAGCCTAAATCCATTCAGTGACCCCAGTGACCGACTCAGAAGGGCTGAGGCAAAAGATTGACTTCCAGGGACTATCTCCCATGAAAAATCGAAAGGCATCCCAGTCAGCCTTGCCATATTAAAGGACTGTGCAATGAAATGGTTGGGTGGTAGTGGATGGTGATGAGCAAATTATATGGACTTCAATGTTGGCACGATCTGAATTTCCGAGTGGAGCAAAAATATTGGCAGTGCAATCCCAAGGAATTGAGCAAAAAAAAAAACAGATCAAGAAGATATCAATTATCAGTTGCATAGATAATAACAATATCATTTGCAGTATCAAAGTTGTATCATGTTAGGTACATGACCTCAGAATAATGCCATTCCTCGTCGTACTCTGATCACTGGATCCAAACATCAATGTCATATTTACTAGTAGGAACCCACGTAAAATCTCGCGTAATGTCCAGTGTCATGTGGCATATAATTTCAATAAAAATGCTGTGTGGCACATTACTGAGTTTCAAAATGATGCAAAAACGATTTTTGAACTTGTAACTTCCTCATGTTAGAACTTCATGGGAGATAACATTGTGTGTGCCCATTTTGCATTGATGTTTGCCTTGGGTCTCGTTGTCCAGAATTTTGACTCGAAGATCCGTAAGAGCTCTTCCTCAAGAAAATATCATCACATACATGGCAGTTGGCCATGTGTGAAGACTGGCTGAGGTAAGTAAATGCCAACCTTGTCAAATGTCTGTCCTTGTGCCTTGTTCATTGTCAATGAGCAAGCCAAGTGTAGGGGAAACTGGATTCTCTGTGAATATATAATCTCTATCTCTATCTCTATCTCTATCTCTATCTCTATCTCTATCTCTCTCTCTCTCTCTCTCTCTCTCTCTCTCTCTCTCTCTCTCTCTCTCTCTCTCTCTCTCTCTCTCTCTCTCTCTCTCTCTCTCTCTCTCTCTCTCTCTATCTCTATCTCTATCTCTATCTCTCTCTCTCTGTGTGTGTGTGTGTGTGTGTGTGTGTGTGTGTGTGTGTGTGTGTGAGTATGTATATATATATATATATGTATATATATATATATATATATATATATATATATATATATATATATATATATATATATATATATATATATATATATATATATAATTGTATATATACAGCTCTGGAAAAAATTAAGAAACCACTGCAAAATTATCAGTTTTTCTGGTTTTACGATGTATAGGTATGTCTTTGAATAAAATGAACATTTTTGTACAATGCTATAAACTACTGACAACATTTCTCCCAAATCCCAAGTAAAAATATTGTCATTTGGAGCATTTATTTGCAGAAAATGACAAGTGGTCAAAATAACAACAAAGATTCAGTGTTTTCAGACCTCAAATAATACAAGCAAAACAAGTTCATAATCATTTTTAAACAACACAATACTAATGCTTTAACTTAGGAAGAGTTCAGAAATCACTATTTTGTGGAATAACCCTGATTTTCAATCACAGCTTTCATGCGTCTTGGCATGCTCTCCACCAGTCTTTCACATCGCTGTAGGGTGACTTTATGCCACTCCTGGCACAAAAATTCAAGCAGCTCAGCTTTGTTTGATGGCTTGTGACCATCCATCTTCCTCTTGATCACATTCCAGAGGTTTTCAATGTGGTTCAGGTCTGGAGATTGGGCTGGCGATGACTTGGTCTGGAGATTGGGCTGGCGATGGCTGGGTATTAATCTGATGGTCCTCCATCCACACTTTGATTGACCTGGCTGTGTGGCATGGAGCATTGTCCTGCTGGAAAAACCAATCCTCAGAGTTTGGGAACATTGTCAGAGCAGAAGGAGGAAAGTGTTCTTCCAGGACAACCTTGTACGTGGCTTGATTCATGAGTCCTTCACAAAGATAAATCTGCCGAATGCCAGCCTTGCTGAAGCACCCCCAGATCATCACCGATCCTCCACCAAATTTCACATTGGTGTGAGACACTGTGGCTTGTAGGCCTCTCCAGGTCTCTGTCTAACCATTAGATGATGAGGTGTTAGGCAATGCTGAAAATTGGAGTCATCAGAGAAGATGACCTTACTCCAGTCCTCTACGGTCCAATCCTTATGGTCTTCACCTCACCCTGGCTCTTCTTTGCTTCTCATTGATGAAGGGCTTTTTTCCAGCTTTGCACGACTTCAGCCCTGCCCCAAGGAGCCTGTTTCGAACCGTCCTTGCCTGCACTTCACCCCAGCTGCCGTTTGCCATTTTTTGTAGGTCACTTGATGTCATCTTATGGTTGTTGAGTGACATTCGAATGAGTTGGCGGTCATCCAGCTCAGTGGAAAGTTGTTTTCACGCTCTGCCACTCTGTAGCTTTGTTGTCCCCAATGTCTGCGGTTTGACATTATTCTTATGAACTGCCGTCTTTGAAATTTTAAGGATGGAAGCAACATGACGCTCACTGTATCCCTCTGCCAGTAAAGCCAGAATTGAACCCTTCTTTTCCTCACTCAAAACTTTTCTTTTCAACTCTTTTGGCATGGTCAATAGTTATTTTTTTGATTCCAATTACTTTTGAGGTATAACTAGCACTGTTTTTGCCATCCAGCTTGTCCTATTGCAAGAGAAGAGTGATGCCAACAGCAGTGTTTTTTATACTTTTCCTTGTTAAATAAGATTTGGTTCAGGTGATCACCTAATCAGCAGCTCACCAAGGAGAATGAGGTGTGCCTGTGTTGGAATTCAACAGACACTGGAATGGAATGGCTGACATACATGTAGAGATGCTGATTTAAAAAATTTTTGGAGTGGTCTCATTTTTTTCCAGAGCTGCATATATATATATATATATATATATATATATATATATATATATATATATATATATATATATATATATATATATATATATATATATATATATATATTGTCGCGGATTCGCGCCCGCCGGCGTGCGAACGGCCACGTAACTCGAATCGCGGCACGTCGCCCACCGGACGGACAATCCAGTCGTGACCCTCTTGGACTAACGCCGGGAACCAGTCATGGGTGGACCTTTCGGTCTCACCGCGATCGAGCCAATCGGCCCCCGTGTGGGATAGGGTTGCTCGCCAAATTCGACCTACCTAAGTACCCACACGGAGGGTAGACCGGGTGATCGCACCTCGCCGCAGGTCGACTTCGGACACGGGCCACTTAAGCAACCCGTTCCGTACTATCGGGATAACCGAGCGGTGTTATCGTCGGCCTCGACGGTTCGATTAATTATCGGGCGTATTCAGCCCACTACCAACCCTTTACGTGAAGCAAGATGAGGATTCAATGAAAGAAATGACGAAGCGAAGCGGGAAAACAGTTCAACATAAAGCACATTTATTCGCGATGAACGGGAAGCACACATATACAATTCCACCAAAAGCACATAGAAAAGGAGAAGAAACACAATGCAATTTTACACAAAAAGCAAATGTAAAAGAGAAGACACAATGCAGAGCTATCCGACTACGGAGCACATGGCAACACTTATACAATTTTACTTCACAGACGGCGCCGACAACACACATTCCCAAAGCAAAAGAAAAGAGAACCACCCTCCAGGATGAGGGGTAGGCGGGCCTGGGGCCGAGACCGTGTCGGGCCTACCCGTCTGGTGATGAGACGCGGAGCAGCGGTGGTGCCTCAACTCCGCGGGCCTCGCGGACAGTGTCTGGTAGGGGGTGGGAAGGGGGCCCCCTTGGTCGCACTATCTCAGCGCGGGGGGAAACAGGAGGGGGTTGCTGATGCTCAGGGAAAGGAGGATTTTTACTCTGTCTCGGGTCCCGCGACGAGCGTCTCCACCTCGACCAGGTCGCGCCGTCGGCCTCCCTGGTGTGCAGCTCCCGGCACCGACGCGAGCACCCCCTCGTCTGCCTTCGCCGCCGCCGCCTCTCCACAGCTCCGTCCTCTTCGCTCCGACTCCAACTCCGAACTCTTCCTCCTGCGAACTTCCCAACTGCACTCAACTCCAATGCACACGACGACTTTTCTGACGAACGCAGCCGCTTATATAAGCCCCGTGGCTTCGCCTTTGACCCCCTGCCTTCGACCTTTCACCTCGCTCCCCATTGGCCCGAGAAAAAGTGGGCGTGAATGCATTTTGATCCATGAATTTGCATATAGCGACCGCCCTCCAACGCCCTGGAGGCGGGGCCAAATCGCCCCTTGCTCACCGATTGGACGGAACAAAAGTGGGCGTGAGTCGTTTTTGATCCGTTTTTGGAGCGGAAAGTCCGTGGTTTTGTACACGCTGTTCGGCGCGCGCCCTGCACGAGTCCAATACCGGTACCCACAAGCGGCGCAAGAACGGTGGCGATGCGACGGTTGCGAGGGTTGACGGCAAAGGTCGTGGCTGCTGTGGTGAAGCGGCGCCGCGGTGGGTGGTTGATGTTGTGATGACTGTTGAGACGCGGTTGGCGGTGGTAATCATGGCGGTTGGTCCAAAATAAAGATAGTAAAAGAAAAACGGCTATCCTGAAGAGTCGCAGCACGCATGAATGACATGTATTCCCACTAGACAACGGGTTTGGGCCTAACTACACATATACTTACGGAGATATCTCACCTAAGGGACCTGAATCAGGTCAGGTCAGGTATGGGAGCATGTGCCAGAACAGCGCGTCGCTGCGTCCACTTTCCGCCGGTACTCCAGGGGCCTCCGTCTGGCCATCCCCCAGGCAGATGCCAGGCCCATCCCCATCTCCTTGAGATGATGGTCAACCTGCTGCAACCATGAGGCACGTGGTCGGCCCACTGGCCTCCTCCACTCATGAGACTCCCTCGCTGAGAGAATCTGGTGAGCAGGATCAGCGTCAGGAAAACGAGCCACATGTCCATACAGCCGCCGCTGACGCTCACGGACTATGCAGGTAACAAATCTTATCCGAGTCTCTCTCAGCAACCGCTCGTTGGACACAAAATCCGACCAGCGATAGCCAAGGATTCTCCGAAGAGACCTGGTACCAAAGGAATTAAGTCTCCGTCTCAGATCCTTGGTCAAAGTCCAAGTCTCGCACCCATAGAGCAAGACTGGAAGTACCAAGGACCTGAAGACTCGGACTTTCGTCCTCCCGCACAGGTACCGGCAGCGCCACACCCCATGATCCAGTGAATCCATGACTCCCCAGGCCCGACCCAGACGTCTATTGACATCCGGCTCACAACCTGCGGAGACATGAATATCACTGCCAAGGTAAGTGAATCTATCCATGACCTCAACATCCTCACCACAAACAGACACAGACAGGACAGCAGCATCCAAGATGTCACCGAAAGCCTGGATCTTTGTTTTTACCCAAGAAATCCGTAATCCCAACGTCTCCGACTCCTCATTCAGCACCTCAAGGGCCCCCAAGAGGATGTCTAAAGTCTCCGCAAAGATGACTGCATCATCTGCAAAATCAAGGTCCGAGATCTTGACATTGCCAAACGATGCACCGCAACTTGATCTCTCCGACATCCTCCCAAAAATCCAGTCCATACAAGTGCTGAAAAGTGTGGGGGCAAGTACACATCCCTGACGAACTCCAGTAACAACTGGAAATAAGTCAGAGGCGGTACCACCACACTTCACAGCACTCTCAGTACCAGAGTAGAGTTCAGACATCAGATCGATCAGTTTCGGTGGCACCCCACGAAGACCAAGAATCCTCCAGAGGACATCCCGATTCACTGAATCGAACGCTTTACAGAGATCAACATAGGCTGCAAGCAGCCCCTGCCGAAACTCTCGTCTGCGTTCGGTGAGGACACGAAGTGCAAGGATACGGTAAATCGTTGACCTCTTTGGTGTAAAGCCTGACTGCTCTGGACGCTGGTGCTCAAGCAGATGGTGGCGAACCCTATCAAGAATTATCCGAGCAAAGACCTTGCCCGGCACTGAGAGCAGCGTCACCCCTCGGTAGTTGTTGCAGTCTTGGCGATCACCCTTCCCTTTCCAGAGAGGGACAACAAGGCCCCTCTTCCAGTCAGTTGGGATGATGCCTCTGTTCCAGGCAGAGCACAAAACTGCATGCAACGACGCGAGTGCAGCATTTCCACCAGCCTTGAGAAGTTCGGCATGGATGCCACAGATCCCTGGAGCTTTGCCCCGTTTCAACTGGTTCACCGCAGCCCGTGTTTCCACAAGCGATGGTGGACCACAGTTGATTCGAGGGTCAGCAACAGGGATTGTAACACCCTTGACGTCCAACTCGACAGCTGGGGGATCAGCCTGGTACAACCGCTCGAAGTAACCGGCCCAGCGGGCCTTCACTTCAGACTCCTCTGTCAAGAGCCTACCACTCTCTGCTCGAACTGCAGTGCTCCGAGGGATGGGCTTGGATGAACGTAATGCGCGAATTCCCCTGTAAGCGGGACGAGAATCACCTGTCCACAGGTGATGCTCTACCCCCTCACAGATTCCTCGCACATAGGCCTCCTTGTCCACCCTCAGTGCACGTACAGTTTTACGCCTCAGCTCCCTGAACAGCTCAGCTCTGCCATTCAGCCTGGCCCTGCGACTCTGGTCAATGGTATCCAGTGTCCCTTGAGAGACAAAATTCTTCTTTGCCCTGCGGTGAACTCCAAGGCATCCACCGGCAACATCAAGGACGGTGGTCTTGAAGGTGTTCCACAGCTCTTCAGGACCCCCCGGTTAGGTCGTTTTTGATCCGTTTTTGGAGCGGAAAGTCCGTGGTTTTGTACACGCTGTTCGGCGCGCGCCCTGCACGAGTCCAATACCGGTACCCACAAGCGGTGCAAGAACGGTGGCGATGCGACGGTTGCGAGGGTTGACGGCAAAGGTCGTGGCTGCTTTGGTGAAGCGGCGCCGCGGTGGGTGGTTGATGTTGTGATGACTGTTGAGACGCGGTTGGCGGTGGTAATCATGGCGGTTGGTCCAAAATAAAGATAGTAAAAGAAAAACGGCTATCCTGAAGAGTCGCAGCACGCATGAATGACATGTATTCCCACTAGACAACGGGTTTGGGCCTAACTACACATATACTTACGGAGATATCTCACCTAAGGGACCTGAATGGTGGTTTGCGAATTTGGTAACCACAACAATATATATATATATATATATATATATATATATATATATATATATATATATATATATGTATATATATATATATATATTCCAGACTATATATATGTATATACTGTGATATATTCCAGACTATATATATGTATATATATATATATATATATATATATATATATATATATATATATATATATATATATATATATATATATATATATATATATATATATATAGTTGTGGTTACCAAATTCGCAAACCACCATTCAGGTCCCTTAGGTGAGATATGTATATATATGTATATATGTATATGTATATATATATATATATATGTATATATATATATATATATATATATATATATATATATATATATATATATATATATATATATATATATATATATATATATATATATATATATATATATATTGTTACGAATTCGCACCTGCCGGCGTGCGAACTTTCGCTTTCCACTAATCGTAGCAGCTCGCCCACCGGACGGACAATTCAGTCATGATCTTCCGGAGCATCGCCAGATCCGTCATGGGTGGGTCTTCAACCCCACCACGGCCGAGCCAATTTTCTTCCCGCGCAGGATAGGGTCAATCGCCGAATCTCGATATACCTAAGTACCCACAGGGATAGCTAACCAGGAGACCGTACCTCGGCGCAGGTCGGCTTGGGACATGAACCGCTTATGCGGTCCGTTCCGTTCTGCAGTGATAACCGAGCGGGTATTATCGCCCGACCTCACCGGATCCGATTCTATTGAACGGGTGTTTAAATCCCAACTATTTATTCCACGATGCAAGATGGCATTTCCAATATGGTGAAAGGAGGACGCGACGAACGGGGTACATTTGAACAAAGCACATTTATTTTACACATGCATGTATGTACAGCCAACACGTATACAGGCAAACAAAAGCAGGCAAACAAAAGCAAGGGAAGCACTACGACCGAATATGGTTATTATTAATGTAGTCACTTAACAGTTTTTACTTGTCAGACTCGGCGGCTCAAGATTCATTCAAAAAAAGGAAAAGGCCACTTTCAAAGAAGAGAGTGGCAGACAGGGTCCGTGGACTTTTATATTGCGTGAGCCTTGGTTGACTGAATGAGCCCACGAGACCGATGTGGGTTACCTACACCCTCGTGGTGCGACAATGGGCAGGTCGCGATGTCTGTTCCCCACGGCCACTAGGACAGCCGCGCCTCATTGTGGCCTTGCGGTGATGGGCAGGTTGTGACGTCTGTCTGTTTCCCACGGCCACGAGGACATCCGCGCCTGATTGCAGCCTTGCCAAGGCGAGGTGATCCAGGCCCAGGCCGGCAACGCGGTTGAGAGGATCGAACGGGTGTTTTAGTGCTCTGTCAGAGTTGATGCTCCATAAGCGTTGAATGCTCTGAGACCCCATCCGTTCCTCAGCGATGCGCGAACTGTGCCGAGGTCCGATCACCTCGGACTGCCTTGGCACTGGCAAGCTCTCCCCGGCTGTGGTCTCCACGCAGCTCCTTGGCTTTCCCCGACTGAGTCTCTCCAGACTTCAGGCTCCACTCGGCTCTCCGACCCCTCCAGACTTCGGGCTCCACTCGGCTCTCTGACCCCTCCAGACTGCAGGCTCCACTCGGCTCTCTGGCCCCTCCAGACTGCCTGAACCGGTGCTCTGCACGGCCTTTTTAGGGCTGGTGAGACGAGATCTGATCTCCGCACTCTCACCTCTGACCTATGACCTCAGCCCGGAAAGCGGACGTGGTAGAGATCACCGGCTCTCTGGATCCGATTCTCCGAGAGCGAAGATTCCACACAGAGCGGACGTAGTAGAAATCAACACCCTTCAACCCCCACAGGCCCCACCCCTTTCTCTCCTGTGATCCGTTTTTCGAGACGAAGCTTCCACACAGAGCGGACGTGTTAGAAATCACCGGATTTGCGCTTCGCCGAAACCTCCCGCGTCGGTTTGCAGCAACGCTGTTAGCTGGGGACTCACCGCGGCTGGTGCAAAGATGGCATCATCTCGGAGACGAAGGTGAGGCGATGTTTTTGGCATGGAGATGATGACGGTTGCTGGCGGAGTGGTGAGGATGGCGTGGTTGTTGAGAGGCAGGTGTGGTTGTGGTTGGTGTTGTGGTTAAGGGGAGCGATGTTGGTTGTTGTAATGGTGGTGGAGATGTGGTTGGTTCAAAATAACGAGAGAAAAAGAAAAACCTACCTCAAAGGATCACAGCCCTGTGACACGAATAAATTCCATTAAACAAAGGTGGGGAAATCTAAATGAACACAGACTTATCGATCTTACTGAACGAAGGACCCTTTATGGTGTTCTGCGAATTTCCACAGCCTTAACTATGTTATATATATATATATATATATATATATATATATATATATATACATATATATATATAAACATATATATATATAAACATATATATATATATATATATATATATATATATATATATATATATATATATATATATATATATATATATATATATATATATATATATTGTTGCGGTTTTCGCGCCCGCCGGCGTGCGAACGGCCACGTAACTCGAATCGCGGCACGTCGCCCACCGGACGGACAATCCAGTCGTGACCCTCTCGGACTAACGCCGGGAACCAGTCACGGGTGGACCTTTCGGTCTCACCGCGATCGAGCCAATCAGCCCCCGCGTGGGATAGGGTTGCTCGCCAAATTCGAACTACCTAAGTACCCACGCGGAGGGTAGACCGGGCGATCGCACCTCGCCGCAGGTCGACTTCGGACACGGGCCACTTAAGCGACCCGTTCCGTACTATCAGAATAACCGAGCGGTGTTATCGTCGACCTCGACGGTTCGATTAATTATCGGGCGTATTCAGCCCACTACCAACCCTTTACGTGAAGCAAGATGGGGATTCAATGGAGGAAAAAGACGAAGCGAAGCGGGAAACAGTTCAACAATAAAGCACATTTATTCGCGACGAACGGAAAGCACACAAATACAATTCCACCAAATGCACACAAAAAAGAAAACACAATTCCATTTACACAAAAAGCAAACATAAAAGTGAAAACACAGTGCAGAGCTAATTCCGACTACCGAGCACACGGCAACACTTATACA